>NC_136483.1:42439131-42794131 GCF_053919585.1 Euprymna scolopes | reverse complement strand
GAAACTAGAAAACATATCAGTTAATTATAAATTACAGTGGATTAGAACAGTTAAAATAGGTTTTCTTTATAAAAATAAAAATCTACCCAAGAGTCAAGGTATATTTTAGCATATATTTTGTTATTAGCGTATATGAAAACATGCCTTACAATATTTGCTTTAGTTTGGTATGTTTTACGGAAAATCATCAGTTATAACTTATTTGGTACAAGATGAAGTTATCGATTTGAATCAGGATAATGATTTCATATTGTTTTGTTTTTAATTCGTAATTATTTTTTAAGAATACAACTTCTTTGATGAAGTTTAAGATTTTCGTCAGATTCGTACTTTTAAATAGATAATTTAGATTTTTCCGAGTTCTAGTATTTCTATCGACTTGTTACAGACGTTGGCAGTCTATTAATATATGTTTGACTGCATAAGATTCTTGACACGTTATATACACATTGGACTCTTCACTCTCCAAAAAAAATTATGAACAATATGTTTATCTTGTATATGGAGTCTGGCTACGACAAACTCTATTATGTTTGCTTGTTGTAACCGAGGAGCTACACATAAATATTTCGCTAAATATTAAATAATTAATTACTTTAGTATTTATCCCAAGATTCTTGGCATTTTTATAATCACTTTTTTCATTTCCAAATATCAATAACTCGATATCCAGCATAATTACATTTGAATCAGCATCATGTTATAGAGATGATCTGTTTAAGATGCTTTTTAATATTTTGTTCTTCAATGCTGTGAGCACAGATAGGAGGATAGAAACGACGATGAATTTAGTTCTACTTCTTTCTATTATTTTTAGAGCCAGGTTTTGTCTTATTTATGATATTAGCGTATTCGGTTATCTGATTCTTTATATCCATTTGTGTAGATGTACTTTAGATAGTGAGATAATGGATTTATTATTATTATTATTATTATTATTATTATTATTATTATTATTATTATTATTATTATTATTATTATATTAAATTCATCATTAGTTTTGTTCTTGGAAGCCACTCACAAATCAAAAATAAAAGATAGCTGTTTTAATTTTCATGGAAATTATTGATTATAAGAGCTTTGACAACAGCATATTCTTTCCATTGTTTTGACTCTTGAGTATATGCCCGTTAATATCTTATGTGTTTTTATATAGTCTCGTGTGATTCTTGGTTTATTTACTGTGTCTTACTGTGTCGGATATATATTTGAGAGTCAAAAGAATGAAAAGAATATTCTGTTGTCACAGCCCCATCGATTGTTATTTCAGACTACATTTCATGTCCAGCTTGTTTTACGTTACTTGATACTATAACTAAAAGACTTTATGGCACCGATTTCATTCTCAAATAGCTTTAAGTATTAAACACGCAAACATGGACAGGATTTATTGAACACGATGATAACTTTGTCACATATTGAAGTGCCAATTTTATCTTTATTTTAAAGTACCTTCATTCGCTTCTAATATATAAGTTCTCCACTAGAGACGAGTGAAAAATCTAATGTCAGTCTCTGGTGACAATTGTTTCAGGTCTGATGGTCTTGCATAGATGACACTATCCTAATCAAATTGTGATCTCACAAATGTTCGATAAAGCCTGATTAGGTATTTCTTATCGATTTCCCATTCAGTGGGAGCTACCACTCGGAGTATGCTAATTGCCTTGTGTTTTTTGTTACAGGTACTTTATAAAAGGTATTTTTCATCAAATATAATTTCAAGGAGCTTATATTCGTCTGCCATTTGTATCTCTTTCTCATTTAGTTCTACACATTGACCATTATGCCTTTTGTGCAAATTACAAGAAAACTGTGACCGTTTTCTTTAATTCATTAGCAGATGTTTGTCAGGCTAGTTTTAATTTGCGTACTACTATATGCTTATGTTTATCTTGCTAGCAAATGAAAATGTCATCTAAGTACAATGGGCAATGTACAAATTATTTACAATGTTATTTATCTTGATATTAAAACGTGTCACTGAAAAGATACTTCTCTGAGGTACTTCGTTTTCTTGCTCTTTTACTTCAGAAAATGTAGCTCAGACACTCACTGTAACATTTTTGTTTTCCAATTAATCTATATATCAATAAAAGTAAGAATCTATGTGTGAGAGGACACTTCTCAACCTATATACTCAACGAATTCTTGATTTACAGACTTGAAATTTGGTATATAGGGTATTCAGATATGTAGAAAACTTCAAACCCGGAAAAAGGCTACTAAAGGGTCACAACTGAAAAATTGAAACGTGGAGATGACTATCTTTTTGTTAACGGTTTCACGAATACGCATGCGTGAATTGTTCAGAATAAGTTAAGAATAAGTAAGTTTCAAAACACTTTATGTATAATTCGTGTCAAGCTGGCCAAATGGCTATCGTACTTGACTCCCTGTCTTTAGATTTTAGTTTCGATCTCATCTCGAGTATATTTTTTTATTTACAAGAATGAACTGTTTAGAAAAACATAATGCTCGCATACAAATGTCTCAGTTTCTTTTCGTTTTTTACTTTTTTTTTAAGGAATTTAACGTTACGTTTTATACCTACAGCATTTCTGTTCATAATAAATAAGAAATCTGCATTAATTAAAATATATTCATGCATATTTTACGACCAGGTGAAGCCGGGTAAACATTCTGTTTTGTAATCTATGCCTGGAATGTTTTTTATTATATCGTACTTCTAGGTGGTGTCGTGCGCCTCCCACAGAGAATAAAGAATGCAGCCAGGTGTTCCTTTTTACTGATTGCCTCCATAATAAAAGTTTCCAATCTGATCAAATGGTCAGTAGTACTGTGGTCTAATTAGGAACAAACAGCTGCCACCATACGCACAACTTTTTATCACGTCTCGTATAACCATTGACCACTTCTGTCGTTCTCTTACCTTCAATCTTTTTATAATGTCTTGTTAGGGCTGCTAATTCATTGCTATGCAAATTGAAGTAAGTGTGGTGATTTTCTCCATGGACATTAGCATTCGCTGTGAATTTTCCTAGCACTCGGAATCTATCTCAATTTGCGTTTTTGCAAATTCCATCATGGTACTCCTTTCTCAAAGTGAAGATCTGTTCTTTCCTGATTATTTGCAAAGTGATCGGTCCTCTGGTGTTGTCCATAAATATGCTGGATCATATATAGATGTATCAAGTGCTAAATACTTTCCTTTTACAGGGTGCAAATGTGTATATGCTGTAGAGGCAGAAGTTGTTTCCGTCTATAATTTTTTCAACATTATGTCCTTATATTATTTCTGCTTTTGCTACACCATCTGGTATGAATGGTCGCGAGGAATTTTATTAATTTACGCAGCTTAACTGCAGCTATAATCCAATCTTGTTAAGGATAGAGCAGATTGTCCTTGTCTTGCTCAATGTTACCAATACAGCAACCGTCTGTATGTCCATGTCAGGTAGCATTCGGCTTTGCGAAATTTTATTATTCATAATTATCTTCCACCAATCTCGTCCGATGCATCAGAGATTGTTACTGTTTCCTGTTTAGATTGTCAACGGGCCCACGGCTCTATTATTCGTTTGTTTCCGGATCCCTTTACCTGTTTCCGGTTCCACACGATACACGCCGTAAGCACGTCTGATATCCCGGCCACTCTTCTGGACTAAGTTTCCGTAACTTTTTACCAGTTCACTGTATTCTCAACTGGAAAAGTTCTACTCCGTTCTTTTTGTCAGTGATAAATCCAACTGCAGTTGCATATGATTTAGGCTTCATATAAGACTCTACAATCATTCTAGCCTCGAAGAATAATATAATTTTGTGTATTTTATTATCATAATTCCTTCCTCCTTTTTAAAATAAGCACATGATCTTGAAATAGCGGAGGTATCTCCATTACGGTTTTAGCATCTTTTATCACATGACACTCGTTCTTACTGTGAGACAGATCTCTGTCGCTATATTTACCACATACTGATTAGGTGTACATTTTAACTTTTTCGGCAGTGTATAGCAAATATTCACATACTTTGAGATTGTTGTTGAATTCAAGATCGGTATATCTGTGTTTGTCATTATTGCTTCTCCACTACTTTCTAACGATAGGATTTTGTGATGCGTGACTCTCTTACCAGACTAAAGTCCTGACTTCGGATTACCCCTCTGGCCATTTATGGTTTATGAGCATAAACTTTACATTTAATGTTGTCATTTGTTTTTAATTTTAATAGATTTCTGGCTTGTTTATTTATAGAAAGTTGCGGTTTGGGATTTTTTACACTTTTTGGAATTATCTCGCTGCTTAGTATTTTTTTTAATCACAAAAAGGTTTTAATTTAGTGAAGGTATATTCTCTAGAGATTCAATTACAATAAATCTTGGATAGTCATTTTTTGTCAGAAGAATCTTGTCCTGATAATTTTCGCTTGTATTTTTTTTGTTTGTTTTGTTTTGTTTTTACTATTTATATATACCATTTGGTTTGGTTTGATTTTCTATGAACCTAAACTCCATTACCTACTACGGAGTCCAACTAAAGTTAGAGATTTACCAGTGAGGATAACCTAAACCGCCCTAGTTGACACAAAACAAATTAGATATTTATACTCTGATTAAGTATGACATAATAAGCCTGAACGATTTATTTTCTAGTATACATCAGCTTAAAATAGAAAAGCGCAGCAGGGGTAATCTTCTTTGTTTTCATAACAACTTACCCTCAGTCGTCGTCTTCTAGCATCTATTTGGGAGGGGAAATAAAAAAAGTAAAGTAAGGTTTTTGAATTTTAGAAGAATCAGTTAATGTGACCAGCTGATCGTTCGGATTGGGCTTCTCCAACCATCCTGTCTAGCCGACGTAAGGACCAAAACAGAGTATTGCTAGTCACGTGAGCATTTATAAAACCATGCCACTGACTGCTCAACCACTAGGATCCCGCCCTAAGACACCACCGACGTCATACTGACTGGTGACTCCGTTTTCATGAAGGATGCTCTTCTGCATGGGGTTTTATTTGTCAAATATGTGATCGCACCAATAGGAATCAAACATAAAAAAATAGGTGTGTAGGTATCGACTGGCGCCAGACCAAAATGTCGAGAACGGTCAAGGAGGACAGAAAGACAAACGAAGAAAAGCACTAACCAGATCTTAATTGGGTGTATGCGAACAGAGCTGGAACTTTGGGGAGGCTTGTTGGCCCCAAAATCCAGTGAAGACAAATGTTGGTTGCCAGCGAAAATTTAACAGAAAGTGGGTGTTGCCATATGCAAAGTTATTATCAAAAATGATCAAAAGAGGTGAAGAATATTGGAAATCCGTGGAGATTTGACGTCACACAGACTCCAAGAAATACCGCTGGTTCTTGTCAGTGAGTAATCTCTAATGATTGCTTGTGTGAGAATTCCTAGTAAACAAAAGTAATAATATAACGTTACTTTTTGTAGACGTGTGTTTGCGTAAGATATAATATTATTAAATTAAACAATTATACATATATATATATATATATATATATATATATATATATATATATATATATATATATATATATATATATATAACTACTTCAGAATTCGCGCATAAGCCTAACGAATCCTAGAGTGGATGAAACGCCGAATATTCAGTGTAGCTTAAGCGCCATATATATTTTTATAAATTACTATATATATATATATATATATATATATATATATATATATATATATATATATATATATATATACATACATATATATTTATTTATATATATATATATATATATATATATATATATCCAGTCCGAGATCTACATTAATTTAATCTTCGGAAATAACTTGCCAACATAAAAATAATTGATAATTCCGAAATGTATAAAATTACAACTTTCCATGCAAAACGAACTCAAGCAATAACACTTATGATAATTCTATTAATGTATATTATTTTCATCAAATGCTTCATAATTATAAAATTAAAGAAATGGCAATGAAAATGTCACCCATAATTTTACTAACCCTAATAAACACTTCAGATATATCATGAATTATGAAAAAGCACAAACTTTTAAAGTTTGTACGTAAAATTATGAATTCAATTTTATAATTTCACTGCATCCTATTATAATGGAGATTCGATGGTTGTAACTGGATTACATCTCTACACACGTGACAATTTAGCAGGTTTTAACGGTCCATTAGATTTAATGTTGATTTTACCTTCTATACATAAAGAAATAATGTGTTATAATATTTACAATCTTGATGTGATCAGTTGTAGTTTAATATCCAAATGTATATATATAGTTTTATGTCCAAATGTGTATATAAAACAAAAAAATGTTAAGACTAATATTTTCAAAGGTAGTTTAAAAGCACTTATAAGTCATCTTATTGAAGAAGGCTACTTTCAAATAGGAAGTAAAATACTTGTGCAAAATATAAGCATATGTATATATATATATATATATATATATATATATATATCAACATTAATAAAAAAAAATGACATAGCTAAAACATGTAATTATCATGGTTGCAGGATATTTATAGACGGACTGATATGTATAAATATTAATGAGGAATTAGAAAAGTTAAACATTTGATTTATTCTAAGAAGTTAGAATTAAACTGTGAACATAGAAGCACACACGCTACATTCCTGGATTTAGACATAAAAATTTAATATGAAGTATTTATTGATCAAATGTTTGATAAAAGAAACTCCTTTCTCGTTAATATAGTTCGTATGCCACATAAAAATAGCACATGCCCCTTATATAAGTTTTACAGTAGCAGTATGTCTGAGTTTTTAAGAATTGCTCGTGTTACCCTTAATTTGATAAATTTAATATCCGTAGTATATAGTTTCGTAATAAGAATGAGTGAACAAGGTGGTAAGAAAAGTAAAATATTTAAACAGCTAAATAAAGCATTTACTCGGCATTCTGATTCTTTTCAATCATATCAAATTAATCAAAGTAGACTAATAGAAAATACCCAGAACCACATCGGTAATACATAATATATCTTGAAAAAAATGTATATGTCTGAACAAGGCATATAGGACGATGCAAAAAATGTATATATTTATATCATTTTTATTTTATACATATTTTCATATATTTCTTATATATTTTAATAACTAATAATTATGGAGATAGTACGAGTAAATAAGAATGTAAATATATAAATCTAATACTAATAACAATTGCTACATAGGAGACCATATAAGAGAGAGAGAGAGAGAGAGAGAGAGAGAGAGAGACGGATGGTGACATTGATGAGGGAAAGATACATTTATACAGATATTACAGAGGGGGGAGAAGAGAGAAGACATTTATACCTTTTACAGTTCTGTGGATGTTGCTTATTTTAACATATATATATAGAGAGAGGTTGATCAGTTCTTTAACACCGGAGGGGACAGTCATTACTTAGATGGAGAGAGGGACACATTTCTTAGATGGAGAGGAGGACATATTACTTAGATGGGTTATACACAAAGTTCATTATAAAGATGAATGGGAACAATGTTCATATAAATGATTTTACATTACCTTCAATTTGGTAGAAAAACGACACGAATACGGCAGTTACAAAAATATGAGATGTTCTTTTATTCCATTTGACCGGTCCAAATGATGATCACATCCGGTAATTCAAAGTTGTTTCTACATGTTTAAACTTTCCCCGCTTCGCTTCTAAATGGGGGCCTCTTCCGATTCGATCCGGACTCGACTCTGGACTCAGCCTCTCTTTGTCTCTCTATGTCTAACTCATCTTCGACTCTAGCTCCTATATTAAGAATTCTTTTCTGCCATGACGTCATACGTGTGTCCAAAAACGTGATTGACCCACGTGACATGAACATGCGTAGTTCGCACATGTTCCCAAACCATTTCTGCAGATAAAGAATTCTTACTAACCTATTTTTCGACCTAACTTTTTTTCAATACGTTTTTAATTTGCTATTGTTCGTTATTTTCTAGATGACCTTATTTTAATTTAGTTTTCATAAAAAGAATTCCTTTTACTACAACATATCTAAACTTTTTAATGTAAACTGAACAATGCTAAATTCCATTTCTGAATATATTTCTGAACCTTGCTTACAAGGTTCGAATCTCGGTCTATCCTAATCTCATTTTTACTTATCTAAGGTTTTTCTTACAAGAAAAGGGTTCTTTTCTTGTAACACAATGAAGGGGTGATAATTAGTAGAATGGATTCAACCAATCACTGTATAAAAACATTAGTTTGTAAATAATAAACACATTAACTTGTGGTGAAAGAGAAAGATAATACAGGTAAGAAATACTTTTTTTTAAATAACATTAATTTGTTGGCCTAATTTATCTGGGAGAGAAAAAAACTAGATCCAGTATCAAAAAAGAAAAAAACTAGATCCAGTATCAAAAATATTTTTGTTCATGATCTTAAAGATGGTTTTTGATCAACACTGCTGGAAAGCCATGATTTAATATATTGTTTGTAAATCCTCGAAACAGTGTTTCATGGTAAACAACTTCACAGACTATATATATATATATATATATATATATATATATATATATATATATATATATATTATTAGGACTCACTCATAATATTCTTAACAATATGAATATACCGAGAAGTGACTCTTGCAGTGTGTGACGCCGCTCCTAGTACGTTAGTCGAGGTACTGGCCTCGGCAATCAGTCTGATAGAAACTGGGTCATTTCAGTTGTCTTCTAATGCAAATGTTCTGGGTAGCCTAGGAAGTCCACCCTCCCAGAGCTTGTCTACCGGCTTTCGATTGGAGAAAGTTGATCGCTTGTTATATGAAACGCTCTCATCGGAAAATGCTGACGGAGCTACTTAATTTTGCAAGGCTAAAGCGCCCCATACTTTATAGGTATTGGCTTATTCATTTCACCTTCCTACTTTGTGTCACAGAAGAAAATGCCATGTGACGTATCTCATAGTACGCTATATTAACGTTCGGTACGACCACTCTCATTATCTAAGTATTGTGTCTTGCCAGTACAAATACCTTAAAATATATTTTTGCCCGATTTTTTCTTAGTTACTTTTTCGCCCCACAATAACTTAGAGACGAGGAACTCGAATTACTAAAGGGAGTACATATAATAAAATAGATCTTGTAACAAAGAACTCGAATTTATAAAGGGCCCACGAACAACAAATCCGGTTTTCGATCAAAACAGAAAACGATAATCTTATACCAGTAATTAAACACCAGAACTATTTAACAACGGAGTAGCATTCTCAACGAACAAGATCATCTTTCGACTGGTACTACGAAAATAGCTCATGCACAGCTTTCAGCAAATGGTGTTAAAAAGAAAATGCTTTTGTTGGACACCGAAAAAAAGAAAATATTTAAAACTAAGCGTATAAATCTGTAAGCAAGAATTTCTTTAATAATTCTTTTCTTCCTTCAGAGAAAAAAATTAAACCTTGTTCAACGTACAATATTAAACTGTAATTAGTAATATTACAGCAACTAACCAAACAAAGCATTTTTTCAAGTAAGCAAATTTCGTTCTTAAACAAATAGCTACAAGATGGTTGAATTGAAGGCCATTATCGTTCAGATATTCCAACACAATCCATCAAAACTGAAAACTGAATATAGACGGATCCAGCAAGAACTAAAAAAAAATAACAGATCCTATAACATCAGAAAACTGAAAAGTTTCATCCAACAACAAGACAAAATGGAAGAACATCTACAAAAAGATCAAGAATTACTTTTCAAAGTGGTTGGTTTATTAGTCGGGTTTTTGAAAATCACTGATAAAACTAATGTAAGAAATTCTATTAAGTTATAATAATAATGAAAACTACTGTGTTGTTAAAGAAATAGAACACATAGCACGTAAACATATTTACGAAAAAAATATTTAAATAAACAAAGAGAACCAATATTACAGCTGCACGAAACAACGCTATGAGAACAGAAAATATAAAAGTCAGGATAGACAAGACTTGTAAAGCAGTAAGTAAATGCAGAAAACTCGTCCAAAAGGAATTCAAAATTAAACATGCTTGGGTTTGGAAGGTGATCCACCGAACAGTATGCAAATGAATGAATTTGAATATTTGATAGAAATGTTTTAAGCATAAACCGAAACCAATATTGGAAAATGGAAATTATCAAATCTTATGGGAAATTAAAATACAAACAAGCAAACGTATTCAAGAAAAGTTAATGGATATGATAATGGCAAACACGGAGGCAAAATATGCTAAATATTAGATCTCAGCGTCATTGCAAAAAGTCTATAGAAAAATAGTGTGTGGCTACCTATGCATACATTTATGGTATTGGCCAACGAGGGGTTGAAATAACATCGCTCTGAGTCAAAACACATCTCGAAAGCGAGATTGTATACATAAAGACTAACTAAGACGACATAGGTAAATTTTGGCGATATATGAAAATCATACTATCATTTCACCCGCTCTCTATAGGTAAGTTCAAATATTCATAGCACCATACTCAAGCAAATTTGACTCAGAAATGAAACATATTTAAACATATTAAACTCTGCTGAAACTATTTAAGTAAAGCCAGATCATGCGCAATTAAAAGACTATTAATGAAGAAATTGTTGTCAATATCCTTAGCTATTCAATGAAGTGGTATCAGGGGGTTTGACAGAAATAGCATCACGAGCCTATGATTAAATTGGACAGAGTTCGTAAATATAGCCAACAGAAAATCATTGTTTGTTATTATTTAGTAACAATGTGTGTTAAATGCCTATATTCCACTTGGAAATGCCGACATCTTTTTCGTACCAGTATACATCACCCTTAAATCCAAAGCCTAAGATGATGAGCCATTGCTCAAATCGAAAACGTACTATAAAAAAGGCTGATTGGGAAGTCATCAAAGAACACTTCAGAGATGCTCATGGGTCCAATATATTTTTTCTTCCTACCAATGAGACAACTGAATTGTGCAAAGCAAGCATGGAAGTACATGTTCCCGCACAGAAATATTACAAAAAGGCTCAGTTTCCCCAGTGGTTCACTTTAAATCGTCCTTGCAAAAAACAGCATGCATTTCGCTGGTTTGTCCGTCATAAATGGACAAAAATATAGAAAAATGCTAGAAATCATAGTGACAAGAGATGGCATCTCGAAATAATTAGAAATCGCGTACAGTCGCAAAAAAAGTAGGAACTCGTGATTTTTCGAAAATGTATAATAGTGTGGTAAATAAAGGACAATCAGTAATTTCTCCACTATCTAATAATCAGGAGGACACTTGCACGGCAACCACGGAGGTTGAAGTGCTTGCATGGCGGTTAGCCTTCAACTCCACCGTAGAAACGACAAACACCTCCATACCAAATTTAACTATACGGAGTGAGACAACGCTTGATGATCTTTCTCGTGTAAGCAATATCATAAAATCTTAGACTTCTCCAATGTGTGTGGACTTGATCTCATCCCTGTTATGCAAATTAAGAAATGCTCAGCTGAGTTAGCCCCTGTACTTTCCAAACTCTACAACAAATGCTTTGCTGAATCTTGCTTTCCTAATAGCTGAAAAATTACCTTCCTGATAAAAGAATTCTGGTAAAAGAACTGACCACCCTAATCATGCCGCTCTACTTCAGGTATTTTCACTGTCATCTTTGACCACGTATATCATGCACTGGATAAGGCACGGGAAGCTAAGGCGGTAGCCCTTGATATATTCCAAGCCTTTAACAAAGTTTGCATTAATAGCTCCTAATGAAAATTGCAAAGAATGAAGACCAAAGTATGCTTGGTAACTGTTCACATGCTAGTATTAACATATATGTAGTTTGTCATGAAGAAATGTTGTGCTTTGATAATGAAGTGAAGAAATTGTTGAATGTGAAGGAATAAAGCTTGGAATAGCGAAATGATAAAAGAGGTTGAAGAAGAAGTGTACACCTGTTTAGGAATTATATAATTAGATTTAAAAAAGTGACAAAAGAAATAATAGGAACAGAATACAGGGGACAACTGCGGTTTGTTTTTAGATGAATGGGGAAAACAAAATATCCGCAGTAAACACATGGGTAGAGGCTATATTTAGGTATTGGCCCGGTATGGAAGGAAAACAAGCTGAGAGATATAGATAACATATAGACAGGAAGACAAGGAAGAAATTGGTAATGAATGAAGCTTTTCACTCCAAGAGTGATATCGATAGGTTATATGTTAAAAGAAAAGAGAAAGAACAAAGACTAATGTGTGTAGAACAATGCATAAAAGAAAAAATTGGTTTGAAAGTTTACATCGCCAACTGTAAGATGAAGCTTGTAAAGAAAAGGTGACAATTTAATTTAAAAAATGAACAAAAAGCGAAGAAAATGCATGGTCGATTCAGTAGCAGTTGACAAGAAGAAAACTGGCGATGGTTATCAAAATGTGACTTGAACGTTTAGATAGAAGCCCTAATATGTGCCGCACAGGAGCAAACACTCAGGACAAATTATGTGAAATATCACATTAATAAAACGGTTGAATGTCTCCTGCCTCGACTATGTGTCCAAAAAGTGAGAATGTACAACACATCGTCAGTAGTTGTGGGAAATCTGCTGTAAAAAGCGTTACGAATCATTTGTTTCTTTATTCTTCATCACAATATAGTGAGAAAGGTCCATTGGAATATCTGCAAGAAAAGAGGGTTGAAATGCAATGCAAAATGACACAAAAGCATGTTTCAGAATGCATGGGGAAGAGTGATAATGAGAAATTATTGTGGGATATAAATATCCAATGTGATAATGTGACTGAAGAAATGAGACAAGATTAAATCTTGTCGGAAAAAAGTGCACAAGGCAATAGTCATTGATATAGCAGTACCAGCTTACGTGAATGTAACAGAAATAATAATAATAATAATAATAATAATAATAATAATAATAATAATAATAATAATAATGATAATTTAAGAAAAATACAATAGCACCAATATCGATAAGTACGAGAGAAATTTTTCGTGGAGGGCTAAGAAGGGAATTAAAATATCAAGAACATGCTCCGGTAAATATCATCAAACACCTTCTGCTGGCGCGAAAACTAAACTAAAAAAAATAATAACATGGTTTCCTTTGTAATTAGAGACAGTTTTCAATAGTATATTACTATAAGCGAGTGACGTCATTTGTTTACATTGCGCGCGTGTGTGTAGGTATCTTCCGTTGAAGCGTTACGGATCAGCTGTTTATTTATTCTTCTGTCAGATTTCTGTACGTAAAATAGAGAGGTTTTAACAAACAGTGAATGAAATAGTTGTGAAAAAAAAAGAAAAGAGAGAAAAAATGTATGTATTACGAGATGATTGGATCGAATTGACACGCAAGTGGTAATTATTTATCTTTTTACTTTATTTCATTAGTTTGCTACAATTGTTTCATAGAGTAAGTCGAGATACGCAGAATGAGTTTTAACACAGTTTTAATTATTTTGTTCCAACAAGCAATATTCCATCACATTCGGGCATACATAGTTGTTATCATTTGATGAAAATGATAATGATCTACTTAATAAAGTTTATTAGATTTGCCCACTCGTCTGTCTTTCTGTCTGTCTGCCTGTCTGATTGTGCGTATATTTTAAACTTAAGGACAAACATTGCTAGATTTTGAAAACAGACGTTTGGTAGAAAATATATTTTTTCTCTACTTATTTATATTCATGTTATGTAATCTATAGGTTAATATTGATTTAATGCGTTAACAAAATTAGACTGGGTCGCCTTATTCAGAGCATACCATTTTTTTTAATGCACAAGCCATTTAATTTTCTGACATTTTGAAACTGCTGCAAGTCATTTTGTTCAGCATTAATCAATGAAAGAAACATGGAGTCAAAGTTACTTTAGTGTAAGGAAGAAAGTGTTTTGAACAAAGTAGACTTCTTTAATGAATAATGTATTAAGACATGTGGGCGTGGTTTTGGGTAGTGAGCAATTATAAGAAAGGTAAATAGACGAGCGATATTTATTGTTGCTTTTTGCAAAGTAGGATTGGCGATAGCTAAGAAAAAAGAACAAGAAAAATAATAAGAACAACAAAAAGAAAAAGAGCAACAACATCAATAACAGAAATGGGATAAAGTGGAGGGAGAAGATATTCTCATTTCGAACAGTTGTTAATAAACAAAATACTCCCGCGCCTCCAAAGATATATAACATTGATAAATGTATTTTATTCATATTTATAATTTAGCATACAGCTCTTTTAACGTTGCACTTTCAAATTGTGGATAGAACGGAAAACAAAACGATGTTTTATGATATAAACTTTGTACGCATGAAAAAGTATTTTCATTATTGGTGCAAAAATACTGTTGTTTTATTTGTGTTCAACTTTAAAAGATCATAAATCCTTTCAGAATAAACTTTATTCATCGAAATAAGAACCATTAGAACCGATACATTTTTACCAACGAGAAACAAGTGTATTTATCCGATTAGCCAAGGAATCCAGAGTTTTGGAAGCGATGAAGGCATTGAAGGCCGATTCGGCATGATCTCGGCTTTTTATTATCGTCCAATTCATGCGGCACCCATTTATCCCACGCTTTTACTTTCCTATTTGCTTTAAATCGCGAACGACTGTTGACTGATCGAAATCGTGTTCAACAGAAACTTCTCGTGTGGTGTTGTGAGGATCGGTTTCAGTTAAGGCTTTCAAATGTTCGTTATCAACCGCAGTCGGTCGGCCGTGACCGTCTTCGTCTTCGAGGCTTTCGTCAACATTGCGAAATTTCTTGAACGACCGTTGTTCCACACGTTCGTTTTGGTTCCTGGGCCAAACGCATCATTGATATCACGAACTGTCTCGGCAGTTTTTTTTTTGGGGGGGGGGCTTAGTTTGAACTGTAACAAGAAAATCGTGCGGATTTGAATTCTGTCCTTGCTGTCGAAAAGTCTGCAAAAAAATTAATGAGGAGATTGAGAACGATATAGAATAACACGAATCGATAGTGCGAAACCCCCGCTCCAAAATGATGTATGACATGACTATATATATAATAAATTAATTCAGAAATCTCTATATATATATAAGTGAACGTGTATGTGTGTATCTGTGTGTGTACATTTCCCTACGCAATAACTGTCAATTTTAAGCCTACAAACTCGAAATTTGATATACAGGGTACTGAGATATGGGAAAATCTTTGTGATCCGTTTTCGGCCTGAAATTTGACTGTTAAGGGGTCAAAGTTCAATGATTTGACATTTGAGAACTCTACCAAACTCCTCCGCCAATTTTAGGTCTAAACACTTGAAATTTTAGATATAGATTTCTTGGATACGGATCTAACTTAATAACTTGATTTGAGCCCAAAACAATAAATTTTAAGGGGTCGTAATAGGGGTCAAAGTTTTAAAAAATTGACCGCTTTTTATTTGTCAACATACACCTCCAAACACCCAGGCAACGCCGGGCACCCATGCTAGTCATACATAAAAGTGACACATGTGAGAAAACTATATTGTTTTTGCACCAACCTAATACCTTTAGTTTCCTTACTGTAACATCCATGTGATTAGCCATTTATTCATAAAAAGAATTATACCCCCACCCAGGTAAGGCTTGAAGAAAGCCCAGTTAGTAATTTTTATTATACTAGAGATTTTTTGCCTCTGTCTACTTGTTTGCAACTCATATTCTCCAAGACTACTCGATATAATTGCACCAATTTGTGCATCTCGCATCTTTGAGGATTAAAATATTGAGAGTACAACGATGAATAAAGTGTTACTATCACTAGGTCTATACTGAATTCGTAAGAGATCAAAGCATTGTGAGCTGTTGATTTTGCGTAACAATAAACATCAGTTTCCTTAAAAAAAACAAAAAAAAACAAACAAAGAAATAAAAACGTATAATTCCAAACGTATTGGACAGACTTGTATTACATTTAGCATGGATCATCGTCTACATAGCAACTGCCTCATGGAGGATCAAGATTATACTACTACTTTTACTACTAATACATATATTTCGACGAGAAACGCTGGAGACGCGTATATTAGAATTGCATTAACCTAATATGATGAATAATAAAAGAAAATTCTCTAAGATAAGACAAGACAGCCGAAAGGTCTCCTACTTGAAGGAAGACTGGACAAAGTAATAAGCGACAAGGAGGGAAAAAGGTGTCAAATATTAGATTTCACCATCGAAGAAGTTTATATGCAGAAAAAACAAAAGAAACAATACACAGATCTTGCGACAGAACAGAAAGGAAGCTAGCACATGTAAGACTATAAGAAAGACTTCCACAAAAACCTGAAGAAATACCAAATGGGAATGAGAATTACGAGGGAGATTAATACCATACAAACCACGGCAACGGCACTGCTGTAAACAGCTGCAACATTAAGAAAAATCATAGAATGCGAAAATCAAGCGACAAATACAGGTAACAATAATACATTGAAAAAGAAAATATTATGGAAACACAACAAAAACTATAGTTAGACCATACTAAGACCAACGGAAGCAAAACTAAATCTTTAATGGTACATGTACGCGGCGACGCCAACGCCGATTGGTACCAAATGAAATGGTCAAGAATGATCTTTACTTGAAATGTTTAGAAAGCTTATTATTGCTCAAATTCCATAGAAAACCAGCGACCGTTATAAGCGAAAATTAAATTGTAAATAATGGCAGCCAGTAATCATGCAGGTAAACTGCGTAGTATATTTCGACTTATTGTATAGCTTAATAATGTGTCTAGTTTTCTCAACGTTTATGTTTTGCTTGATTACATAGACAAAACACCAACTAGTGATTAGTGGAAAAATATTTTATCAATTATTTGAATTTTAAGAAATTTCTTGTACAAATCAGCGTCATTGTAATAAATGACTAAAAACAACTGAGCTTTCCTGGAAGTAAATCATGCGAATATCGCAGTATAATTTCACCTACAGCGTAGCGACCGTATGTACGTAGTGTAGGTACGGGCAATTTAATGGCGCTTCGGTAGGGGCATGGTTTTTAACGCCGGCTAATCATATTTTTTTTGAATTTTCGATTATTTTTTTTATTGTGTTTGAAATATTATAGTTTAAAGTTAATTTCTCCAAGAAAAAAGTGTGTGAAATGAAAAAATACATAAAATAATTTTATCACAAATCTTAAAAATCCTGCATTTCAAGTAAAAATTCATTATGACAAAGATCGTGTTTACATTTTTCTGGCAAGAAAAATATAAGTTTTCTGGAATTATTTCCAAGTTAAGTATTAAGTTAAGATAATGAATTAATACAATAAATGTACTTAGCTTTTGCTAAAAAAAAAAGTAATAATTATCCAAAAATGTGACACTGGTAAGAAGGAGCCTTGTTTATCGCATCAAAAGAAAAAGAAAAAAACACTGGCGGCAAAATTCAAATATGCATGGAAGGGCAAATTAGACATAATTTACTTCTTTATTTAACATACCGAGCGACTTTTTTATTCGCAGCCCCATTCTTTCATTTAAAAATGCAGAAAAGTTTATTAAAGTCATTAATTATACTACTGACAATTTATTCATGAAAAAAAGTTAGCACCATTATTTATTAATATTAATACATAATTACAATTGGTTAAGAAAACAATTTATAATTATTGAAAAAATTACACACTAAAAAAATACAAAAATAGGTTAAAATTTATCAGAATATTTACGTATAATTTAAAGTTGATAAACACAAATAGGCGGGTAGTTGAAGAGAGGAGGGGACAAAACATACTGGTTTTCTTTTCAAGTTTGTGCATCCGTACTTACCGACATAGAACGTTCGTATACTTTTTACCATTTTTTAATTAAATTATTTTTCTATGTTCCTATTTTTCAATTTAATTTTTTACTTTATTTTCTAAGATCATATGAACATTATCTTACGTTGAGAATTATACGTTCATGCGTGCAATGGAAATATTAGAATCTTACATGTAAAGATTACGTTAAAAATGTAAGCGTAAAAAAAGAAATAGTTTTTGAAATTATAATGTTTTGTGTGAAAATATCAAATAAGCAATGCCTAATTCAATGATAATATTGGTAGTGCGAGAAATTAATTTTTCTTCGAGTTATATCGATTTGGTTGATACGGACATTAGGGGCTTTTCTCGTAATGTTCATGTAAACATTATTTTTATTGTTACAAATTACGATGCTTTATTTACATAAAAAAAGCAAAAATAAATTATTGCGTTTTTTATTTACTACTGAAAGCCATAACTTTAGTAAAGGTATTTTTGTTTACACAAAATAATACATTGTCACTAAGATTTAAATAAATAATTATATCATTATATTCCGCGATCATTTTATGATGAAAATTTCATTAAAATTGGACAATTTCCTGATTTTTCGTGAATTTTTAAGTAAAGGGATGGGTCAAAATGTTTATACATTTTGAGCATCGGCATTCATTTTGCCCGTACCTAGTATAAGGGTACGAAATCTGTCTGCGGGTTTAATAATCAATATTTTAAACACGGAAGAACCATGATACGACGAAATAGCTATATGTCGATTACTATATATATATATATATATATATATATATATATATATATATATATATATATATATATATATGTATGTATGTATATATATATATATATGTATATATATTATAATTTGTTCATCATGATGTTGACGAATGTGTGAGCTTTTGATTTTGCCGTACGATAAATATCAGTTTCCTTCCAAAAAACAACACGGCGCTATAGTGGGTCAGTAATGTTTGGGTGATCAGGCGCGCTGCTTTTTGCTAATTATGTATTTGTTTAATAACGTCACCAGATGTGGCGCGGATTAAGAAGCTTAATGATAAAGACACTGAGTAGGGGAAGGGGAATAAAGAATGAATGCCGAATGAGATGTATTTGAGAACCAAACATAGAGCAGATAAAAAATTGGCATCAGGTGCATAGACAGAAAAGGTGAAGGAGGTTATGCAAGGTGATAAATTGTCGCATCCGAAACATTAATGGCTCTTAATCTGCTATATCCATACTATTTCATATGATACCGCACGAAAATTAAATATCCTTGTTTAGTTGAAGATTCACAACGATAGAAAACAAAGTTGATTTATTTTTGCTTACAAAAAGAATGAAGTTCCCAACATTTTAAACTAATGAACTCATATATGTACTATTTCAAAATAAAATTCTGTAATATTTTAGCCATGTACACGTGTGTGTGTATTTTTGCCGATTTAAATTATTTCAAATCATATTCCAAATAAAGAGTATTGTTTTAAAAGAGAAAAGAAAAACTTATAATAATTACATACTTAGTGAGTGCACTTTGTTTTTCTTTTCATCACACATCATTACCAATTTTCGGTTCAGCTATACTAATGGGGAGTAGAAAATGCATTTTAGGTGCATTTTAAGCAGTCTTGCAATTCTTGTTACTTTTTCTCTCAGTCATATTTTTCCATGGGCGATGTCTCTGGCAAAGGAGAAAAAAAATGGTATTTCTTGCGTCTGCAGTTGTTTCGTTTAAACGGTATTTGGAGATGACTTTAGTAATATTTCTTATATACAATCTTTGCAATGTCACTAATAAGGGTGCTGCGAGTACTCTGCCGTTATCTGCCTTATAGTTCAATGACCCGAACCTTAGAATAAGTCACGACGAGGATCTCCTATCAGCGGTATATCTGTATTTCTATTTGATGAATGGAGCCTGGACCATGCAGTAATTCTTGTTTGAGCCTATCTATAATATATTAGCAG
Source organism: Euprymna scolopes (assembly GCF_053919585.1). NCBI lineage: Eukaryota > Metazoa > Mollusca > Cephalopoda > Sepiida > Sepiolidae > Euprymna > Euprymna scolopes. Next base: position 42,774,428 of record NC_136483.1, on the reverse strand, counting down.
GAACTGTTACGAATTTATTTTTTTAATGATTTACAAAGATAATCTTATATACTAATTTTCTCTGCGTTTGGGTCTTTATCTCTACTGCTGACTTTTTCCAAATATCTTCCAATCCCAACATGATAATTGATAAAACGAAATATAATCGTAAACCCAGAACCTTAACGTAGATCCCTATTACCAGGTCTCATTTTCCAACATTAGAGATCTATTTTTCAATTCTTAGGGATTACATTTACAGTAGACCAAACCTGATCTGTTGTTACTATGCGAAATTGGCACAGTTTCTACAGATGACTCCATGATCACAGGTTACTCAAACATAATATCAAAACCCGACTCGCAAAATAGATTCATGCATGTGCGCCTACAAATCTACGTCTGCTTGGTATATAAAACATTGAAGATCTCTCCTCTGCTTCCCAATACAAACCGGTCAAGCTCCTGTGTTCATGAGTAAGTTACTGAATTCGTGATAATTCAAACCGTTGCCTAACTCTTCAAATGCACGATCTATTAGTACAATAAAATCATATATGTACCATAATATGCGGTAAAGTCACGTATACAGTAATAGCTGCAGTGAATTAGAGAGAGGAGCAGCAGGAGGTAACAGGACTGGTGATGTCACGCGAAAATAGCAGCAGAAGTAAGACACAGAGAGTGGGGTGGCGGAGACGTGACGTCATGAGCAGCAGGTAGTAAAGGAGCAGATGACAGGAAATTTCCGCTACCCGGTGACAGCTCTGTAAAAATTTGTTATGTAAAATGGAAAGCTCGGAGAGGAAATAAAACTGTCTCTCAAAAAAAAGAAGTGAGTTCAAAATAATAATAATAATAATAATAATAATAATAATAATAATAATAATAATAATAATAATAATAATAATAATAATAATAAAGTGAATTCAAAATAATAAAAAATAAATATAAAAAGTGAGTTCAAAATAATAATAATAATAATAATAATAATAATAATAATAATAATAATAAAGTGAATTCAAAATAATAAAAAATAAATATAAAAAGTGAGTTCAAAATAATAATAATAATAATAATAATAATAATAATAATAATAATAATAATAGCAGCAGCAACAACAACAACTTTCAATTCTAGAAAGTGAGCGAAAATTCGAAACAATGGAAGGTATACAGGTACCAAGTTGTGTAATAAGAATTATTAGCAAAGCGTTACCGAAACTTTGTGAATTTTTAAGCAAAACATTATAAATGAAAGAAATTATAACAGAAGATCTCGTAAGAAAGAGAAAATTCTTGAAACTGAATTATATAAGCAAAAACCTAATCAAGTGAATAAAACACTTGGCGGTAAAAAATTATAATAATAATAATACGTAAGAATAAAGTAAGAACATTGGCCTATTATAAAACTAATGGCTCTCCATAAAACCCTACCCTATAGCAAAAGTTAAAAAGAGGAAAGGGACTTGTGATTAGTATTGAATGCATAGGCGATGTTATCAAAGGATTATGAAATACATAGCACAGAATACAGAAAGTTGAGTGTCGACACTCAAAGCTTAGCCAAAATAAACAATTCGGGCACCAGTGAAGGGGAAAATAAAAAGGAAATAAAATGAGATTGGGAAAATAGACTCTTTATAAGATGGCTATCGAAAGAGTACTTGGAAAGAAAAGTGGAATCGCTACTGACAGTCACACAAAGTAACGATGCGAACAAATAGCAACAGAGACGAAGTAAATTACTTAATGAAAGCTGTATGAGTAAAGGGAAGAAACAGTTGACCACATCACATGTAAATGCAACAAGGTAGCATGAAAGAAATATTAAATAGGCATAATTGAGTTAGGACGAAAGTTTACTGAGAACTGCGCAACGCACCGTATTTGAACACGAGGAAAAAATTGTGGAAGTGCCAACCGGATGCTTGTTAGAGAATAAAATGCAGGTAGTGTCTTAAATGAGTTTCCAGACTTTTTTCAACATGCATTTAACATTGTCGTAGACTCTAGAAATCTTCGAATGATGTTGCTATACATCATATTAGAGTACCTGCCAATATTTATGATTTCAAGTTCAAATGAAAAGCTTCAGCAGGAATAGGGATACACCTTACTAAAAACTGATTGTCACAGCTAGTGAATTTCAAAAATCTGCACGTGCAGACAATTTAGGAGAACGATATGCAATAAAATTGTATTTAAACTTGAAAAAAATGCCACAGAAACGTATTAAATGCTTTAGCCTGATTTTGGAACATCTTACATGAATCGAGCATCAGTTTTTAAGTGGTATAAGAGAATCAAGGAAGGCAGAGAGTATTGTGTTTATACAGACAAATAGTACACAGTTTGATATCAGTGTGGGTACTGTACACACAATTATTCGTGAGGAATTGAAGATGCGGAAGATTTGCGCGAAGTTTGTCCCAGGGGTGCTCAGAAAAGATGAGAATGAAAGACATTGTCATGATAGCATCGTTTCAGGTCCCGCAAATCTTGATGCTTTTGTGACTTGCGATGAAAGCTGGATATACTGCTATGACCCAGATACATAGAGACCGTTCCCAGTGGAAGCATGCTGCCGCTCCCAAACCCAAGAAGACCAGATCGAGCAAATCAAACCAGAAACTTATGATGCCCCCCCATTTTTATAGCACGGGCATGATCTACATGCACTGGGTTTCCACTAGACAGACAGTCAACAAAGAATACTATGTTGATATTTTGACTTCAGGAAGAGATTTTGTAGGAAGAGGCAAGTTATCTTTAAATCTGATCAGTTACGTTTCCACCAGTACAATGCACCAGTCAACAACTCCATCCTTGTCACAGACAATTTGACTAAGATGGGCATCAAGACAGCTCCTCACAGTCAAAACCTTGCTCTCTGTGACTTTTGGCTATTCCCTAAGCTGAAGGAAAACCTTAGAGGATATCGTTGTGAGACGATTTAGCAGATGAAAGAGGCTGTAATGAACGTCATTGACACGCTAACTCGTGAACTTCGATGAGACCCCCCAGAAGTTGTTGGAACGATACAACGAGTACATTGCAGCCGGGGGTGATTACTTCAAAGGGGACTAGATTTTGACATGTGTACTATCAATAAAAGTGTCCATATGAAAAAATAGATGGAAACTTATTGAAGGCACCTCGTAAATATGCAGTTCTCATAACTCAATCTCTAAGTAACACAACGGATGTTTATCAATAAACGATCGTTGATAACGATTCGTGTGAATAGTCTGAGTAAATAACTACAATGTATTATTATAAATTATATTATTTGCGCGATAACTACAAGTATTTTGTTTTCTTTTCTTGATAAAATGTCGATTTTATATGTAAGTTGTCTACGATCTCAAGAATTGGTGAGTGTTTGGAAATTAGGGAACACCTTTTGTCCATTATATTCCCTTATAATATCGTAAAAGCAACAAGAATAAAACATATGTTAGGTTTTGCGACATCCGCACACAAACGCATGAACAGATATTACTTCTTGCGCATCCATTATTAGTTCGCCCATTACAGTGTAGTATTAAATTACTCAATGACATATATTTTGTGTGATTGAATTTATTATAAAGAACATTTTAATACACACCTTCCCAAAACGTCAATAAAATTTAAAATTCAATATTTGCAATAACAGCTAAACAGATATTTTCTTTTCTGAATTATACTTCCAATATTTCAGCTGTAAATATACAGGTCGTGTGTTTTAAAAGATCATTAAAATAAGGCAATAATTACATTTTTATTTTAAAAAATAAAACTTATTTTCCATGCTTAAAATCCAGGAACATTTTCAATAGATCATTTAAATTTAAATTATTTATTTTTTTTTTATTTCATTTCAGAGTAAATATGTTTTAATCTATGGTGTTAGTTGAATAAAAAAAAAGGAATAACTAACTATGTTTGCCCTGAATTATATTCTGACTTGTTTATTGAAGAAATGTAAAGTAATTTTGGTAAATTTTGTAAGGAGATTATTTTGTGAAACAGGAGTCTTTCAAGTATTTGTTTTAGTACCTAACGTTATTAAAATTTTAATGAAGCATTAATAAAAATTCGTAATCACTGTGGAAATTTCAATGCAATATTTAATCATATGTGTTTTTATATTTTTGCAGGCGTCAAAGGAAATAACTCATAACATGATTACTTCCATGAATGTGTATGAAAGAAATATGTTTCAAAATATAAGCTGTTTTATATATTTATTTTTTCATGAGTAAAGGAAAACAACGCCTGCATGATTACTTCCCGTTAAAGTACAAGAATATTAAGTGAGTAAGAAAAAGTTTCCTTTTTAAAAGTTTTTTTTTTCAGAATACGTATTTTAAAAAGACACTGATGCGAAATAGAACATGTACGTGCCTATAAGATACCGAAAAAAACAAACGAAAATAGGCTAGTCCGAATTAAGTATCGATATGTCAGATAAATTCCTATTAGGAATTGATTTAGAAAATTAACACACCTTTATAAAGTTGAAGAAAAATATCTTTCTACGCAGATTGATAGTTTATAAAGGAAAATAGTTTTTAAACATTAAAGACATTTAAATGCTATTAAAAAAATTAAAATGTTAGTATGCGTTTGCCGGCATGAAGTGAAATTAATGTAATAAAATCGTGCCGATTGCAGAGCGATGATTTTTACTTGGAGCTTCTAAATTAGAATATTATTTTTATGTAAAGATATTAAATTAATAAAAATTGGGAGAAGTTACTCTCCCAATTAAATTAAATTTGCATGTATAATATGCAATACAGTGACAGGTAAGGTAATTCTTTTATTTTTTGTTTGGTAAAAATCAATTTACTTTTAGCATTTGGAATTATATAATATTAAACATAATTTAAATAAGTATTTCTCTTTTAGTAAAACAAAATCATTACTAATAAAATCAACCCAGATTAAATAGTGAAATATTTTAAACTTAGATATTTACACACCACACCCATGTTTATGCTTGCTATTTTCTTTTCATGTTATCATAAGTTTTAAACTGAGAATGTTATTAAAATGTGTCATTTTATAAAATTATACAGTTTAAAAAATAAATATATAAATAATCTGCAAATTATCTTGCCATTTTCCAAATCATTCCTGTAGAAAACTGTATTTTAAGATTATTTCGTTATAGTTTATCTTGTTTCGTAAAAGCAAAACTCATCACTTATCGATTATAAATATAAATGTTTTTATTTAATTGCACATTCTATAATAATAGAAACCTGTACCATTGTTCGTTCAGAGAGAAAAAAACCTCATAGTAAAATAGTAGCTATGCAACACTGAGCATGTACAGCAAGCATATGATAAAATTGAAGCTGGTTTATTCCACAATGTTTTTATTAATAGTTTTGACTATAAAATGCCATTTTTTGGTCTTTCTAGCCAATTTTTATTGTTTGTTTATCTTCGCGCGATTTTATTTGCAAAAAAATGTATTTCTACACAGTTTATTTAAAATAATACATATCTTGATTATGAGTCGATACATAATTCAATAATTATGTAAACAGCTTGAATTAATGAAAACAATATTCTACGTCACTCTATCTTTGTTTTGTCAATATATATGTTCGCGTATTTATTTTTTTTACAATTATTACACAAAGCCACCATTCACCCATGCATGGAGTATTGTTGCCACATCTGGCCTGGTACATCTACCACTAGTCTCTCCCTTTTGGGTAGGGTCCCCAAAAATAGTTTTCAATCTAATAGGTCCCACTTTGTCAACTTAGCTCAAACTCCTATCCCATTACCGCAGTGTTGCATTCCTGCGCCTGTTTTGCAAGTATTTTAATGGAATGTGTTCTGAGGAACTCGTTGTATTTGTGCCTCCTCGACGTACATACCCCCGGCAACACCCTTAGCAACAAAATCACACGCCTTCACTGTTGAGGTTCCTAAATGCCATAAAGTTTTCTACTCTAATAATTTCTTCTTTCTAACATCTAGATTTTGTAATTCCCTTCCTGCTATCTGCTTCCCTGACTGTACTAAGATGTAGAAGATTAAATATAACGTAAACCAACGCTTATTAATCTTCCCTTTGGCATAGTCTCAAATAGCCCCTTGCATCCAAGTGATGATATGTCTTGTTAGGGTGAACGTGAGTGAAAAAAAATTAACAGTTAAACAAATGTATTTTTACCAAGTGGATAATTAATGCCCAAGAAGTACAAATGTTCGCATGTTAAATATAGATAAAAATGCATAAAAATGGACAAATTTCTTTTTTTTAATCTATTTTCTCGCAAATACATTTTAAGAATAAATTCTACTTTACTACTATAATTTTCAAATAATTTTAGAAAATAAACTATCATGAATCTTAATTATATTCTCATTCGTATTTCATTATTATTCATTATTTGTTTCATAACGATAGTTTCCTGTTAAATATAGAGTGTTTTAGACGAGACGAACTTTAAATTAAAATAAATCACAGAAAATATTTTTTAATACAAATATGTATTTTTTTCCAAAGATTAATTTTTTGCATTTATAGTTTAATACAATTTCAGTTTTTGCCTCCCTTTTTGCAGCTCACGCGTATATGTATAACGAAGACACTGACATGTATGTAGCAGCGGCAACTAGACAAAAACAAATGACCAAGCCATAGGGTGAGTGTGACATTATAGAAATAAATGGATATATAGAAATATATAGACATCGGGATCGCAGGAAAAAGAGAGAAAAAAAAAGAAAAAGCGCTTGGTAGTGATAGAAACTTTTAAGCACGTGTTGATAAGGTATGGTCTTTTTAATAACGTGGTTGTGCGACAGCAATTTCTGAACAAAATTCAATTCGAATTTTTAACAAGATTTTGAACGGCCGAATACTATGGAACGAATTATACACATAACAGGTAGTTATTGCTGTGGACTAAGCTACAAATTTATCATGTTGTCGCTGGCTTGGAAAATATGTGTCAAGCGGCTTGAAATGGAATCGACTTGTAATAAATGCCTTTTCTTTCGACTTAAAAAACCTTAGTCAAATTTCATTCGTTTGCTTCTTTACGAGACTTTTATACACAACGTCGATGCAGTGTTAACATGTAATTACAATGTAACATATAGCGTAATATAGAGGCTAATTTTCACGAACTCTGCACATTAAATTAGGCTGTATTTCGTCAATAACGCGCGATATATATATATATATATATATATATATATATATATATATATATATATATATATATATATATATATATATATATTGTCTCCAGTTGTCCTAAACCTCCACTTGCTACTGGTATTCAACAATGTCGACTCAGCAGAGGTGCGGTTGTGATTGCGCAACTCTTGCCACAAAAATTACACGCGCAGACACCCTTACCGTCGGTAACCATAGTCTGCCAAGACTGAAGAAAGCCTTTTATATATATACACACATATGTGTGTGTGTGTGTGTGTGTGTGTGTGTGTGTGTGTGTGTGTGTGTGTGTGTGTGTGTGTGTGTGTGTGTGTGTGTGTGTGTGTGATATTACATTCCCACGATCCATGCACAAAATATAAAATAAAATATATTCTCCCGTATGGAACGAAATACAGACATCTGCTAAGAAAATAAAGACACGAGAAAAGGAAAATAAAATTAAAATACGAAGATTAATGACAAAACCGTTCGTGTTAATTCCATCTTTTAATCCTCAATAAACCAAACGTAAATATAGATACGTTCATATCCAATATGGCTTACCTTGCGTTTCATAATGATTACAACTCATCCCAGTGGTGGTCAAGTCTCCATTTTGTTCCAAAGATTTGACCGCGATAATCATAATACTAAACTTGCAAAAAACATGGCTTACCTTGCGTTTCATAATGATTACAACTCATCCCAGTGGTGGTCAAGTCTCCATTTTGTTCCAAAGATTTGACCGCGATAATCATAATACTAAACTTGCAAAAAACATGGCATATACAAATACCATCAAGGTCATCATCGATTTTTCACTTGTTCACAGTTGCTCATTTTCGTACTTTTTCCTTTTTCTTTCTTCAGCTGGCTCTTTTTTACGCTCACTGTCACTACGATTTTTTTCACCTTCGCCAAGCGTTGTCATCGCCTAATTTTTGTCAAAATATCGGTTATAGTTTAACTTAGATTAGAACAAGGTTGGAGATAAGGTTGATGCATACATTGGGCGATTATCTCAGTTTTGTATATCGAAGAGATTCACTATTTTATCTTTAGAGGTTCGTACGTTTCATATTTTAGTTAATGACTTCCCTCGTTTTACATAACTTTTGGCGGGAATTTCAGTTTCCTGTTTTTCAAAATTTGATACACATCTATGCATCGAATTCTAAAATGTTATGCTCTTTGATAACATTAAGCACCATACAAAATGTCAGTTTGATCAGATAAGTAGTTTTTAGCGGGATTATCAATGTTTCAATGGAATAACTCTGCATATACTTCATACAATATAGAGAATAAAGTCCATAATATGACTAGCTTATCAGTCAGGGGAGTGTATGCTGTCACACACATGAGTTATGTCCTTGTTATATAATGCATTGATAGATGATCATCTTAACAGCATTTCTCTAAGCCATATTTTTCATCTATTGTTAGCTTTGTATAACCAGACCAAGCTAATGTTTAGGAGAGAATAAGAAATATATAGTTCACTTGAGCTATTCATATCTATAAAGATCTGATTATTATAAATAAATTGTTGTATGCTATTATTATATAACGAACACGGTGCAGAGACGGTGTAATATCACTTGGTATTTATCTGGATACGTTCACATAGATAAGGGCGTAGATTTCATTGTCTTCATTTGGTTTGCTTGTCTGGTGCGACTATGGACTCCAAATTATATTTTACAGGAAATGTGATCGCTCTTCGTAATAGTAATTATTTTTGTTTTATTTTTGTCCGAGAGAGGGAGAAGAGAATGGAAAAGTGCCATGCCACCATTATTGTGTTATAAAAAAAACGAAAATGGTTTTGCTATGTTGAAAAACATGTCTTGTTTGAACGCTGTCAACTTTCATTAATTATTTTTAGAAATGATACAATGTTAATATATGTATAAAAAAGGGGAATAATTGCATTAGTTAGTCACATGTCTAGTCTAAAAATTGTAAATGTGTCAATGCCATCTATCATGAGTATATCACCTCTGAAGATAATCTATAGAAGTTTAAAGCGTTCGAGTATATTGCAACAAACTTTAAGTAAAGCCATCTGCTCAATTTGAAATGGAAACATTAAATTATATTACCACACTAAATACAAATACGTTTATGCAGTATCTACCTATCTTCTACTATTATATAATAGGAACTTTGTATGTGTGAGAGAGAGACTTTTCTATGGAATCTGAAACGACTGGGCCGATTTTCTTTTAAATTTTACACAAATGTACTTTATGTATCTGTTAATGTTCTTACATAAGATTTTTATCGGAATACCTTTCGATAATCGAAAAAGTTTGATGAAAGAAGGAATAGGGGATTTTGACCAAAGTTAACACCTTATCCAGCCTAACATTAGAATTGAATCTGAGAAGTTTTATTTTCACACAACCAGAAAGAGCCGGCTTATAAAATCAACAGTAAGTTCTTTGATAAGACAGGGACGCGTTCGAAATAAATGATTCTGCTAGGGTACAATTGAACCGTGACACTTGACATATTAATTTGAAATTCACATTCAATCCATTATCATCTCACAGGTATATAAAATCAACAGTAAGTTCTTTGATATGACAAAGGCGCTTTCGAAATTTACGCTTTTTAGAGAACAATTGAACCTGGGCCCAACTCTCTTCCTAATCTACATCAATGATCTTCCAAATCATATCCTTAGATCATTCGTAGATATTTATGCTAACGATACTACTATCTATGGCAGTACATCAAAGGCCGTAAACGATCAAATTCTCTCTGATTCTCTGTCTTATGTGGTACTATAGGAAAAGAGGTGGCTGCTTACTTTTAATGCATCTAAACCCAAGGTTTTGTCTTTACATCATCAACGCTCTGATTCCCATCTGGCATCAATTAAAATAGATGGTTCTCGTCTTAGGGAGGCTCCATGTTTTGACAAGCTCTTGGGCTTGACCATTACTCCTGATATGAAATGGAACATGTACATCAAATCTGTTGCCAAGGTCGCTGGAAAATGTTGGGATCCTTCTATCGATCAAAGAGATATCTCACTGCTGATGCAATTTTCTACCTATATAAAGCCAGGTACGTCCGAGGATGGAGTACTGTTGCCACATCTTGGCAGAAGCTGCTAGGAAGACTTATCCTGCCTCGACAGAGTTCAAAATAGATTTCGTAGCCTAGTGGGAGGATGCTTTTTTCTCTTCTCTGCAACATATTTTTACAGAAAAGCCGTTGCGATCCTGTCTCTGCTTTATCGTTATTTTCATGGCAAGTGCTCGTCTGAGCTCCAATCTATTGTCCCCCCTCGCGAAACTTTCACGAGAAACACTCGTCTAGCCGAAAACACTATTAATAATTTCCTCCACTCTTTATCCGTGCCTAAACGTAAACGTAGATTCCATAAACAAAGCTTTTTTCTTAGAACTGCACACTATTTGCCGGTTTTTCGGCTGACTATAATATGGTCGTCTTCAAGTCCAATGTAAACAAGTTCTTGATGAGATGTTCCCCTTAAGTAATCCAATTTACCAAATTTCCACTACTAAAAAATACTAAGTCACTGTCCCATTGACCACTGTACACTTATTAACTATTATACTCGAGTGGCCTCTGGGCCTTGATAAGTGGTGAGTTCTTTGTAAAAAAATTATACTTGACTTGTTCATTTTAAACTTTTATTAAAGCCGTTATATATATATATATATATATATATATATATATATATATATATATATATATATATAATCAACAGTAGGCTTTCTACAGTGCAAGCTGAACCACAATGTATTATTGACTTATTGACTTAATCACTGTAGGAAAGTACGTGAAGCTTCCTCTCGGTGCACCACGATGGGTCTCCAACTAGAGCAGGTAATCAATCCATTTGATTAAAAAATGGGCGATTTCACCAATTTCGATGGCAATATATGTGTGTGTAACATTCGTTAACAATCATTCGATGCTTGACAACATCGGGTCTCCATACTAGTGTATATATATATATATATATATATATATATATATATATATATATATATATATATATACTGAATACTTAGGTTTTATTTCATTTAAGCAAACATTTTAAAACATTATAGAAATCAATGCTTCATTATACCCGCTTTCTTTTATTCTTTCAGTTTTTCTAATATTCTTTATTGTCAAAATTAAAACCATTAATAAATGTCTCATATGTATCACTAACACTTCCTATTCTCAGTCCTGTTATCTTCAGATGATAGACAGAAATGAACAAAAAACTTGCGTAAGGAAAGTATTTGAAAAGCCAGCTGAGAACGCCAATGTGAAGTAGTTGGACGTCGAAACAACATACTAGTTCAGTTACAAAAGAAACATACGAAATCGAGGCGCCAGGATTACTCATAGAATAAATTGTATTATGGGAAACATTTTAAATGTTGTTACTGGTTGTATAAATAATGCTATTTTTTTAGGTTACTGGCTTTTAATAAAGATACCTTCGTATATTTTTAATTTTGTATTTATGAATGAATATATATATTTATATATATATATATATATATATATATATTTAGTGGAGATGGTAATTAATAAAAACTCAAGAAAGTGCTCAATACTGTTGTAGAGCAAATATGCGTTTTATTTTTATTACCGTATCTTTCTGTTAAGTTACATTATTGTTTCGGCTACACGGTCGTTTTTTTTTGGCCGTCTGTGGCGTCCTCAGACTTTTACAGAAAAACATTCTGTAAAAGTCTGAGGACGCTACAGACGGCCAAAAAAACGGCCGTGTAGGCAAAACAATAATGTAACTTAACAGAAAGATACCGTAATAAAAAAATAAAAGTATATATATATATATATACATATATATATATATATATATATATATATATATAATTATAAAACTCAAATGACCTTGTAACAGATGTTGTAACTCAATATTCGGTTTACGACTTCCGATTCTCATGCGTACATAAACAAATAATCAACGCGACAATAAAATGTATTGTTTTACTGTGTACGTTTTCAGCGTCCCAATTGTTTCGTTTTCTTTTGTTTTTTTGTTTTTTTCGCGTTTAAATTATTCAAATAAACAATTGGTAATACTTTCTACATTTTTTACATCGTTCATTTCCGTATTACTTTTAAGTTATTTTAACGCAATTTTCTTACAAATAAATCTACTTTAACCCGTTTACAACTATAAGAGCATTTTACAACGGCGATTTACCCGACGCTTCCTTTTTTTAAATTTATTCTCGATTTTTAATACACCTTTCTTAAAAAAACATTCATACATTTTCTTCTACACTACCAACATAAATAAATAACCCCGAAAATATGTTTTTTTTAATTTGCGTTACAAATAAATGATCAACGCGACAATAAAACGTATAGTTTTACTGTGTACGTTTTCAGTGTCCCAATTGTTTGGGTTTTTTTTGCGTTTAAATTAAAAGATGTATCAAAATTTGAATTTAACTTTAAGTATTATGGTATCTATTCAGTACACATTTACCTATAAGTATGGCAAACCACTTATAATTCAATGGTTGTGTGTTTGTTTGTTTTTTGGGTTTTTTTTTCAAAAATAAAAAATTATAAACAGAACAACTCATAGAAATCTATCTATATTCTTTTTTAATTTTAATATACTTTCATAGACATGTTTCTGTTATGTCACAAAAAACTATTTTCTTTACGTCACAAGTGTCGCGCTTATACATTAATTCCATAGCTAATATAACATACTGACCCAACGGGTCACGGGTAGTCTAGTATATATATATATATATATATATATATATATATATATATATATATATATATATATATAAAGGAACAAACCAGGTTATGTGTTCATCAATATTTCGTCTTTATTTCGAAACTTTCTCTGGATGAATGAAGTTAAGAAAATAAAACACCAGTACAAATATTTAAAAATATACTTTTGATGACATATATGACCTTGTTCCATTTCAGAAACGGAAAAAGTCGTGGGAAATTCAAAAAGGGAGAGGAGGGCATAGCGTTGTGAAAGAGAGTAAGATTTTTTTATATCGTCATAATCATACTTTTGACTTCAAAACTGAAAAAAATAGTTAAATTTATTTCAAGTAAACCGCGACAAAGACTTCTTAAATTAGCGTTATCGCAAATTCAAGCATAGCTAAACAACGTAGAGGCTTCTATCATGTATCGCTATTAATAATAAACTTCTATTAAAAGAACATAATGGAATTTTAGACACAGGTTAACTCTCTCACACCATAGAAAACCACCTCCCATATGAATTAATACATATAATCTCATTCAATTAATTACATGACAAAAATACACTCATTTCATTTTAGTTACACACCCGTATTTGAATAATAACGGGCATATTTGTTTCAAAAAGAGTATGAATTGCATCATATCTTTTTAAATCTATTAACGGCTATATGTCGTTATAAAAAAAGTCTTACTCTCTTCACGACGCTATGCCCCGTCCTATTTTGGCAATTCCCAACGACGTTTTCCGTTTCTGAAATGGAATGGGGTCATACATTTCATCAAAAATATATTTTCAAATATTTGTACTGGTGTTTTGTTTTCTTAATTTCATTCATTCAGAGGAAGTCTAGAACTAAAAACAAAACGTTGATGAACACATAACTCGGTTTGTTCTTTTTTTTATTTCTTTATTTCGTTGGTATACTATTTTCATTGTCCTCATCGTATGTATATATGTATGCAATTTCCATGTGTAGATATATACATAGAGAGAAGGAGAAAGAGAGAGAGAGAGAAAGATATACAGAGAAAGTATAAAATTATATTTATTATAGATGAGCTACAGAAAAACATTTGTTTCATTCAATTGAGAGAATTCAAGTCAACTGTGAAATGTGAAATTTCAAAATTTTTCTTGTAATCAATTGGTCTTATATGTATGGTTGCCATTGTTTAACTTCGCTAGTTTTCATTGTCTAATTAAAACGTTCAAGTCGTTAACATTAATCAAGTTTAACATAAAACTAATTGATTTACTGCCGAGTAGGATTTGAAATTTCCCAGTTACGAATTCGATTAAATGAAATATTTCTGCTTAACCTATTTGCCAGACACATATATAAAGCACTTTCTGTGTGTGTATGCCAGTGTATGTGTGTTTATGAGTATGAGTTCACCCTTATGTCTCGGTGGATATATTTTTTTAATTTTGGATCAATGTACTTTCTGTGTCAGGAAGTGTTCTTAGGTTTTGTATCGAAATGCCTCTGCTTAATATCTAAAATCGAACAAATCCGATTTAAAAAGGAATATTCTGATTTTGACCAAAGTTAACACCCTTACACAGCCTAACATTACAAGTGCATTGAGAAGTTTTATCACCGCACAAACAGAAGCGCCCAGCGTAACGCGTGTATATATTTACGAGTGTCTTTAACGTGTGTAATGTCATGTTATGTACCGAGGATATGACGTGTGTATACGTAATGTGTTTGTGATCGTCTAGTGTTCACGTATATTTGCGTCACCGTCCGTATCTTTTCAAGAATATTGAGTGTATGTACGTGTTGATACGTGTGATTGTCTATATAATGCCTGTGCACATATATATACATATGTGTGTGTATAAATATAATACACTCATTTATGTCTAACTTGTACTTATACTTGATACATAGCATTACATTACATACGTGAAAACACTCATAAATAAATACATGCGTTATATAAGCAGGCTATATAACATATTCGATAAGATAAAATGGCGTTCGAAATGAATGTTTCTGTTACAGCACCATTGAACCATAATACTTGGTTTAAGTAGTAGAGCAAAAATGCTTTGCTAAGAACAATGATTACCCTATTCTACACATCAAATTTTGAAAAATAGGAAGCTGAAATTTCATCAAACGTTATGTAAGATGAAGGACTGCTTTTGCTAAAATATAGAGGACCATTGTAGCATAATATTACAGATAATTTTATAAATTAACACTAGATTCTCTACAGTGCAATACAGACTAAAATGTATTTTGGTGTAAGTCACTACAGGGAGACATATGAGGCTTACTCCAAGTGCACTGCTGTAGGTCCCCGACTAGAGCAGTGAAGCAATCAATTTGATTGAAAAATATATATAGGAGATTTAAGTTAAATTTCTGGTGCTGTTGGTGATAGTGAACAGTGATTTGGTGTTTGGATTTCGAATCTCAACGCGAAAAACTTCTCATGTCTATCAATACTCAAGAGCAGTAACAGAGCAAAACAACTTTATTCTATATATAAATATGCATCTTACTTATAGGTAGTGTTCTCTGGTACAGGACGTTAGGATTTTGATAAACTTAAAGCAATATTTATCTATAAAGAATATATTCCTGTAGGATACTGGTAGCGTGGAGAAAATGGAAAAAGAACATTCATGAGTGCTATAAATTCTCTTTCAGTCAATAGAAGGTGCACTGGTGCAGAAGTAAGAATGCTGATTACAGTGGAAATCATCTGTCGTTCGGATATTGAATTTCAGCGTGTAAACTCTTTCTACGTCTAGACATATTGAAGAACCAAGATACAGCGAAACAGCTAAATTAAATATATATATGTGTGTGTGTGCGTGTGTGTGTATGTATATATGTACATATATGTATATATATATATGTGTGTGTATGTATATATATATATATATATATATATATATATATATATATATATATATATATATATATATAATTACAAAATCTGGTTGTGGTTTTTCTGAAAATGTGTGTTTTGGCATTCGTTTTAATCGGCTAATTGGAAGAAACGGTTCTGTTACTTTAGCTTCAAGAGCTGGTATTGAAATCACAGCAGGGCTAAGATCAAATACATACCGTCCACGGAATTGGTAAGATTAAGTTTTCCTAAAAGCCTTCTTCATTATGCATTTCTGTGTCATGTATACAAACGCTGTATATTATTCCACTACCATGTGACTCTGAATGTATGTGTGGAGTTTGCATATGTTTGCATAGCTAATTCTTCGCAAACGTTTTCTTCATTATATTCAGTTCTCATAAGGCTGAACCCGTTTAATATTATCATAGTAGATCAGAGTAAATATGTATTTAAATTTTAATGTAGTTGAAAATATGTTTCAGATTATATATGTATGCATGTATATGTAATCTTGAACTTCGGTATATTTATTTAGCAAATCGTGACAGGAAATAAGAAAGCAAAAAGACATATTCTGTTTGCCGCATTTTTCTGTTGAATACCAACATCAGAAAAGGTCATTTATTTATGTTGAAAACAAACATTACATTTGTAATAAGAATTACACACGGTATAACGCATACTTCCACCAAGGCCGAATAGGAAATGTATACACTATTTATAAAGTTAAAAATAAAATAAAATTTTAGAAAGAAAATATAATTAAAATTTATTATAAAATACGGTCGGAATTATCTTACTAAGGAGTAATTGGGTGGGGAAGGCAGAAAAGACGTTTAAAGCTTGCAACGAAATGGTGCCGTTGCTTACAAGCAATCTTTTCTCGTAACGGTAACAAGCTAGTAACGTAGACGAATTTAACACGTGTGCTCTGTCTGAAAACCTGAAGAAAAGCTGCCGACCCCGTTCCATCGGATTTGACGAAACTTGGGAGTACAATTTAACTTCCATGCCAGAACTTGTCAAGTGCTTTAGATATATCAAGAACCCTATTTTCTAGTGTATGGTAATTATCTTACCGACGACTAAGGAGGTGAGAAAAAAGTTTAAGGCTTGCAAAACATAGCGCCGTTATTTTCAAGCAATATAACGGTGACAAGCTGGTAACGAAATTTAACATACGTGTCTAACTGAAAACCTGAAGAAAGAACTGCCGACCTCGTTCCGCGAGATTTGACGAAACTTGAGTGTCTAGATAACATGTTTAATCCGGGCACCCCGTCTCGGTTAACAAAAAGATGGTCCAGTGACGTCTAGGAGTATTCTGGTACTTCCCCTCCGACCTACCCTCGGTAAATTCAACACTTCCAAGTTATCACAATGCTGGAAAGATGCATATATTGCAGTGTCAAAAAAGTTTTACTACCAGTGTCATTATCGTAAGTAAAACAAAATCAATATAGATTTTTGTTGATTGGTTTCTAAAGAAAAAATAGCAACTCTGACCTTCCTTTTTTTAATACAAAAACTAAAATATTACAATATAGTATTCAATGATATTATTTATAGAATTTATAAAATATTATCAGGAAAACCCTACACCGATGGAGAAAAATGAAAACGTTTTTCGTTAATGTACGAAGAGATGCTGTCGACGAAAGGCTTAAAACTAACGTGCGAATTGATGCTGTTTATGATATAGCACTCCGTTAGGAAAAGAAATAAAGAAACATTAAAGTATGTAAATAATTATGACTATTAGAAGTACTGAAACAATCTCAGAAACGGAAAAAGATTTATTGCCTATGTATTTTCGCTTTGGATTTAATTGGAACATATTATTTTCTGATAAAAACTCATGAAATAAAATTCTCAAATGTTTATGAAAATGGTTTAATGTAGTTGTTTTATTTTATTATAACAAGCGCAGCTGAATTGAGATTAGACAGACCTCCCATTCTCACGTCCGTAACTCGAATTCGGTAGATACAAAATTGCGGTTTATCACGTCACCGTGTGCTACGGTTGTCAAACTTTCAATTCGTATATAGTACGGTGTGGTTGTTAAATATAATGTTACTGTTAAATTTGTGAACACGACTGGACAGAATTTAAATGTAAGTCAAAATTATTTTTTTAACACAACGTTTCTATTTGGTTTTATGTATAAATCTTAATTCGAATATAATATACTCTTTGCATACAACTTTAACTCATCCATAAATAATAAATATTTTACCTGGTACTTCTTTCCTCATTCATAAAATGCATTTACTTTTCTTAATATGAACGACAAGTGTACCATACACAAAACAAACAACAGTGGTACCAAACTATTCCCCTGGAAAATCCCTCTTTTACATAAAATTCTCCAAGATCTTCGTTTGTATGCCAATGGTACTTTTAATTGAGAAATCTCGCACATTCGCCGCTATTCCAAATATTTTCATACATTACTTTGTGGAACCAAGTCGTATACTTTAAGATAATCTATCCATGACATGTAGAGGTTTGTAGATCTTCACTTACAATCACGAAGTATTGTCCTATCAATACCTAATTGAGCGTGGGTATTTCTACTACTACGTCTACATCCTTTTTATTCCTCCTTTGCTACTCCAGATATTGGTAAACTATTATTAATTTTATCATTATTATTGTTGTTGCTGTTGTTATTACCATTTTATATACTTCTTAGTATGATGCAAACGATAGAGAGAAGGACGGAAGGCCATACTGGTAGAAGCAGCTTGGGGAAAGTACTAGATAGTGGCGGAAAGATATTGACAAAATTGGAGAGATGAGAAAGAGAGGTAAGCTTAAAAGGAAGCATGATCTGATGAAAAGAGGGTGATGGCAGTTTCATCAACATTGAAGAAGAAGGTTCGTGGTTGTGGTGCGGAAATTAGGAACTTTGTTAGGAAAGGTGTTGCTTTTCGGCAGAACAACCTTTTCATGAGCAATCAGTTTCAGCTGTATACTTAACTAAGTGATAGCAAGGAGGCTAGAAGTAACGGTACTCCAAATGCAAATTGGGCTAAGGAGTTGTGGAGTGGTATTTGGTCTGTCGATAAGTGGTACAATGATAAGACTAACTGACGAGGAGATACCAGAGCAAGGTTCCCAGAGATGTGGCCGATGGAGAACGTTGGGATAACCTCTGACGATATGAAGGCTAGTACAAACTGGAAGGTACCTGTTCCAGAAGGGCTTCTGGTTTAAGTAAGTCCAATGTCTTTATTTCCTAATAGCTGCTATCCTACACGTACTGGTTAACTCGAGGGATATTCTTTATTGGTATGTTAGAGAAAGAGAGGTATTGATTCGGAAGCGATTTGTGTGGGGACGATTGGACGCGACTACAAGCCGATTATAACGTCGAAGTTGTTAACTAGAATCTTCTCAGACAAGATTTATGGTTTATGGCCACCTTCTGAGCAATGGTGTTCTCCTTGAATAGAAAGGGCGCAGGCAAGGATCGGCTACTGATTGATAGGACAGTGTTGTTGGATGTAAATAAGAAGAAGCATTTGATTGTAGTGAATAACATGGCTTCTAATTCATTGATCCGTGAAATACTCCCGATGATGATGGCTCAATGGAAAACTTTTCTGATAGCGAACGGTGTTGCTCTTGCAGAGGTTGACATCAGATGGGAATATTGCAAGGAGATTCATTATCTCCTTTTTTCAATAGTTATGATGCCACTGAGTATACTCTTGAATGGCAATACACTGTGGTATAGCTTTGGATCTGATGCCCATTGTTTAACCACCACGTGTTTATTGATGGTTTAAACGTATTTGGTTTGAATCAGAAGGAAGTAGAGTCACTGGTGAATCAGGGTAGAATTTGGGATTAGTAAGTGTACTGCGTTAGTGATGAAAAAGAGGTAAAGCTGCACTCGAATAGAATTGTCTGAAGTTATGAATAAAATAGAAGAAGCAGGGTATTTGTATTGGGGGGTGTTGAAGTCTGTAGACATCATAAACAGGAAAATGAAAGAGAAAGTCGGGAAGGAGTGACTTTGAAGAGTGAAGCTAATTATGAAGTCAAAGTTGAAAAGGGAAATCTGATTAATGCGGTGAATGTATGACATGTCAGTGTTTTGATGTACAATGCTAGAATTTTGGAATTTTCTGATAAGGAGTTGCATGACATGGACATAAAAAGGTAATATTTGGCAATATTTGGTATATTTCACATTAGAAGTAGCATAGCTAGATCGTACCAGAAGAGGAACGACTATTGGAGAGGATTAATGAGTGTGAAAGATTTTGTTAGGCTTGAGATGTCGTTGAAGGAGTATGTGATTAGAAATGAGGAGTAGATTTTCATGGTCGTAGCCAATGAAGTTAAAGTGGAGGAGACCAATGTTGAGTATATGAAGCGTGTGGGCAGAGAAAAGACAGAGGAATTGGTTAGGGAAAAGATATACGGCAAGTTCTTTGTAATGTAGCAGAAGTGGCGGATGAAAAATCATAGCAATGGCTTAGAGCTGGGCATCTGGCTGAGCACAAGAGTGAGACATTGGAAAGCAACAGTATAAAAAGCGATTCAAGCAGAGGTTGCTGCAGAATGCCGGATTTAAGAAAAGTTTTCTGAATCAGGTGCGCCCTTTGTAACAGGGTGTAGTGCAATGGCCCAGAGGTAGTATAGCAGAAGGCCTGATTGTGTGGGACTCCGGGTTTATGTGGGAGTTTGCAGGACGTTTGGAGTTAAGTAAATTGAGAAATGGTTTCAGGAGGTACCTGAGGATATAAGAAATAGCGAGGGTGGCAATGTGGAGATATGATGGGACAAAAATATTATGACAACCAAGCAATTGACCTTGAAGGTAAGGTGCACGCATGAAGTTAAAGCCCAAGTAGTCTTAGTGGTAGTAAGTTTGCTTGATGTGGTATAAAGTCATCGGTAAAATATTTAAAACAACTAGGAATTCCTGATGTGTTAGGCGATCTCTAGTCCTCTGATATTGTTAGTATTAAGTCTTGATCTTTTAAGGTCTTGGTTTAAGGGAGTGTACTCTGGGAATGAATCTCATTTTTAGGGAGTCGTTATCAAACGAAATCAGAATTATAATATGGAAGTAGTGATATTATTAATTCTTCTCATATAGAAGAAAAAAGACTTATTATGCCATTGAATTTACAAACAGGGGCACACGTGTGGAAATTAATCGATGACGCTAAAAATGAATTAACAGATAGACACACGTATGGAAATTAAAATGAGTCGCCATAACCGCATTAAGAAATATTTTAGATCAGTTGAATCAACATAGAGGTATCGAGGGTGTGCTATTGAGGTTTTTCGGGAAATAAAACATCTCACATTTAGTATAATAATAAAAGAGATATATCTTATGTTAATATATTATCTGTGAAACTAAAAAAAAATGTTATTAAATTTAGCATAGAAATTATATATTGAAGATGAGCGCCATAAAATATGTAAATTAAACTGAACTAATCTGCATATTGTGAAATAACATCGAATATGCAACTTTATTTATATGCATTAAAATTGTCACACATCAAAGTGAGAGAAAACAATAAATTTTGCTGAAATAATATTTCAATTTTTCTTAAATCATTAGAAGTGAATAGCATCCAAAACTGCAAATTTTTTAGTAACTGATTATTTAGCAAGAGTTGTAAAGCCAAAACTGATTTACTATTAGTCACTTTAAATACTCCCAATTTGATGGATGGTTGCGAAGTAATTCATTTCGTTTCAGTTTTGAGTTGTTCAAATGTTAGAATAATAGAATATTACAATAATAAAATGTTAGAATAATAGAATGTTATAATAATAAAATGTTAGAATAATAGAATATTATAATAATAAAATGTTAGAATAATAGAATGTTAGAATAATAGAATATTATAATACTAAAATGTTAGAATAATAGAATATTACAATAATAAAATGTTAGAATAATAGAATATTACAATAATAAAATGTTAGAATAATAGAATATTATAATAATAAAATGTTAGAATAATAGAATATTACAATAATAGAATGGTTTACATGTATGTAGAGAATCAAAATGCTATTCTGAGGAATTAGAATTTTGTAAAAAAAAAATTTGACTTACGCTATTTTTTTTGGGTGGGGGGATTTCGAAAAATAATAGATTAATATAAGTTCCGAAAATATTACTCTCGTAGGAAGGCAAGTAAACAGAAAAGTAAAAAAATTGAAGTGCTTCTTCGCTACTTTACGAACTTGGGTTCACCTTTCAAACGAATGATGATACAACCTACTGACTAAAACAGAATGAAGGATGTAATTTCCTATTGTCATATAGCGCACTGTTACCATGGAAGGAAGCTCTTTCGTATAAACTTCGATTGGTTTTGCAAACAAATAATGACACCATCTATCAAGAATAACAGAAATAGTATTCGATAACTCAAATCCTCTTTGTTCT
This sequence comes from Euprymna scolopes, assembly GCF_053919585.1. NCBI lineage: Eukaryota > Metazoa > Mollusca > Cephalopoda > Sepiida > Sepiolidae > Euprymna > Euprymna scolopes. The sequence goes on along the minus strand of NC_136483.1, from coordinate 42,752,197 downwards.
TCCCGTCTGACTTAACATTTATATATGTCGCAGTAGTCAATGAAGTTGCGAACATTAATTGTATCCAATTTCATGATTGTGCCATTTAATTTAATTTTTAAATTCAAGTAAATGAATAACGTCTATGCTAAAACAGTAGATGTGCGAATTGTAAATAAACATACGCTGAATAAGTGCATTCCTGTACCTCTATAAGGCCATCATTCGCCCATGTATGGAGTATTGCTGTCACATCTGGGCTGGCGCATCTGCTACTAGTCTCTCGCTCCTTGACAAGGTTCAAAAGAGAGTCGAAAACCTGATAGGTCCTGAACTGGCATCTAAGCTTCAGCCTCTGTCCCATCGACGAAATGTTGCATCCCTCTGCCTTTTCTACAAGTATTTTAGTGGTGAATGCTCTGACGAACTGCAATCACTTGTTCCCCCACGAAGTGAGCACCCTCAACAACCCCGACAGGCTGCTAAATCCCACCCCCACACTGTAGAGATCCCTAGATGTAAAAGATCTTTTTACTCCAATAGTTTCTTCCCCAGAACCGCTAGACTCTGGAATTCTATTCCAGGTCCCTGCTTCTCCAACAGTACTGACGTGCAGAAGTTCAAGTGTAACGTGAACCGACATCTTGCTGCCCAAATCCCTACATAGTACCCCAGTAGTTGTTGCCCCTGATAGTAGCCCCCTACACCAAAGTGGCAATTTGCCTTGTTTGGGGTGAAAATGTAATAACAAATTTAAAAAAAAAAAGATGTAGATGTCATTTTATGTTTCATTTGTAATGAAATGTGAATCCGTAGAAGTTTCGATTACCGAAATACTTACTGGATATCTTATAATATGTAAGCAATGCATACGATTAGAATTTCTCTTTTCTGGAAAATAGCACAATATGCTAATTTGCAAACATAAATAGCTAATAAAAATTAGATATCGACTTAGTTGATCCATTGCTATTAAAGTTTTATTTTGATAATCTTTTTTTTACAACGTAGTCACCACTTATCAAGGCCCGGAAGCCACTCGGGGATAAGGGTTATTGTGTGTAAAGTACATTAATGTTGGAGATTTGATAAAGTGTCTTACATAGGGGGCGGTTCATCAAGAATTTGTTTACATTTGACTTGAAGACATCCAGGTTGTAGCCAGATGGGAAACAGGCAATCGGAACAGAGTTCCACAGGCGCGCACTTCTAAGAAAGAAGCTTTGTTTATGGAATCTACGTTTTGATTTTGGCATAGATTAGGAGTGGGGAAAATTTTTGACAGTGGTTTCAGCTAGACGGGTGTTTATCGTGAAAGATTGGCAAGGGGGGAGATTGGAGTTCAGACGAGCACCTGCCATCTGACATAATAATATTTGATGTTATAATATTCACTGTTAATCGATTATTTATTGAAACCAAAAATGCATCAATGTAAGGTATTAAAACGAAACAAAATTTTAAAATTACAATTTAATTACGAAATGACGTATTATAAAAATTCATTTTAATTCGGTGATTTTTAACTTCGGAGTCCTATTTTAACCTAATTTAACAAAATGGCATAATTTGGAGAAAAACAGGCAAACAAAAATTAAAGTAAAAAAACTTTTCGCTCAACGACAGGGAATAAGAGTAAGTTATTAAAAATAATTGCAAGCCCCACTCTATATCTGTGCCTAAATCAAAACGCGGATTCCATGAACAAAGCTTCTTTCTTAGAACTGCACGCCTGTGGAACTCTGTTCCGTCTGCCTGCTTCCCTCCGGACTACTACTTGGATGTCTTCAAGTCCAATGTTAACAAATTCCTAATGAACCGCCCCCTTAAGTAAACACTTCAGCAAATCTCCTCACTAACTTAATGTACTTGCAATAACCCTTATCCCTGAGTGGCTTCCGGGCCTTGATAAGTGGTGATCACTGTGTAAAAAAAAAAAAAAAAATTGAAATGTTCGTATTATTTGAATTTTTTTAATTACTGTTATCATTTTGAATGTCAATCTTACCTTTCGATCGATGCAGCCTCCGACCTTCTTCAGGTGTATCTTGCTGAACTCGGAAATCTTTCTGTCGAATTCGGAAATCTTCATAGAACTTCGATCGGAACCCTTTTATTTCATTCACATGCTCGTGTTACATCAACCATGAAAGGATACAAATCCGAAGTAATTCGCAAAGGTATTTCGGTCGCCTAGAAGATTTAACCTTAGAAAGAATGACATTTTTACAACTGATTTCTTCCAAGTATTTTAACTACTGTGAAATTTCAGAAGCCTTAAACATATTTGTATTACTAGATGTGAATATCACTATTTATTAGTACATATTATTATTAGTGGTTGTGGTTCACTCCTCCATTCCCTCTAACCACCTTAACATGCCTGGTTATCTCCTACTCTGCCGTAAGGACTCGGACAGACATATGCATGGGCTTGGAGTCTATATTCGTAACACCATCCTCCTGACTAGAGAAATAAAACTAGTATAAGACCAGACCGTTATGTGATTCAGACTACAGATGCAACATAATATTACCTACTTGTATTTTCTCTACCGCTCTCCCTCAACCCAGGACTGTGCCCTAATAAACAAAGTCTCTGACAACGTAGATATAGCACTCTCCCTCGATATTAACGCACAAGTACATGTATTTGGTGACTTCAATGTCCACCACAGTAACTGGCTTGGATTCTCTAATTACACATACGCATCTGGTAGCACAACACATAACTTCTCAATATCCCATTCCCTATATCAGACGGTTACATTTCCGACACGTTTCCCAGACCAGCATGATCAACATGCCTCACTTTTAGATCTATTTCTGACAACAGTTCCCGATGATTGTACAACAAATGCCCACATCCCACTCGGGAATACTGATCACGCTGTGATAATGGTATAAATCGCCCTAAATTCTCGCCCTAAAACTGAAGACCCACTACTCAAAACAATGAGGTATTACAAAAAGGCTGACTAGGAAGCCATTAAGGAACTCATCAGAGATACCCCATGACAAAATATATTTTCTCTTCCAGCGGAACAGTGTGCAAATGAGAGTACTGAATGGTTCAAAACTGCAATTGAAGCACATGATCCCACACGGAAATTCTATAGCAAGCCCCACACTCCCCAATGGTTTACTTCTGCTTGTGCAGCTGCCATTGCTCAAAGGCAGCATGCGTTCCGCAGATAAAACTGACATAAGTCCATTTCAAACAGACAGAAGTATATAGAAGCTACAAATAAGTGTAAGAGAGTAATAGCGACAGCTAATACAAATTACACTAAAACCACCAGAAAACGCATCGAAGCACACAAATTAGGAACCCGTGATTTTTGTAAGATCTACAACAGTGTAGTAAATAATGGACAGTCAACCACTATCAAACAATCATGAGGTTGCTTGCACGGCAACCGACAAGGCTGATCTGCTTGCCAGTCGGTTTGCCTCAAACTCGATATTAGATCCGGCACACCACTCCCTCCCCGACTTTCCTTTGCGGACAGACGCCACGCTTTTTCTCAGGTACATGGTACCATAAAAAACCTAAACACCTCAAAAACATGTGGACCAGATCTCATCACGGCTGTGCTATTAAAAAAATGCTCTGCTGAAGTTGCTCCAGTTCTCTCCAAACGTTACAATAAATGCCTTAATGACTCTTGCTTTCCCGACTGCTGGACAACCGCTTAAGTGGTACCAGTCTTCGAGAATTCTGGTGAAAGAACTGACCCACTAAATTATCGCCCCATTAGCCTCCTCTTGCTTTTCGCCAAAATATTTGTATTTGAGTCCTTAGTTAATCAAGGCCTAGTCCAACACCTAACAGCTGCTAAACTCCTGACTGACAAACAATATGGATTTAGGCAAGCCCGTTCAACAGCAGATATCTTAACTGTAGTCTTTGAATGTATATACCGTTCACTGGACAAAACAGCGGAGGGTAGTGCGGTAGCCCATGATATATCTAAGGCTTTTGACAGGGTATAGTACTATGGTCTTCTAAGAAAAATTAGATCATATGGTATCACTGGAAGAATACATAATGTAATTAATCCTTCTTAAGTAAGAGAAAAATCCAAGTTGTCCTCGACGGTCGTATATCTAAACAATATGCTATAAATGCGGGAGTGCCTCAGGGGGCTATCTTTGGATCTTTATTATTTCTGATATTCATAAATGACATCCCTGATAAAATTGTTTCGCAGATGGGTATATTTGCCGATGACACCACTCTCTATAACAGGCATGAGGGGAAAACAAATGAACACATATCTAAGGAAATGGCAGAAACACTAGAGGATGACCTCCAATCTGTAGTGGAACCGGGACATAAATGCATAGTCACATTTAATGCTGCCAAGACTAAGCTTGTTTCCTTCAATAACTACAAGAAAACTTTTCTACCACCAATAGCAATGGCTAAGAATACACTGCCTTAAAGTACTTCCTTTAAACTCGGCCTAACGTTTACAGGAAACATGAACTGGAATATATACATTGGGAGCATTGCCAAGGCTGCTGAAAAGAAGGTGGGCTCTTTCTACCCTCTCTCTACCGTGCTAGAAAATTACTTACACCTGAAGGTATCCTGTACCGATATAAAGCCACCATTCGTCCATGTATGGAGTACTGTTGTCACATTCGGGCTGGTGCATCTGCTGCTTGTCTCTCACTCCTGGACAGGGTTCAAAAGAGAGTCGCCAGCCTGATAGGTCCTGAACTGTCATCTAGGCTTCAACCTCTATTCCATCGACGAAATGTTGCATCGCTCTGCCTGTCCTACAAATACTTTAATGATGGCTGCTCTGACGAACTGCAAGAACTTGTACCTCCTCAACGTGACTACCCCCGACAAACACGATAAGCAACTAAGTCCCACCCGTTTACATTAGAGATCTCTAGGTGTAAGAAAGCCTTTTACTCTAATAGTTTCTTCCCCAGAACTGCAAGTCTTTAGAACTTCTGGAATGCTACTTTCCCAACTGTACTGATATGCAGAAGTTCAAGTGTAATGTGAACAAACATCTTGCTACTCATCTCCCTTGATAATGACCCCCCAAATTATGTCCCCGATAGTAGCCTCCTACTTCAAAGTGGCACTGTGGCATGTTTGGGGTGAAAATTGAATACAAATACACATATATATATATATATATATATATATATATATATATATATATATATATATATATATATATACTATAATAATTAAATACCTACAGACACTAGTGCTTCATCCTTTCGGGAATCATCAGTGCAGGGTGTCCGGATTTACACCGGTCGACCGATTCGAACCCGGCAACAAAGCTATTTCTGACTCCATTAGCAAGGACCAAATTCATTTGGCCATCGTTAACAGCGAGAAATACTGTTGAATATATATATATATAAATATATATATATATATATACATATATATATATATAAATATATATATATTTTTTACTACCTATTATCACTATTTATATTATCTATTGTTTATAATTAACGGTTCTTATATCGGGTTAAATTCTATATTAGGTCTACTTAGTTGTTGATGTATACCCAATATTATGCGTATATGTTAGTTTTATCCGATACGTGAATGGCTCGTCGGGGAAAAAAATCAACAGAATCCATATGAGATCATAGCAGTATTCAGGAGCGATTCGATTCCCCGAAAGCACATCGTGCGAGTCAAGTCCCTTCAGAAAAAATTATGATTAAGGTCTATGTGCACGAAATCCCATGTAAAAGTGGAAAACTAGGCAATGGTGAGACATGTCGTCCACTAGAACTAAGATTAGAAGAACAGCGAAAAGTCATAACACGTGAAGAGATTGAAAAGTTGTGTATGACTGGCTATACATAGGGAAAAAGTAAACCATCTAGTCTTATGGGACAAAGTAAAAATTATAGACAGAGAAAAACGGTGGACAGTAAAAAAGAGCGGTGCATAATGTTGGCTGAAGGTCAGTTAATAAGTAGATCTGGTATAGAATTTAACGCACTATGGAAACCGTTAATAGATCATCTACCTAGTAATAAGTAGGTAGGAATATATATATATATATATATATATATATATATATATATATATATATATATATATGCATGCATATCGTAATAATATGTAGTAGTAAACAGTGATGATTACATTTAGATATATGGCTACTAAAATTTATTGTAGAATTGTCTACAAGGATCCTTGGCGCAGTAGTTAGAGTACTTGGAAAATTTAGTTGGAAGAATGACCTGCTTCTTCAGTGTTGGCGACCGAAAATATAATTGCGAATTACTTAGGAATGCTGTCTAGTCATGGCTGATGGAACGCGAGCATGATACCCCCGTGAATTAAATAAAGGATTCGGTTCGAAATTCCATATAAATTCTTGAGTTTGACAATTTGAAGGAAAAACTTTACATCGACCAAAACGTTGTGAAAATGTCACTCAAGATGAGAACAGTAGTTCTAAGAATCCAAATAATACGAATAACCGATCCTCATCTCAAAACTTCAGAAACGTAATTGAAATATGATTAATGCATTTATTAATTATAAATTTCAATAACAATTTTAATCAATAATTAGGCAGTGAATTTTTTGGAATAATGTAGTCGATTATTTATCATGGTGTATATATATATATATGTGTGTGTGTGTGTGTGTGTGTGTGTGTGTGTGTGTGTGTGTGTGTGTGTGTGTGTGTGTGTGTGTGTGTGTATGAATACGTTACTTTATATAGGACTAAAAACTGACAAACTTTTAAAATCATTATTGGCAATATGTTGAATGTGTACTTTATTCAGACCTAAAAAGTTTTGAAAAATATAAAACCAGTTGTGTACTCTACATCCGAAGGACACAATAAAGATAGACAGAAATAGTAAAATCCTTGCAACAAAATAAAGATTGATAAAAAAAGCATATAAACAGGAAGAATGGGCCGAAGATTAGACATAAATAATCACAACCAATAAAACGGGTAATTTTGGCAGACCGTCGACACCGGCTGTTACCGTGCAAAACAGAAATCGCAAAGAAAATCATTTTACAGCATATATTCTCCACTGAACGATAATGGCGAGGACTTGAATAAAATTAGACCTTTTGCATATCATAGAAAATGTACAGTAAAATAGTTTCTGTCCCCCCCTTCCACAACACGGTTGTTGGTCAGTAGCAGGGCGCCAGTAGGTGGGTATTTGGGTCTTCGGGCAGGTCGTCTCCACACATCTTTTTAGGAACGACAGCAGTATTAATCAGAACGCAATACGAGAAATGGCTTTTGGTGTGCGGTTACCGATATAAATCATCATGGCTGACTTTTTGAAGCCATTTCGGTAAAGAATTTTTTTTAATCGAAAGAAGAAGAGAGTGACTGGGGAAAGAAGAAGAAGAAGAAGAAGAAGAAGAAGAAGAAGAAGAAGAAGAAGAAGAAGAAGAAGAAGAAACTAATCCTGAAAAAATAGAGAAAGTGAAGGAAACGTTTTAAATACAAAAAAATGACACAAATTAAATGAAATTGAAAATATCCGGAAAGAAGTCTACTAAGTATTAAGATACGTTAGTTCATTCAATGTGAATAAACGATAGTTGAGATAAAAAAAAATAAACTTGAATCAATTATAAAATATTAACGAGAACTATATCTATCTTCCAAATACATCTATATTTTAACCACACGTCAAATTTGTGTTATACATTATTGTGTTCATATATAGCAGGTGCCACTGTTAGTATTTTATGAATGGAGATATCCTGGAAAATTCAGCAAATGCTATTTCTGCATGTTGAAATACTTTAAAAGATTTTTTAAATTAATTGTTTTATTTTATTTTCACCCCAAACAAGGCACAGTGCAACTTTGATGTAGGGGACTACTATTTGGAACATAAATTGCAAGGATATTATGTAAGGAGTTGAGCAGTTAGAGGTCTGTTTACATAAAAGTTGAACTTCTGCATGTCAGTACAGTTGGGTAATTCCAAAGTCTAGCAATTCTGAGGAGGAAACTATTATAGTAGGCTTTCTGATATCTGAGGATCTCTACTGTGTAGAGGTGGGAATTTGCGGCTTATCGGATTTGTCGAGGTTATTTACGTCGGGGGGTGTATAAGGGCTTCTAGTCCGTCAGAGCATCTACTATAAAAATGCTTGTAGAATAAGCAAAGATGTGCAACATTTCGTCGATGAGACAGAGGTTAAAGCCTAGCTGATAGTTCGGACCTATTAGGTTGGTGACTCTTCTTTCTGGTGGTTTCGGTGTATTCTCTATTAGCTATCACATTTTCTTTCCTAAAATTACTTTTAGCTTCTATAAACTTTTGTCTGTTTGTACTGAACTTATGCCAGATAAATCTGCGGTATGTATGTTGCCTTTGAACAATGGCAGCTGCACAAGTAGAAGTAAACCATTGGGGAGAGTGGGGCTTGCTATAGAACTTACGTATGGGAACATGTGATTCAATTGCCGCTTTGAACCATTCAGTAATCTCATTTCTGCACTGTTCCACAGAAAGAGAAAGGATATTTCTCCATGTGGCATATCTGGTGTGATCTCTGATAGCATCTCTGGTTATTGTAGTACCTTGTCATTTTGAGCAATGGCTCTTCAACTTGGGATCGAGAGTTTAGAGTGACGTCTATCATTATCACAGCATAGTCAGTATTCTCGAGTGGGCAATGGTCATTTCTTTTTAGAAATAGGTTCAGAATGGCCATTTTCTTTGTAAGAAATAAGTCCAGAAGTGAGGCTTGCTGATCCTGACAACTTGGAAGACGCGTCGAGAACGTTATTATCTGTTTCAAGGAATGGGATATAGAAAAGTTATGGATGATGCTACCAGATATCGGTGTAATTAGAGAATCCGAGCCAATTTCGGGGGGCGGGGGCTTTAATGTCACCAAATACATGTATTTGGGCGCTAGTGTCATTGGGGAGTTCTACATCTATTCTGTCAGAGACATGATTGATTAAAGTACAGTTGTGGGTCCAGGGAGAGTTATAAAGAAAATACGTAACTAAAGTTGTAAAGTTAGTCTAAAGGGCATGAAGATCTGATTCTAGTTTCGATTCTCTAGTCATGGGGAGGGTGTTACGAATATGGACTCCAAGTCCGTGCATGTGTCTGTCAGAATGGACAAAGTGGAAAATAACCAGACATGTTAAAGTGGTTAGAGCGGATGAAGCGCTAAGATATCCGGCGAGTTTGCTAAGAGAAATGATTCTATGTCATCTAAGTTTTTTTTTTATTCAATTTAGTTAGTTCTAAGTCCACATATATTTGTAAATGCGAGCCTGTTGTTCGAGTGTGTTCGGTTTCATCTTTATTTTGAATTGAGATATAATTTCATTTTATTTCGTAGTTTCAGTTTAGAGTGAGAGGTGCTAGACAAAGTGGATTTGCATAGCCACCATCATGTAACGCAAGTACACCATCAACCGAGTCCTCATCTACAGGAATATGACCTCAGGAATGCCCACTGGAGATGAGTGCAGAGTCCCTTTCTATGCGCGACATAGCACTAAAAATATCCCGATATTATACAACTGATGATATGCGCTACCAAAGAGTTAGAGTTCTTGTATTATCAGTCGGAATACAGCAGCAAGACGAACTGTCAAACCGGTACCCTCAAACCTGTTAGATAAGAGTGGCACAGGCCAATCATGTTAGCATACATGGTAAACAAGCACCCACAAAATGCGTAATTTTAGGGGAAGGGAATAGGACGGATGTCGGGAATGGCATTCATTGCTTTAGTCAGGAAACAAGGCTAAGCACTCAGCTTCTCTAATGAGTCACTGTGGTCGCACCTCTTCTCCAGGCTAATAAGAAAAGAAAGAGTATGGAAGCGGGGTGATAGCAGAGTCTATTTACTCCTTAAGTAGATTAGGTTTGCAAACCGGTTATTTGATCGTCACCAGCTCTATGGAAGGGGGCGAGCAGAACTAAGGATTCCCCACCCTGTTTGGTGTCTTTTTTGCTTTTTTTTTTACAAGGTGGTCATCACTTATCAAGGCCCGGAAGCCACTTAGGGATAAGGGTTATTGTAAGTACAGTACGTTAGTGTGGAGATTTATAAAGTGTATACTTAAGGGGGCGGTTCATCAGGAATTTGTTTACGTTGGACTTAAAGACATCCAGGTTGTAGTCAGGTGGGAAGCAGGCAGACGGAACAGAGTTCAGCAGGCGTGCAGCGTGCACTTCTAAGAAAGAAGCTTTTTTCATGGAATCTACGTTTTGATTTAGGCATAGATAAAGAGTGGGGAAGGTTTTTGACAGTGGATTCAGCTAGACGGGTGTTTTTCGTAACAGATTGGCGAGGGTGGAGGCAGAGATTGGAGTTCAGACGAGCACCTGCCATGGAAATAACGATAAAAAAAAGATAGGCTTGCAACGTCTCTTCTGTGGGAGAGAGGTTGCAGGGAAGAGAAAAGGGCATCCCCCACTAAGCCACGAATCTATTTTGTACTCTCTCAAGGCAGGATAGGCTGTTCTTAGCAGCTCCTGTCCAGATATGGCAGCAGTACTCCATCCTTGGACGTACTTGGCTTTTATATAGATAGAGAATTGCATCAGTACTGAGATATCTTCTGGAGCGATAGAAGGATCCCACCATCTTTCCAGCGACCTTGGCAACAGACTTGATGTACGTGTTCCATTTCAGATCAGGAATGAAGAAAATGTATAAGGTCAGTAGCACAGGTATAACATCGGAGTTTTCCTTCTCCTAGATGGATGATCTCACCAGATCTACGTGTTCATCAGCACCGAGAGGGTAAACCTAACACCTGGTTTCAATTTTATTTGAAGTTTGATTACTTTACTTTCACATTGGTTTAAATATTGAACTAGAAATAGTACGTTTTAAACTGTTAGGATATGTTTACTAACTTTCCTGAATTGAAGGAAGATATATATATATATAAATATATATATGTGTGTGTGTGTGTGTGTGTGTGTGTGTGTGTGTGTGTGTGTGTGTGTGTGTGCTCTTTTTCGCATTTTTTATTTTCAAATATTGACTAGAAATTTAAAATAATTTCATTGGCTGACAATATTTGTTCGCGAATTATTTTCTATTTACAAAGTTTATTTTCCTGTTTTACACTCATTGTCAGGAATGTGATCCAACGAACTTACTACACGTTTGCCCCTCAACGTAAATAGCATCGACCTAGCCGACTACCAATAAAATTACACCTTTTATTGTAGAGGTTTTCTAGATGTCGTATACTTCTTTGGAATTTCCTTTCCTGGTCCTTGTTTTCCCTGACTATACGAACATACAAAATTTATGCAACTCCTCACTTAGGATGTCCCTTATAAATCTGGTTCCTAATCCCTGTATATTCTTATGTCTCAGTGACAGGATTGTTTGTGGGTAGATAAAAGTTCCATACGAATCATGGAAGCAAAGTAAACTACTTGATTGGTAACTTTCGATATACTTTTACTTTATTTGTACATTAATTCACACCAGACAATGCATATTGCCACTGGGACGTAATGGTTACTGTGCAGCAGAATTACATGGTGCGTCCTATGTGAGAAGTTATGCAGCATAAATATTAGTTTACATTTAAATTTACAAGAGTTGCAAAACCTAACATCTGGAGATCGCTTGTGAATTTCATACTCATATGGAACTTTCTCCTTTGGAGGAAGCGGATTAACCCCGCATTTTCATTTTTCTATGTGGGAATAGTCGAGGAGACAGAAAAAAGGGATGGTGCAAAGGTTGCTAGCTCGAGAAAAAATCCATCAGAGTATAAAGTTCTCCTGCATCTTAGGACCATTACACGTCTGCCATAAAAATGTATACATTTGTCATTTTAAATAGCCTATTATTTCGCTTTGAAGCGGATCCTGTACATTAAACTGTATCTCTTTATTCAATTATAAAATATAAGAATATATTTAAAATGTTTTTGTACTGCCAAAAGAAAAAAAAAAAACGCTTTGCAAATTATGTAGCTTTTAAGACAGTTACAGCTGACAATAATATTGATTTTTCCTCTCGTCACTAACGCTTCGATAAACAATTCACATCTCACCCTATTGCTTGAATTTTTCACATAATTTGTTCATTAATATCCTTTATTATCATATTTCGATCGTGCTGTGAGTAGTTCCATAATGTCATCTGAAACAGCATAACTTGCTGAGAAATACCTGTTTATGTCTAACTCTCTCTGTCTCTGTCTGTCTGTCTGTCTGTCTGTCTGTCTGTATGTGTGTGTGTCTCTCTCTATATATATATATACGTGTGTGTGTGCGTGCGTGCGTGTGTGTGTGTGTGTGTGTGTGTGTGTGTGTGTGTGTGTGTGTGTGTGTGTGTGTGTGTGTGTGTGTGTGTAACAAAGCGTTTAGCAGTAATTTCTCTATATCTGTCCGTTTATGGGGTAATCTAAAAAAATAATCAACCAATCATTTTGAATGTTGTAACATAGCTGTTAGGCGTAAGAGCGAGTATTGTGAGCTATATTTAATTATATTCAAAAGAAGGTAAAGCGTCACAAGAAACCATTCGTGAAATTTTAAATAGCTCAGACTTTTATGATATTGTAAACATAAGTATTAAACACCAATTAATATATATTCAATAAAGATTAAATTATTTTTTTAGTATTTAAGAAGTGTCAGGGATTACAATATGAACATTATTTCTCATGTGAAAATTCAAATATTTCCAATTTGCATGAAATTTGATAATTAGTTATTAGACATCAGTTAAGAAATAGTCTTTCAATTTAAATTTCTTAAGCTTAAGACCCACATTCTATACATTTACTCACAATCGACATTATTTAATGGCTTTTGATACAAATAGGAAAAGATTTAGACATCATATTTAGTAGTAAATATAACATAATCTTTGTAAATGAACATAATGTAAAGAAAGGACTGTTCTGTTCGGTGAATTAATGTTCTTATTAACTAGTAGCTAATCATCATCGGGCCTGTACACTACTATTGTAATTCATTTCTGTTTGTCTCTCACTGCGCTATCGAGAGTGTGTGTTCTCCAAACAACAAGATAGAATTGCATTACTCAAATCAAGATAGAATTCTTATAGAAAAAAGCAACCTCAACAGTTAGTTTTACGGAATTTCAAACTATTTTGTGCCACTACAATATTTTATAATAAATGGTAATTTTTTAGCGATCAGTCAAATTTCGTTTATATGTGCATGAACAGAAAATAGTGGTTGCTGGATGATTTTCTTCCATTTACTGAATATTATTTCATGTTACAAACGAAAGAAATGTTTTCACCCAAATAGGATACAGTCCATAATTAAAATATAATATACTTATTATATTATCACGTCATTATTTTACCCAAATCTCTGGGGAAGGTAATTGTGGGTGTATATCTTTAAATTTATCATTTGGATTATTCAAAGTACAGTTCTCATTTTGGGTTTTCCATTTACAATGTTTAGGACGATGTGATCTAAAAGATTTTCAGGTTCGTTTTGTCGAATTCATCGATCTGTCTATTGAACTCAGGAATCTCTACGAATTTTCGAACGGAAGTCCTTATTCACTATTCACGGTAATAGTTTCCCTCCTTTCGTTAATCATGACCATGTAGAAATCTTTAAAAATATTTGACTACGTGGATTAAATAAAGAGTTCCGTTCGAAAATCCGTCCTTATTCCAGAGACTCTTCAGAGATTTATGAATTTGACATAAAGATTTCCGGGTTTAACAAAACGCACATGAAGGAGGTTGGAGGTTATGATATGAGAACAGAAGCTTACATAATCCATATAATACACAGTATCAATCCTCATCTAAAGCATTCTTAGACATAATTGCGGAACTCAATGCCAACAGCAGAATTGAGACAGGTCATAAAAGTCGTACAGTACTGATTTATCAAAATGTATAAAAATCGAGCATATCAAAAATGTACATATTTTCTTTTAATTCATTTGTAACCACTTTCTGAAAAATATTGTTGTGTTTGTTCTCGTTTTTGTTTTCGTTACGTCTTTTTATTTCCCCCTTTTTAATTCAACTTCGTATTTTCTTCATAAATTACAAGTCTTAAAACTTGGCTGTTTTCCGACATTTTCGTTATTTATTTTCTGTTTACAACATATTGAATGTTATTTTTCATTTTGGTGCTTTATATTCATTTAGTTTCTGTCTTTTTTGTGTGGTAGATCAACACTTTGCTGTTATTTACTATCAAACGAACTCTCTATTTTATTGGTTTGGTTTGTCTGTCCCTATTTACATGACTCATCACGAAAACAGAGTAAGAGACAAGGTCAGTTTTTGATGTGGGCAAATTACAGCTTCCCCAAAAAGTGGCGCTTTGGATTTGAACAAAAATAAACATTACTTCAATCTACAATGATTTTTCATTTATCGACTGATGAGGGAGCAGATGTATGTAAGTTTAGAACAAATACTACACTCTTTTTCCTTTTTCAAAAGGCATAGCAACACATTTTGGGTTATTTAATTTAGAAGACTCGTCTGATACCGCGAAGGGGATATATATCCTTGAAGTAATCGAGCGGTCTCGTTTATTTCCAGCAATAATCTGAAAACTCGCGATACCGAACGTTTCGTATTCTTAGCTGGTGTTCCTAGCGTGAGGCTCGCGTATCTTTCGACATCTCTCCCCAGGTGGCTCCAAAATTCAGTACTTATGGATTAACCAGCCAATTACAACCTTGCATGGAGGAAAGAACCGGATGTACTCATATCCATTACATAAAAAACGCAATACTTATTGTAACCTATTTAATAATTACTTTGTGTGTCTTTTTTGTTAACCTTTTTTATGCTTATTTAATAATCGGTTCTTTGTAGATAGTTAATTAAATACTAGTTTCTATTTCCCTCACAACTGGAAAAAGATTACTGGTTAATACTTCGCCAAATTGTATTAACGAGTAAATCGCTTCATCTATTTGCTAACTACGCATTTTACTGCTTGTCTCTATTGCTTTGTCAAACCTTAGCTGTACCACTACTTCTGCCAACTTCCGTTATAATTTTTTCCTTCCTGGTTTTATTCACTAAATCTGCTTCTCTTTCAATTTCTCTTCATTTGTAACCATTTGTTCTCCTTTTCATTCCCTCTTTTTCTGCCCATCGCCTTCTTTGCGTCATCTTGTTATATGCGAGCGATATTGAGGTGAATTACCAATGAAGCAGACACGAGCCGGCTTTTAAAACCAGGGACCAGTGGTTCACCGAACAAGGTGATTTATCAAAAAACTGCATCGCACCCACGCACGATTCCAAAATCACCATTGCTACCAAAATACGTCAGATGCAGAATATATAACTGTTCCACTCGCCAGAAATTACCTTAGCTTTAGCAGTCGCAGTAGTAGTATTACTATATTCTGATTACAGTGATATACTTTTGAGCACAACATTGACACACACAGTCGTCTTCAATCACACAGATACATTAATATGATATACATTATTCTGTCTGTGTGCAAATCTACCTTTTCATATGTATATTTGTGCATCTTACTATAATTAAGTTCTTAGATCTAGAAATGTGAGATTTAGACGGAATACGATTCTGCATACGTAGATTGTACTTAGCAGTTCATATAGATATTTTTGCTTTATTATTTTTATTAAAATAAAGCAAGAGACATTTTCACACTCCCGTTCGTATCAATGCGTGTGCTCTACTCTCTCTCTCTCTCTCTCTCTCTCTCTCTCTCGCTCTTCCTGTCTCCTTCTTTCTCTATCTGCTGTTCTCTTTCCCAATTTGTACGCATCCCATGTGTCATGTGTTATACACATTACCACTATATCTTTCCAACTGAACGTACAAGGATCTGCTACAGTTAAACGCCGAGCGTGACCTTTTTGTTACAAACAGATAAGTAAATAATAATAATAATAATAATAATAATAATAATAATAATCTATATATTAATACGCTTGCATAAGTGCCATCATTTTTATTTGTAATTATTTACTCAAGAAAAAATCCCATGAAAACGTCTAAATTTGATGGAATATCTTTTTTTAATTCGTAGTAATGGACTTTGTTTTTTTGTTTTGTTTTTTTTTTTACCTATTTCGTAGTGATATGAATTACTGCACAGTAAAAATAATTAAATTAAAACAAAAATCTTTTTTCTTATTTCGATTTATTTAATCAAGTAAAAATTGCATTTTTATTTGATTACTAATGCAAAAATTAAACCAAAAGAACACCGGTTATTTTACAACTGACTTTTCCTATGGAGAATGGAAGTAAAGCAGATAATTAGACTCAGAAATTAAATAAATCCAAAAAAAGCTTATATCTTCTACTATATAATAAAACAAGCCTGGGTGCCCGGCGTTGCCCAATTGTTTGGAGGTGTGTGTTGAGCAAACAAAAAAATGGTAGTAGGCAGGCAGGCTCGAACCCATACCGCGAAGGGGGGAAAGAACATGAATAAAACGTAGTGTTTTTGCCGTTGCGCTGTTCGCCAAACCGGAAGTGGCGAAAGTTTAAATTATGGCTAGTCAATCGGAAAGAGGCGATGACTTTCGAAAATATCGGCGAAAAAACGCCCCCCTCTTTGTAGAAAAGTGCCCAGTTGAGGGTGAAAGAATTAATATTGTTGGCCAATTTTTCGATATTTGTCGTCCGAAGGGTTGAGCTATAAAACGATACAGATCATGTGAAAATCCGTAGCCTCTGTCGAAAGTTATAGGCAGACATGCAAACATACATACATTTAAACAGGCAGGTGAATTTATATTATAGATGATTACAGAAATTCACCTCTTTGGATTAAAAAGCGTAGATTGAACAGCCATATTGAATAAGGTTTGACGTGTTCGTTTTTTGTAAGAATGTGTGTATTCCCGAATAATAGAATTTTATGGTCTCAGCCAATGAGAATAGCCGGAATGTTAGTGGGGAGAAATCATTATTTTCGAATATTTTCGAATAGTGTAGTGTAAAGGTAGTTGTATATGTATGAGTGTATCATCCATTTAATAAGAGTTTCAGGGATAGAGGGGTTATAATTTTGAAATAATTACCTGGTGTTGACTGGGGGCGGTTGGAGGACTTTTGTATTAGAGGAGAAAATCCAGACTCCGAAGGAAGGTAGGATTTTGTTATAACGAATAAATGTGTATGTAATGGTGTTTGAAAGTTACATAAGATGGTAAGTAATAGTTTAGACATAATACATTTCTATGTGGCATTTGTTATTGCAAATCTACCGTAATTTGGTCCAGAGGGGAATTTCTTCACTATATATTATATTATATTATATAATAAATTACAACTCACCCCTCAGTATGGCCAACTGCACATCATAGACTCAAATGAAGCTCTGCAATACAGATTAAATGCTTTACAATACTCTAAATGTTGTACTCAGACAATGTCTACCATAAATGAGGTTATGCAGGAAATAAATCGTGGTGTCGATTTGTATAAGAACATAAGTTAATTTTGTATAAGATAAGTTAATTAAACAAGAAGACCAAAAAATAGCTATAAGAGAAAATAAACCAATGCTCAGAAGTGAGCTGCATTTCAGAAGCGGTAATGACATAATGAGATACAATTTTCTCACTTGCAATCAAATAGTTATGGTATTTGTTGGTGAGAATGGTGCTCCACCAGAAAATAGGGACATTGTAATTTACCCAATGAATATGCCGTCTGAAAAAATATCCTACAAATCATGTCATTTAGACCTAATGAGCTATCCGATTTTTTTTCAACATGGAGAACTTGGATGCACTGTGAAATACAACATACAGAGGAATATAGAACGAAAGTTCGTAATCATCTCACAATGCAAATTTTACATTTTTCGCCTTTCTTTTAACTTTCACTGGGTTGGAAAATTATTTCAACAATACTTAATTGATTCTTATATGAGAGTTGATGGTTGCAGATTGCAATATCTCCAGAATAACCAATCCCAATTACGTGGTGGGCATTATGATAGACTGGTGAACTATTTGAACAGAAGAATACATCATAACATCCAACCAGGAGTGCCAGCGAGACTTCCCTCCTTATTCACTGGTAGCTCTCGCAATATGCACCAAAACTTCAATGATGCAATGTATTTAGTGGCAAAATATGGCAAACCTGACATCTTCATAACATACACATGTAACCTTAAATGCCCTGAAATAAACAATTAATATAAAATTGAACCCCGAGACTAGACCTGATTTAATTGCCAGAGGGTACAACTTGCAACCGAAAAAACTCTTGAGTGATATAAAGGAAAAAATATTTTTGGTATTTCAGTGGCATATGTTGTAGAATTTCAGAAGAGAGGTCTACTTCACTGCCACATGTTGTGGTCGTTTTAAGAAATTAGGATAAACCAAGGGACAAAAGTGATATCTATAAATTAGTTAGTGGTGAAATTCCTGATATCAATTATATTGCCTGTAACTATATTCCACCTCCTAAAGCTATATGGCAATTATCAGTGTTTAGACTCCATGATATGTTCCACACAGGGTATAAACTTGCAGTTCACCCTGAAGATCAGCATAAGGTTTATTTTCATAATGGTAATGCGCAACAAGCTGCACACACATATACTACTCTTACAGCATGGTTTAATGAACATTATGTTAATACACAAAATTATTTGTACTCTGGTATTTCTCTGCATTATGTATTCAATAAGCATACAAAAATATGGACACCAAGAAGAAGGAATATTAATATTATTAGTAGAATGTACACTGTGAACACTAAAGATGTGGAAAATTTTCATTTGTAGATATTTCTGCTGCATGTTCCTGGAGCTAAAAACGTTGTAGAATTGCGAATTGTAGAAGGTGACTCTAAGGTTTGCGTTAAGCAAGCTGGTTTTCCAATCCGACAGCGTGTCGCCGTGAACGAGTGTAAACCAATAATGGCGATTCGCCTGTCCTTTTATAAGGGGGATAACTCCACTTATGCAAAGTCTGAGCGAAAGGGAGATAACTCCTTTCTGGCCTCTACATGCCCCTCCCCCTCGTGACCACAAAAGCAAGTTGTTGTGGTCATCTTTTATGTGGAGAAATACTCGTGCGATTTCCCCCGCATTTGCGGCGACAAAACCCTTGGGGCTCTCGTCCTCCGACTTGACGGTTCCCTTAACGGAGGAGGACTGTATTTTTGGGTATCTCCTCCCGTGGTATCTTTCACTTCCATTTCTTCCTCATGCTCACTTGGAGATTCCGTGTCGGCGTGTTATTCCACCTCCATTGCCTCCTCCGTTCGGGATTTCTTGTCTGATGTTACGAGGGCCATCCACTACCGGGTGTATTCTGCGGAGAAACCGACGGTTGCGCAATGTCACTCGATTGCTTCCATCGACCCGGACTCGGTACTGTCGGTACCCCTGGGTCTCCACGATTCTCCCCGTCTTTGTCCATCGACGTGGGTGGTTCCCGTCCTGGTTCTGGATCTGAACGTAATCTCCTACCTGGAGTTCCCGGAGTGGGCGACAATGTTGGTTGTAATACTGCTCGTTCCTCATGTGTCTTTTGGCCATTGCCACTTCCCTTAGTTTGCCTATTTCTGTCCACTGTTTCCGAACCTGGTATTTGTCCCACAGGACAGGAAGGTGGTCTTTAATGACCCGACCATACAGCATCATGGCCGGGGACATGTCCAGATCTTGGACAGGCGTGTTCTTATGGGTCAGTAGTGCTCGGGCCACCCGATCATGGCACAGGCGTCCATAACTGTCCGTATTGTCCGCCAGTATATGTCTCGCGGTTTTGACGGCTAACTCTGCACGGCCGTTGCCTTGGGCATAATGCGCTGATGAGGTACGTTTTCGTATGCCCCAATTCCTCAAAAAGGAGTCGTATTCCTGGGATTCAAATGGTGGTCCACCATCCGACAAAATCTCTTCCGGCACGCCGTAGGTACAGAACCACGTCCTCAAGGTATCGCACACCGTCTTGGCTCTTCCCGACGTCATTAGGGCCACTTCAACCCATCCCATATACCTATCTGCGTATACCATAAAGTGTCTACCCTGCATCTGGACGAAGTCAACCACCACTTGTTGGAATGGA
Source organism: Euprymna scolopes (assembly GCF_053919585.1). Lineage (NCBI taxonomy): Eukaryota > Metazoa > Mollusca > Cephalopoda > Sepiida > Sepiolidae > Euprymna > Euprymna scolopes. Next base: position 42,732,167 of record NC_136483.1, on the reverse strand, counting down.
AATTCCGGGTCTGCTGGGGACATCAAGGGCTCCCTGGGCTGAGATGGTGCGATTTCATTGCACGTGCGGCACTGGGCTCTTGTTTGCCTGATATTAGCATCCAACCCTGGCCAGAATAGTCATTGTCTCGCATTCGCCAGCATTCCGTTCACACCCTGATGAGCGGAATGAAGAGATTCCAATACCTCTGCGTGGAGTTGTCGAGGTATTAGGATTTTGTTCCCCTTGATGATCACTCCTTCCAGGCAATATAACTCCTCACGCATAGGCCAGAAGACTCGAACTATGGTTGGGATATTGTTACGTGACTGGGGGAAGCCATTTTGAATCAGTTCTTTCAAAGTCCTGCATTCTTCGTCTGTGGCTGCCGCAGCCACAATCCTTCCCCATGTGATGGCTCTTAACGTAGTATCATTCTCGTACATCGATGTAAGGGCGGCTTTGACTGCGGTGTCAATGGATTGGTCCTGGTCTCTTGGTGGGGTGCCCGCTGGGTACCGAGATGCACAGTCAGGGGCCAAGTTGAGTTTCCCCGGTCGATGTTTTATCTTGAATTTATACATGAGTGACTTTTCCTTGAAGTTTAACAGGCGTGGGTTTTTTATATTCTCCAGGGCTCGGTCTGAAAATATCTTTATGAGCGGTAAGTGATCCACTGTAATCACCAAGTCTGGGCATCCGAGTATGAACATGCGGCATGATTCCAACCCATAGATCAGAGCCAAGGCTTCACCTTCCACTGGTGCATATCGTGATTCCGCGTCGTTGGTAAAACGGGATCCCGCCAGGATGAGTTTCCAATGGCCATCCCCACAACTCATGTTTAATTCCCCCTCACATCTACAGTGCTTTTGAAACAGAAAATACGATATCCCTGTTTTGCTGTAGTCTGTCGCGAGTCCTGTTGCTCTGTTCATTTCGAATGTTTGGATGCCTTTTTCAATTCTTTTCACTATTATTTTTTTCGATTCTTGGAATATCTGTTCCAATGTCTCATCCCAATAAAATTTCCTGTCCTTTGTTTTCAGCAACTTTCGGAATGGGGCCATAACTTCCGCTTGTGAGAATGCATAGGAGACTTGGTTTACGAGTCCGAACCAGGACCTAACCCCAGTAATATTTGTCGGGGTGGGGAAGCTAAGGATGGCTTCAGTCATTCTTCTTGTGGGTTTGACCCCGTTCGCTGTTACTTGAAACCCCGAGAACTCCACTTCCATGTCAGCAAAGTGAAACTTGTCTGGGTTAAACACAATCCCTCTATCGGCGCAGTGGTTTATATATTCAATTGTGTGCCAGAATGAGGATTCCATTGAGTTGTCCCACAGGAAACTGTCATCTATACACCGAGTTTTTCGAGCCATGTCCATGGTGATATCATCAAATCGACGGGTGTAGCCATCTCCTGATCCATGGAATCCTTGAGGGGCTCGACAGTACCTGTATCAACCCCATTCAGTGATGAACGTGGTGGCGTTTAGTGCAGCTGGAGACAGCGGTAAACTGTGGTAACCATTCCACACATCGAATACAGTCTTCCTGGTATGTGCAGGTATTACCAAGACCTGATTGAATGGGGACAAAGTGTGGTGCATCTCCCTCATAGTCGCCTCGTTCAACTTTTGTAAGTCCACCGTAATTCGATGTTTTCTTTTTGTAACTCGACTAGTTGACGTAATAAGAGAACGTTTTCTTGTTCCATAGTGTAACGATATCTTTAGTTCAATGCTGCGATATAAGTATTTCACGTTTTAAAGTGACAATATGTTCATAGCGCCATGTAAGGTTTGCGTTAAGCAAGCTGGTTTTCCAATCCGACAGCGTGTCGCCGTGAACGAGTGTAAACCAATAATGGCGATTCGCCTGTCCTTTTATAAGGGGGATAACTCCACTTATGCAAAGTCTGAGCGAAAGGGAGATAACTCCTTTTTGGCCTCTACAGTGACCATGCCTACATTTAAAAAAGCTTGCTTAAAACTTCTTCTAAATGATAAATCATTTGAAAATGTTTTGATTTGAAGCTACTGCATTCCAACTTCGAGTCATGTTTATTGCTATATTCAAACCTATAAATTCCTTTGATTTATAGAATAGCCACAGGAACGCTATTATGGAAGATTTTTTTTTTTTACACCAGGAATTTGCAATGGATCAGGCTGAAAATATGGCTTTGCAATTCATAAATATAGTCCTAATTGGAAATGGTACTAAATGTTTAACAGTTGATTACCTGGACCTGTTGGAATGCAGTAAATGAAGCTGTATCAAATTACCCAGACATACGCAGACTGATTGATGAACAGAGACTGGTCAGTGACATTGTGTTTGAATCTGTTACAATGAAGAGCAGAGGAAAAGTGTCTAAATATTTCTGTTTTTACGTGGATGCACCAGGAAGGGGAGGGGCAAAACTTATATGTTTAATGTCATAATCTCACATCTCCGAAAAAATAATTATCGAGTATGTTGTGATGCGTAGAAAGGTATTGCTTTTATTTTACTTTTAGGAGGAAGAACAATCCATAGTTTGTTTAAATTTCCTGTCCACTAGCAGAAACTTCTATGATCCCTTGATTTGCTTTGGATGCAATTGACAAAACTTTGAAAGACATAAGCAATATTATTAATGGTTTTTGAAGAAAGATAATGCTTTGGGGGAAGATTTCAAACAAGTCCTACCTATATTATTAAGGGGAAGTCGTGAGAAAATAATTGAAATGTGTATTAAGAATTCTTATCGTTAGCTTTAGTTTAAACAGTTTGTGTCAAGATATTAGAGCAACACTAAATGAAAGTGAATTTGCCTCGTGGTTACTGAATCTTGGAAATGGAACAGCAAATCTTGTGGAATATCCGGGCCAATCTGATAATGATAATATAGAAGGACCACAAATATCATGCCTTGATGGTTCACTGGTTGATGATATTTTTAAAAATATATCACATGTTAGAAGAAATATGATAATTCTTTCAACAAAAAAATCTGATTGCCTGTTGATCAATGAAGAGGTTTTACATCAACTTTATAGCACAGATGAAATACATATTGATGATGCTGTGGAAGCTATGTGCTATCAACCCGAATTTCTTAATTAATTGACGCCATCTGGAATGCCTCCTCATTAATTGTTTTTAAAACCTGGATGCATAGTTATGCTTCTCAGAAATATATCCATAAAAAATGGACTGTGCAATGGAACAAGATTAGAAATAAAAAATATACATGAACATTCAATTAAAGCAGCATTAATAAGTGGTGCATTTCTAGGAAAGCATGTTCTATTTCCAAGAATAAAACTTGGCCCAAGTGACTCTAAATTGCTTTTCATTTTAGGAAGAAATCAGTTTCCGATTCGGTTATCATATTTAAATAAATCTCAAGGTCAGACTTTTAATAAAGTTGGTTTGTTTCTACCACAACCTGTGTTTAGCCACATGTTGCATTTTCACAGGCCCATAGGCTCTCTGATATGCGAGTTAAAGTCTTGTAAACTAACAGCCAAGTAAAAAAAGGGAAAACTTACACTAAAAATATAGTTTGCAGAGGGTATTTTTCTAAACCTCTACCATGACTAAAATGAAAAAAGCATTCATTGCAGCAGTAAAATTTACTCAAATTTAAGGAAAAGAATTTTTTCACTTAAAAATCTTCATTGGATTAAGCTCCAGGATTTACAATAAAAAACATTACATGTACACATTTTACTCATTGAGATTTCTAGAAAAGTACTTCTACATTTTTAAATAATCATCAATTTACACTCCAAGAAAAAATTAAAATTCTCGACATTTGGAAAGAAACAATATTTTCTATTTCAAAAAATTACATTGTAGAATATGTGCAGAAGGAAAGGCTTTTCTTTTATTTGTATCTAATGATGAATATTTTAAAGAGAAATTCAAAACATTAAACATGCACATAAAACTGCAAATGTAAATTAAAGAAAATAATATATTATCTTAAAATCATGAATCTTCATTAATCTGAAAAAAAAAACACATTTCAGCATTAAAAAAAAATGTTGATGGAAGGTAAAATACATTATTTGATCTATTTTGAAATATCTTTTTGAAGGTAAAAAAAGTTTTTATAACATTTTAAGGTGTTCAGGAAAAATCTCCTGATATCCAAATATTTATAGATTGAAATTCATAGCAAAGAAAACAATTTTTGGGAAAATCTTTACTGAATAATATTTGAAAAAGACATTTTCTTTTATTCAAAAAATGTTTTAGATTCATAATATTATTGGGAGTTTAAGAAAAGTTTATGATTTCATACATTTTACAAATGTTCATGAAAAGTTATTCAATTATTTTTCACTTTTAGATATCAATAGTCTAGACTATGATTAGCACACATATTAATAAAGAGATAGAAAAATATAATTAGTTCAACTTTTATAAATATTCATTGATTATTATTAATTTTTTACAAAAGAAATTACCACTTATGAAGGCTTATAAGCCACTTGAGGATAAGGGTTAAAGAGTGTACAGTATCATAGTATCGGTAGAAGTGTAAATTCAGTAAATTTAAGGGTAACGGCTCATCAAGAACTTATTTACGTTAGACTTGAAGACGACTATATTGAAGTCAGCTGGAAAGCAGGCAAACGAAAGACAGTTTCACAGGTGTACATTTCTAAGTAAGAAGCTTTGTTCATGGAATCTACGTTTAGGTTTAAGTGGGGGAAATTATTGATAGTGTTTTCAACTAGACGAGTGTTTCTCGTGAATGTTTGGCGAGGTTGGACCATAGATTAGAGCTCAGACGAGTACTTACCATGAAAATAACGATAAAGCAGAGACAGGATCGCAACGTATCTTATCTGAGAAATAGGTTGCAAGGAAGAGAAAAGGGTATCCCCTACTAGGCTACGAAGTCTATTTTGAACTTTCTCAAGGCAGGATAGAGTCTTTCTAGCAGCTTTTGCCCAGATATGGCAACAGTACTCTATCCTTGAAAGTACCCGGCTCTTATATAAATAGAGAATAGCATCAGCAGGTAGATATCTACTGGATCAATAAAAGAATCCCAACATTTTCCAGCAACCTTGGCAACGGATTTGATGTATGTGTTCCATTTTAGATCAGGAGTAAAGGTCAATCCCAGAAGCTTGTCAAAACATTGAGATTCCCCAAGACGAGAGACATTCATTTCAATTAATGCCAGATGTGGATCAGAGCGTTGATGATGTAAAGAAGCTTGGTTTTAGATGCATTAAAAGTAACAAGTCACTTTTTCCCCATTGCACCACATGCTCAAGATCAGAGGAGACAGCATCAGAGAGAATGTGGTTGTTTACAGTGCTGCCATAGATGGTAGTATCATCAGCAAAAATGCCTACGAATGATGTACTCAGGATGGACCCCAGACGGACTCGAGTATATGAGCTTCTGATTTCTGCCCATCAACCACTACTCTTATGAACCTATCAGAAATGATTTAATAATTGAAAAGATATTTCCATCTATATCATAACTGGATATCTTGTGAAGTAGACCTTTATGCCATACCCTATCAAAGGCCTTTGATATAAGAGCAATTACCCTAGAAAGGAAGCCTCCATCGAAAGGTTTGCTAATCATATGAGATATAACCGTAAGCATATCTGCTGTAGATCTAGCAGAACAGAAACCATATTGCATGTCACTAAGAAGGGTTTTTTGCTGAGATGCTTGACTGCTTCTCTATTTAACACAGATTCCAGTAACTTACTCATGACGCACAGGAGACTTATTAGTCTGTACTGAGAGGGAGACAACCGATCACCTGAATTCTTAAATACAGAGCATACTGATGAGATTTTCCAGGGTGTTGGGAAGTAATTTTCTTTAAGACAACACTTAAACAGCTTTGCAAGTATGGGAGCTAGTTGAAGCTTTTTCAGCACCATAATTGGAATGCCATCAGTGCTTGTTGCTTTACTGGAATCAAGGTTTTTGATTAGCTTGCCAACATCATGCACAGATATTGTATATATAAGGTAAAGCTGTAACAATTACCCATGGCATCGAGAAGCCTCGCCATAAGCTACTGCATGGTCCAGAATCCATTCACCAAATGGCAATACAGCAGCTGCAGTACTTTGCACCTGCTGATAGGACAACCTCCTTAGTGGTTAATCCAAGGTTCGAGTCCCTGACTATCAGGCAGATAACGTCAGCGCAGTTAAAACGTTTATCAACACCCTTATTAGTAATGTGGCTACAAGGATAGACATAGAAACAGAAAATTTCGGACTTCTCTGGCATCTGTTTGTGCAAAATACTGCCAATCTAAAATACAGCTTTTTCTTTATTTTTGAGGCTACATAGTAAACAAAGCTAGATTTTATTCTATTCTTAGATATAAATAAATCTTGATAGATAGTTCAAATTTCTTAATTAAACAAATATTTGAAAGTCAAATCTTGTTTGTGAATAAAAAATTTAAGTATAAAAATTTAAGTTAATACAACTTATGTGTACTTGAATATTTATATAGTATCAATGGGTAACTTTTCCGGTTCGATATAAATTTAAAATAATTCATAAATCAGCAAATATGAGAATGTAAAATTAGCATTCTTAAATTTACACAAATTCTGTGAGAAAAATCAGAATCAAATTACTTTATTTAATTTTAAAAGAAAATAGGGTTTTCATTTCAGTGAAAATATTTTAAAAGTCACAAACATATAAGCACATAACAATATTGTGAACTGACTATTTAGTAAATATATATTTTTGTATTAAGTTTGGATCCGATCATAATGTTTAGTTGATAGCTTTAAAATGAGGTGTAAAAATGACTTCATATTCAGTGTCGTCTGCTTTAATGAATTTTAATTTTACAATTTGAAACCTATTCACCCCTCCTACATCATCTATCTTATAACAGTAAATATTTGTACGGTGTAAGCAATGATAATTTAATTGATTAATTGAAATAAAGGTCACACAATAAACAAATAATAATTTTTATTTTTATTTATCATATAAGCTTTTATGGATTTATTTAATTTCTGGGGTCTAATTATTTACTTTAACCTCCCACCTTCCCAACACAAAAAAGTCAGTTGTAAAATTACCAGGTTTTTTCATACTTTAGTAATCTACAAAAATAGAATTTGTACTTGATTAAATAATTAGGAATAAAAATATTTTTGTTTTAGTCTAATTATTTGTACTGTGCAGTAATTTATATCATTGTTAAATAGGTAAAAATAATTTTTTTAAACCCATTTAAAAATTAAAAAGTCCATTACTACGAATTAAAAAATATTTCATCAAATTTGGACCTTTTCATAGGATATTTTTGAGTAAATAATTCGAAAACAAAAATGATGGTACGTGTGCATCTGGGTTACCGCACTGAATCAATAACATTATTTAGAAAGCCATTCTGATCATGGGTAGGTAAGGGTGTTTTGTAACTATTTTGTTCTTTCAGCTAACAATTTAATAAACAAAAATATCGCGAAAATTAAATTTAACTTGTAAATACTATAAAAAAAATAACGCAGTAACATAGATGCACAAACATCTAAATGCCTTTTTATTTTAATTTAATTTTATTTACTGTGCACTAATTTATATCAGTTGAAATAAGTAAAACATAAAAAAAACATTGGAAGTAAGAATTAAATACAAATCTTTTATTAAAGTCATGCAATAAACAAATAATAATTTTAACAAGCTTTTTATGGGTTTATTTAATTTTTTGGATCTAATCATCTGCTTTATCCCCCCAAAAAAAGTTAGTTGTAAAATCACCGTTTTTTTTTTGTTGTTTTTTTTTTTACTTTAATAATCAAGTAAAAATTGAATTTTTACTTGATTAAATAATTTAAAATAAGAAAAAGGATTTTGTTTTAATTTATTTTTTTTACTGTGCAGTAATTTATATCACTACGAAATAAGTACAAAATAAAAACCATAGTCCATTATTACGAATTTAAAAAATATTCCATTAAATTTGGATATTTTCATGCGATTTTTTCTTGAGTAAATAATTTGAAATAAAAAATGATGATACTTATGCGGTCGATGTTACTGCTATGAAATAATAACATCATTTAGAAAGTATTTTGAACATAGGGAGGTAAGGGTTCTTTATAACTATTTTGTACTTTCACCTAACAATTTAATAAACAAAAATATCGTAAAAATTAAATTTAATATGTAAATACTATTAAAAAAAAATAACGCATTAACATAGATGCACAAACATCCAAATGATTTTTTGGTTTTAATTTAATTTTATTTACCGTGCAATCATTTATATCAGTTTGAAATAGAATGAGTATGAACTCCTAGCGAGTACAAATAATCTTCATTATTTTTATTATTATTATTATTATTATTATTATTATTATTAGTGAGACCTCTGAAAATTCCACAGCGGACTCTTTCGTATGTAATATATTGATGTTGGCATTCTGTGGATGTTCAGAGTAAATGGAGACGCCCTGATATTATTGTAGCTTTTTTGCGAAAACTATATTATAGAGTTAATGTTCTATCGATTTTTATATATCATAAAGTTGCGATTTCAAAAATAAAAAAGTATATCTATATGACTTGAGTGCATCAGTTTGAATCGAAATCGAAATAAGAACTTATGAAAAAAATATATGTGTGTATATATAACCAGTTCCTTCAACTATAATCGAAACCGAAACTAAAACTTATGAAGAATTCTTGATAAAATTATTTATAAAAAAAATAGATTACTGGAGTGCCATCAACTATAATCGAAACAGAAACCAAATCTTATGAATAATTCTTGGTAAAATTATTTATAAAATAAATAGATGACTTAAGTGCCATCAGCTATAATCGAAACTTAAACCAAAACTTATGAAGAATTTTTAGCAAAATTGTTTATAAAAAATAACTGACTTGAGTGTCATCAGCTATAATCGAAACCGAAACCAAAACTTATAAAGAATTTTTGGTAAAATTATTTATTACAAGAAATTGAACCCCATAACAATTAAACGACAGTCACTCGGATCTAAGCGTGACACACAAAATAATTAACACACACGCTATTATACTTATTATTATTATTATTATTATTATTATTATTATTATTATTATTATTATTATTATTATTATTTGTACTTAGTAGTAAGTGTCACATGGATCCTCATTAAAAATTACTTACTGACAACATCATTGAGGTCTGAGTGACAACAAATATTATTTTGGGGTAGTATCCCTTGTAAGATATTCTGGATTCTTCATAGGCTGGGCGAAAAAAATTGAGGCACGTGGACCAAAGAACTAGAAAAACAATGATTATGTACAATGGACTGCAACCGAAGGATTTCATTGTCTAACTCTACATAAAAGAAGAGGAAAGGAGTAATAAGTATAGAATAATGCGTTGATCATAGGATAAAGAAACTAAAACATATGTAACATAAAGTACAGAAAAGCATTTCCAAAATGAACAATAGAAAAAGCAATGAAACTGGAAAGAAAAAGACGTGATACATAAACATATATGGGAAGCAGCTGCCTGGATGCTTTATGAGACTGGACATAAAAGAGGTGCAAGAAAGCATGAACATAGCTATGAACAGAACATTAAACAGAGAAACAGAATTACCACTGACAGCATCACAAAACAACGCGATCAAAATGAGCATAGATAATGGAAACAAAACCAGAATAACAATAAATCTAGACGTTATGGACAAAGAGCCGAAACAGTAAATCACATTATAGACAAAGGCATAAAACTATCAAAAATAAAGTGCTCAAACAATCATGACTATGATGAGAAGTCTAATCTACTGAAAAATATGCAAATCTCTATTCGTTGAACGCACAGGCGAATAGTAAACACAAAAACCGGAAACAAAAATAAATAACGAAAATCATAAAATCATATGGGACACGAAATTTAAACAGACAAACGCAATAATAATCAACAAAAAGTAAAAATACCAGCCTAACCATAGATTTTGTCGTAACAATGTGAATATCAGAACAGAAAAAGGAAGCATACACACGGAATTTGAACGAGAAAAGAATGTGGAATACGAAGAAAGTTATTATATTGCGAATAGTTGTAGGAGCACAGTAATAGTTCTGGAAAAAAAAACATGGTAAAAGAATAAGAATTGGAATCAAAGGGAAAATTGGCCGTATTCATGCAGGGCAATGATGAAATGAGCTGAAATATCAAAATAGAACTATAATTTTTTATTCTGTTACGTAATACATACGGACACAAATAAAACAATAAACCACCAGTTATATCAAAACAAAAAAATTCCATTTTACTGGAATAGTTTGACTAATTAAAAATCGAAGAACCATAAAAAATTCCTAATTTTTTCTCGCGATCAACGATGATTACGTATACTTTAAACTTTAAAAAATAATTCTTTCGACACAGTTAACATACTTTCTCATGCAGAAAATTAAAAATGAACGAAAAATAGATAAGGTCAAGGTAGATAATTCTGCTTTCTTAAAATATAATTTTTTTTTTTTTTATATAAACTCAATATTTACTTCTAAATAGCCAGGAATATTTGCAGATATAAGTTTTATTTATTTATTTATTTTAGTTTTAAAGTATTTATTTATTTTTTTGTACATGGTAGTCACCACTTATCAAGTCCCGGAAGCCACTCGGGGATAAGGGTTATTACGTGTACAGTAATCAATGGGATAATATCCTAGTAATCGTTAGTAATGTAAATTTGATAAAGTGTCTTACTTAAGGGGGCGGTTTATAAGGAATTTGTTTATGTTTGACTTGAAGACATCCAAGTTGTAGTCAGGTGGGAAACAAGCAAACAGAAGAGCGTTCCACAGGCGTGCACTTTTAAGAAAGAAGCTTTGTTCGTGGAATCTACGTTTTGATGTAGGCACAGATAAAGAGTGGGAAAATGTTTGACAGAGGTTTCAGCTAGACGGGTGTTTATCATGAAAGATTGGAGAGGGGAGACCTTGCCATGAAAATAATGATAAAACAGGCTCGCAACGTCTCTTCTATGGGAGAGAGGTTTCAGGGAAGAGAAAAGGGCATCTCCCACTAAGCTACGAAGTCTATTTTGCACTCTGACATATATGACAGGATAGGCTGTTTTTAGCAGTTCCTGCCCAGATGTGGCAGCAGTACTCCAACCTTTTTTTTTATTATTCAATTTTCACCCTAAGCAAGGCACAGTGCCACTTTGAAGCATGGGGCTACTATTAGGGACTTAATTAGCGGGGTCATTATGAACGGAAATGAGTAGAAAGATGTTTGTTAACATTACGCTTGAACTTCTGCATATCAGTGCAGTTGGGAAAGCAGAATCCCAAAAGGGAGTTCCAAAGACCTGCAGTTCTGGGGAAGAAACTATTGGAGTAAAAGGCTTTCTTGCACCTAGGGATCTCTACTGTAAAGGGATGAGACTTAGTAGCTTGTCGGGTTTGTCGGGGGTAGTTACGTTGGGGAGGTACAAGTGCTTGCAGTTTGTCAGAGCATTCACCATTAAAGTATTTGTAGAACAGGCAGAGGGATGCAACATCTCGTCGATGGGACAGAGGCTGAAGCCTAGATGACAGTTCAGGACCTATCAGGTTGGCGACTCTCTTTTGAACCCTGTCCAGGAGCGAGAGACAAGCAGCAGATGCACCAGCCCAGATGTGACAACAGTACTCCATACATGGGCGAATGGTGGCCTTATAGAGGTATAGGATACTGTCAGGCGTAAGTAGTTTTCTAGCACGGTAGAGGGAGCCAACCCTCCTTGCAGCAGCCCTGGCAATGCTCTCAATGTATATATTCCAGTTCATATTCCCTGTAAACGTTAGGCCAACGTACTTGGCTTTTATATAGATAGAGAATTGCATCAGCAGTGAGGTATTTACTGGAGCGGTAGAAGGATCCCAGCATTTTTCCAGCGACCTTGTCAACAGACTTAATGTACGTGTTCCATGTCAAAAGCAATTACCCTAGAAAGGAAGCCTTTGTCAAGAGATTTACTAATTCTATGAGATATAACCGTTAGCACATATGTTGTGGATCTAGCAGAACGGAAACCATATTGCATATCACTAAGAAGGTTATTTCTGCTGAGGTGGTTGATTACTTTTTTATTTAATACGAATTCCAGCAACTTACTCATGACACACAGGAGACGTATTGGTCTGTACTAAGAGGGAGATGACCTATCATCTGAATTCATTGCTAACGAAAATAAAAAGTAAATTTTGAGAGCATTATTATTTGTTTCGAAATAGCTATAATTGCAGGATTGTTTTATTTTTTACAGTGATCATGTTTCTTTAGAATTACTTAACTGAGGAGAATAAATGTAGCCACATAATGATTATTATAAAGAAATAAATATGTGTATATATATATATATATACATTTCTATCTATCTACTAGCATATAAAGGAACTTTGTGTGTGTGTATGTGTGTGTGTGTGTGTGTGTGTGTGTGTGTGTGTGTGCACGTGTGTGTGTGCGCGCGTGTGTATGTATGTGTGTTCAAGAAAATACTAAGATGATTTATCTGTAGAATTTTAATAGAACTAAGGAATCTGATTGGTAACCGATAGAACTCCTGCTGACAGCACCTTTCTAGGGCAATGGCTCTTGACATATCAAAAGCCATCGATAAGGTATGGCATAAGGGCCTACTTCACAAGGTTTCCAACTACGGTATAACTGGAAATGTTTTCTCAATCATTAAATCATTTCTCTCTGATAGGCTCATAAGAGTAGTGGTTGTTGATGGGCAGAAATCAGAGGTCCTTAGTATTAATGCTGGAGTCCATCAGAGGTTCATCCTGGGCCCAACTCTCTTCCTGTTACATCAATGATCTTCCAAAACACATACTTAAATCATTCATTGACATCTATGCTGATGGCACGACCATCTATAGCTGTAAAGGCTGTAAATGACAAAGTTCTCTGATTCTCTCTGATGCTGATGATACAACGATCTATCCATCTATGGCAACACATCTTAGGCCCTAAATGACAAAGTTCTCTGATTCTCTTTCCTCTGATCTTGAGCACACGGTACAGTCGGAGAAGAGGTGGCTGGTTACTTTTAATGTATCTAAAACCAAGCTTATCTTATCTTTACATCATCAACGTTCTGATCCCCATCTGGCATCAATTGAAATGGATGGCCCTCGTCTAGGGGAGACTCCATGTTCTGATAAGCTTCTGGGATTGACCTTTACTCCTGACTTGAAATGGAACACATACATCAAGTCTGTTGCTAAGGTCGCTGGAAAAATGGTAGGATCCTTCTACCGCTCCAGAAGATATCTCACTGGTGATGCAATTCTCTATCTATATAATAGCCAAGTACGTTCAAGGATAGAGTACTGCTGCCACATCTGGGCAGGAGCTGCTAAAAACAGCCTATCCTGCCTTGACAGACCAAAAAATAGACTTTGTAGCTTAGTGGGTGATGCCCTTTTCTCTTCCCTGCAACCTCTCTTCCACAGAAGAGACTTGCGAGCCTGTCTTTGTTTTATCGTTATTTCCATGGCAAGTGCTCGTCTGAGCTTCAATCCCTGGTTCCCCCTCGCCAATCTTTCACGATAAACACTCGTTTAACTGAAATTACTGTCAAAAATTTTCCCCACTCTTTAACTGTGCCAAAACCAAAACGTAGATTCCATGTACAAAGCTTCTTTTCCAGAAATGCACGCCAGTGGAACTCTCTTCCGTCTGCCTGTTTCCCACCTGACTACAACTTGGATGTCTTTAAGTCAAACATAAACAAATTCCTGATAAACCGCCCCCTTAAGTAAGACACGTTATCAGATCTCCAATACTAACGGTTACCATTGATTACTGTACATGCAATAACCCTTATCGCGAGTGGCTTCCGGGCCTTGATAAGTGGTGACCTCCATGTAAAAAAAAAATAGTCTACTGTTCACTTCTAATTTAGAAACACAATCTACATTTGCATGTGAATGCTTATATATCTTTCAGTTCAACATTACAATTCGGAAGCATTTTCCTACTCTTTTGTGAGGTTGACAGTTAACCCAGTGCACCAGACATTTCCATTCACTGTAATTAAGGCAGACAATGAAAGACCATGGTTTGCTTGTTGCTCTCTCTCTCTCTCTCTCTCTCTCTCTCTCTCTCTCTCTCTCTCTCACACACACACACACACACACACACACACACACGCTCTCTTACTCTCTCTCTCTCTCTCTCTCTCTCTTTCTCTCTATCTGCTATTTAATCAAAGCAAGTGACGGCAATGTCGGCTTAATTGGCGTCGCTTCTCCATCTTCCTGATTCTTTCTCTGTTTTTGCTACTAATGCTCATGATGCTGTCATCGACGAAGACTGCAAAAAAGCAAAACAAACTGAGACGTCGTTGATAACAATTGTCATGAGTTTTATCTCTTGAAATTTCTACTAATTATGTCCTATTTACTCAAGATCGATCGTATCAAAATTCATATGATTCAATATGTACACATAATTATTGGATGTCGCAACCTTATCATTCTAAATAGTAGGCATATATTAAGAATATTTCAGAGATGAGGTTGTGTTACTTTATTTACAAATGTCGGACCGGCTTCCACGTCTTAGGTTGTACTATTTCATGTTTTGGCCGTTGCATTCTCGTGCCTTCTTCATACAATCTGTAAACCTCTGGAAATTAAGGATTGAATACTATATTTAATTTTTCTCGAGTTGTATGTGCGTTAATGTTTTCCAATAAATTCTACCTAGATATTGTGGATTCTTTACTCTGTAATAATAATAATAATAATAAGTGAACATAACAACTTAATCAAAAAGAATATAACGGTAGACATAACTGTGTGGAGTAGGTAGTGCACTTAGAGCTCTGCAGACAACTGGACTTCGAACATGCAAACAAAAGGTACAAGCGCAAACCAAAGTCAGTTAAGGAAAACGAAAACCACAAAATTCTTTGGGACATGAAGGTACAAACCTAAGCTTATCCAAACAAGAAAACCAGATGTCATAATAATTAGCAAGAAGGAAAGAAACTGCCAAATTATAGATTTTGCAATCCCTGCAGACTACAGAGTGAAGATCAAAGAACCATAAAAACGAAACAAATATGTGGAGGTTGGCAGAGAACTGAGAGGAATATGGAACATGAACAAAATCAATATTGGTTGTAGGAGTACTCGGAACAGTCCCAAAGAATATAAAGACTAGGAGAAATCAGAATCAAAAGTAAGACTAGGGCCATACAGCAGATGATAATGCTGAAAACAGTTGAAATCTTAAGGAAAACACTTGAATGTGGAAAATAAGTCACATAAACTAAAATACTAATCGAATATATGGAAACTGCAATAGAAGTAAAACACAAAAGTCCCACATGAAACCAAGAAAACTGAAAACACAAAATTTTAAATTCAGTATCCCCCAACAAAAAAAAAAAAACGTTATACTCTCGGGATAAACAGACGCCATACCAAATAGTTGTGAAGGATTAAGAATGGTGGAAAGACAGAGAAGAGAAAATACTGATTGGAACTCAACTGGATGAGTGCAAATAAGGCTGAGACCTTAGGGTAGCGTCTTGCCACCCAAATTCCAGTGACGGCCAATGGTGGTTATCAGTTAGATATCAATGATAAACCACTGTTGCGATTATCCAAATTCAGTCGCAAATGTTATTGAAAGAGATAGAGAGTACTAGAAAATATATAGAGATTTGTTTTCACACAGACTCCAAGGAACACCACAGATGACGATGGCATGTGTGAAAACTCCTTGTAACTACTACTACTACTACTACTAATAATAATAATAATAATAATAATAATAATAATAATAATAATAATAATAATAATTTATACAACTCCTCTCCTTTCCAAAAAAGGTGATGACACCAGCCTCGGTTGCTAGCATATAAAATTATCTTGAAGGATCAAGGAGGATGGAAAGATCGTGAATGGAGTGCATCAACTAGAATTTCTCTGGAAGAGTGCAGAGAGTTCTGGGATCTTGGAGGTGACTTATTGCCACCCAAATTCGAGAGAAGACCAATGATTATTGTCAGTGAGAAATCAAAGATAAGCGGCCGTTGCAATAATGTAAAATCATTTATATATGTTATTGAAATAGGGAGTACTAGAAATATAATGAGACTTGTTGTTACTCAAACTCCAGGGAATATCATCGATTATTATCGATGAGCAATCACTCTTGATGACCTGTGTCAGAACTCCTAGTGAGTAGTTAAAAACCTAGATAGAGGTTACTATAATTGAAGCTCAAGATCAAGACCTTTTCTCTTGGAATAATCAGACAAACATATTAAGGGATATGGCAGATCGTAAATGTCGCTTCTGTTATAAATATTAACATGCAATTTGATAACTGCTAATACACTGTTAACAGTAAACGAATAAAAATAAACCCGATTTAACAGAGAAGTATTTTATTTACTTGCTACCAGCGAAGTTTTATGTGAGAATCCAACTTCCCAAGAAGAGTCACGCTTGATTTAGGATAAAATACTATAATCCAGTTAACGATCCTTTAGAGACAGGGGAGCCTTGGGCGATAAACAATAAATCCCTGTCCCTTTTAAAAGTTAATGACTGGAAGGATGCTCACATGATACTGCATCTGGTAGTAGATCAAACTTATTAACGAATGTTCGTTGATCAACCATATGAACACAAATCTCAAAAGGCACTGGTTCCCATGAAATCACTCAAGTTAAGCAACATCGAGCCTCACCATTACTAAATAAGTGATTATATGGAATGATTAAGTGCTTAATGTACCAAAAATCGTAAAGATAAACGTAAATGATTTCCGCATAAATTAACCCAGTGATTCTTGTCATACCGTAAAACTCAACAACGACAAACCATAAAAGGTCAGAGAAAACGAGTCATTATTAGTCTTGTTAGACATTTTGTATATACACTGAACGAACCACACAAGTAAATATAAATCCTATTATAACTAGCAAGCCGCTCTGCATTACTCACTCGTAAACTACACTTAAATATGATCTAAATTTATGCAAATTTCGTATTTATCATTAAAGATTCTCTATTGATTATTATATTGTATCTAAAATATTGCAGAAATTTCAAAAGTTAAAAAAATATGAATAGGTGCCATCAACTAAGAATCGAAACCAAAACTTATAGCGCTCAATCCTTATCCGCTACCATCTGTACCATGGAAAACCTTTTAAAATAATGTTGTAGTATAGGTATACATGTATATCTGCATATGTGTAAAAGAGCGCTTAAAGTTGACTTATGCCTGCCAAGTTTTTTTTTCAATGTTCACCTGTTAGCAGCTATTTTATCGACTCAAAACCAAATTTAATTTGTTACACAGATCCAAATCCAAATTATATCAAGTTTCAAACTTGTAGACCAAAATTTAATAGAGGAGTTTGGTTAAGACTGTTCCAGAAACCGACAATGGTCACTTTTATTTTTTTTTTAGAATTCCGTTTTCGAAAATAAGGGTTGTTGCCTGATGAGGTCTCTAGTTAGTAAATACTAGTAGACCGAAACATGCTCATGACTGTGTAGCAACAAATTACTGCTTATGTAAAGACGAATTTAACCTGCTCTACTTCTGTAGAGGTTATTCCTTCCTTTGGAAAATAGCAACATCAAATATATATATATATATATATAATGTATTTGTATTTTACTTTTGAAACAGTACACTACGTACACATGTTCTGCAGCTCTACAACTCATCAGCGTAGCTTGACTGTACTCCTACCTAGGCTCGAACCATGGGTTCTGTGGTCAAGTGCATATACCGTTCCACTACAACTCCTGCTAATATTATTTGCTATGTTTTATCACTTTTAAAGTTATGTCGATTTTTTTGGTTTTCATTTTTAGCAATAATTAAATATTCTGTATTAGCCGCCTCCTACCTAAGAAATATCGTCTCCTACATAAGAAATATCTTTTCCCTAAGAAATATCACCCATATTTTTAGATGTAAACAAATAAATATATTATTTATTTTTATTTTACTTTTAAAACAGTACTGTACATACACGTAGATAGATAGATAGATGGATAGATAGATAGAACATACTTATCTACCTTCTTGCGCAGCAAAGTTAAACAGTGCGGCAGTTTAAAGTGAGGAATACTACTCCTTTACCGAAAAGGTGGTCCCATGAAGAATTTCTAATTCTTATCGATAAACATTTTCCCGTAACTATTCTTCTACATATGTGAAAATTGAAGTGCTAGGATCCTGAGGCGGCTTATTGTCATTCAAATTCCAAAGAAAGACATTAGTCGTTATTAACGAGAAATCGTTAGTAAATAGCTGGTAGTACTGGAAATCTGGTGGACACTTTTTCACTCTGACTGCAAGGAACACAACCTGTTTTACTAATCAGTGTAGAAAAGTGTAGTATCTGTTCTGATAGTGCACTTCATCTTTTCTGTCTTCGGTTTGTGAAAAAGAAATCTTTCTAGGTTGAAGCTATTTTTATTTTTGTACCAATCTAGTGGGCCATTTTAGGAAGCTGAATCTTCCTCACATTAAAAATCGACCTCGTCTCTAATTTTGCCCTAGCGCAGAGGCAAGTAAACAGGGTCTTATAGAAAATAATAATAAAAATAATAAAAATAATAAAAAATAAAATTATAATAATAATAATAATAATAATAATAATAAGAAGAAGAAGAAGAAGAAGAAGAAGAAGACAGAATCTTGCAAACATGGATAATTGAATGCACAAGAATGTACAAGATACCCGACAAGATAATTTATATTATTAAGAAAGCAATGGAAACATAGAGACTTGAACTAAAAGCTGGATGATAGCATCTAATTGAGATAAGAATATAGAGAGCTCTTTTCCAAGGCGACTCACTATCGTCACTAGTATTTTTCATAGACTTTATACCACTCAACTACATACTTAGGAAATGTAATGCCGGTTTCAAGTTTACAGATACAGAACAAAGAAAGAACCACATTATCTATATGTATGACCTAAAGCTGTTTGGAAAAAGAATAACTGGAAAAACTGATAAATACAGCCAGAATATTCAGCCAGGACATTAAGATGGAATTTGGAATGGAAACGTGTGCACTACTAGGTATGAAAATGGGAAAACTAGAGACATGAGAGTGTATGGAACTCCTGAACAAAGAGAAAATGAGGGTGCTCGGTGAGCATAACACAGATATCTAGGGGTTTTGTGAGCAGATATAATCAAATCTACAGAAATGAAACAGAAGATCGAAAAAGAGTATCTGAGAAGAACAAGGAAACTCTTAGAAACAAAACTATACATTAGAAATCTAAGTAAATTAATAAACACCTAGACGGTATCGGTAGTAAGGTACTTTGGATCCTTCATAAGCTGGATTAAAAAAGAAATTTGGAAACTTGATCAGAAGACGAGGAAACTAATGACAATGCACATTGCATTGAACCCAAAAGACGATACTAACCGACTCTATGTAAAAAGGAATGAAGGCAGAAGAGAACTGATAAACGTTGAAGACTGTGTAAAAGACAGAAAAAAGATTTGGAAAAGTACACAGGTTAGAACAGTGCAGTGAGAAAGACTGTCAAGAAAACAATACAAAAAACGATAAAACCAACTAAAAAAAAAGACGAGAATAAAAAAGTGGAAGAGAAAAAGATACATAGTTGATTCATCAAAATAACAAAAGAAAACACTTGGATGTGGCTAAGAGAAAGGCACATGAACAGAGAAAAAACATCCTACTAACAGCTGCACGGAATAACGCGATTAGAACTAACCACAGTAAAACTAAAATAGATAAAACACGAGACAACATTAAATGTAGACTCTGTGGACAAAGAAACGAAACAATAAACCACACAACAAGTGAATGCAACAAACTAACACAAAAGAAATATAAGGACAAACAGGATTGCATGGGGAAGGAAGCACGCTGAGAGCTCTGCATATGATTACACCTCAGACATGCGGATAAATGGTCTAAACACAAGCTGAAGACAGTAAAAAGAAATGAAACCACAAAATCCTTTGGGCCAAGGGAATGCTAACGTATCCAAATTATAAAATTGGCTATGACGTTTTTTGATCTTTTAGATGAGGATTGGTTATTCGTATTATTTGAATTCATTTTTTTTTATTTTAATTTTACCCCAAACAAGGCAAGTGCCACTTTGAAGTAGGAGGCTATTATCGAGGACAATTAGCGGGGACGTTATGAAGGGAGATGAGTAGAAAGATGTTTGTTCACATTACGCTTGAACTTCTGCATATCAGTACAGTTGGGAAAGCAGAATCCCGGAAGGGAGTTCCAAAGACTTGCAGTTCTGGGGAAGAAACTATTGGAGTAAAAGGCTTTCTTACACCTAGGGATCTCTACTGTAAAGGGGTGGGACTTAGTTGCTTGTCGGGTTTGTCGGGGGTAGTCACGTCGAGGAGGTACAAGTGCTTGCAGTTCGTCAGAGCAGCCACCATTAAAGTATTTGTAGAACAGGCAGAGGGATGCAACATTTCGTCGATGGGACAGAGGCTGAAGCTTAGATGACAGTTCAGGACCTATCAGGTTGGCGACTCTCTTTTGAACCCTGTCCAGGAGCGAGAGACAAGCAGCAGATGCACCAGCCCAAATGTGACAGCAATACTCCATACATGGGCGAATGGTGGCCTTATAGAAGTACAGGATACTTTCAGGCGTAAGTAATTTTCTAGCATGGTAGAGAGAGCCCACCTTCTTTGCAGATGCCTTGGCAATGCTCTCAATGTATATATTCCAGTTCATGTTTCCTGTAAACGTTAGGCCGAGGAGTTTAAAGGAATTACTTTCAGGCAGTGTATTCTTAGCCATTGCTATTGGTGGTAGAAAAGGTTTCTTGTAGTTATTGAAGGAAACAAGTTTAGTTTTGGCAGCATTGAATGTGACCATCCATTTTTGTCCCCATTCCACTACAGATTG
This sequence comes from Euprymna scolopes, assembly GCF_053919585.1. Classification (NCBI taxonomy): domain Eukaryota; kingdom Metazoa; phylum Mollusca; class Cephalopoda; order Sepiida; family Sepiolidae; genus Euprymna; species Euprymna scolopes. The sequence continues at coordinate 42,711,235 of NC_136483.1, read as the reverse complement.
GAGGTCATCCTCTAGTGATTCTGCCATTTCCTCAGATATGTGTTCATTTGTTTTCCCCTCATGCCTGTTATAGAGGGTGGTGTCATTGGTAAATATACCCATCTCCGAAACAATTTTATCAGGGAGGTCATTTATGAATATCAGGAACAATAAAGGTCCAAGGATAGACCCCTGGGATACTCCTGCATTTATATCATATTGTTTAGATATACGACCGTCGAGGACAACTTGGATTTTTCTCTTATTTAGGATTTAATTACATTGTGTATTCTTCCAGTGATACCATATGATCTAATTTTCTTAGAAGACCATCGTGCTATACCCTGTCAAAAGCCTTAGATATATCAATCGCTCTACCTTCCTCTATTTTGTCCAGTGAACGGTATATACATTCAGAGACTAGAGTTAAGATATCTGTTGTTCAACGGGCTTGCCTGAATCCATATTGTTTGTCGGTCAGGAATTTAGCAGTTAGGTGTTGGACTAGGGCTTGATTAACTAATAGTTTGGCGAAAAGTGGGAAGAGGCTAATGGGGCGATAATTTAGTGGGTCAGTTCTTTCACCGGAATTCTTGAAGACTGGGACCACAGAAGCGGTTTTCCAGCAGTCGGGAAATCAAGATTCATTAAGGCACTTATTGTAAAGTTTGGAGAGAACTGGAGCAATCTCAGCAGAGCATTTTTTAATAGCACAGCCGGGACGAGATCTGTTCCACATGCTTTTGAGGTGTCTAGGTTTTTTATGATACCATGCACCTGAGAAGGGGTGATTTTGAAATCGTCTAGTATGGCGTCTGTCTGCAAAGGAAAGTCGGGGAGGGAGTGGTGTGCTGGGTCCAGTGTGGAGTTTGAAGCAAACCGACTGGCAAGCAGATCAGTCTTATCGGTTGCCGTGCAAGCAACTTCATGGTTGATTGATAGTGGGGGAATCGTTGACTGCCTATTATTTACTACACTGTTGTAGATTTTCCAAAAATCACGGGTTCCTAATTTCTGTGCTTCAATGCGTTTCCTGGTGGTTTCAGTGTAATCTGTCTTAGCTGTCTCTATTACTCTCTTACAATTATTTCTGGCTTCTATATACTTCTGTCTGTTTGAACTGGACTTATGTCGGTTGAATCTGCGAAACGCATGCTGCCTTTGATCAATAGCAGCTGCACAAGCAGAGGTAAACCATTGAGGAGAGTGGGGTTTGCTATAGAATTTCGTGTGGGAATATGTGCCTCAATTGCAGTTTTTACCCATTCAGTGATCGCATTTGCACACTGTTCAGCTGGGAGAGAAAATTTAGGGTGATTTCTACCATTATCACAGCGTGATCAGCATTCCTGAATGGGCTGTGGGCATTTGTTGTACAGTCATCGGGAACTGTTGTCAGAAATAGATCTAGAAGTGAGGCATGTTGGTCTTGCTGGTCTCAGAAACATGTCTGGAATGTAACTGTCTGAGATAGGGAATGGGATATAGCGAAGCTATGTGTTGTGCTACCAGCTACGTCTGTGTAATTAGAGAATCCAAGCCAGTTACTGTGGTGGACATTGAAGTCACCAAATACATGTACTTCAGCGCTATTATCGAGGGAGAGTGCTATATCTATGCTGTCAGAGACTTTGTTTATTAGGGTACAGTCCTGGGTTGAGGGAGAGCGGTAGAGAAAATACAAGTAGGTAATATTATGTTGAATATTTAGTCTGAAGCACATAAAGGCCTGGTCGTCTGTTTCTAGTTTTATTTCTCTAGTCAGGGGAAAGGGTTGCGAATATACACCCCAAGCCCATGCATATGTCTGTCCGAGTCCTTGCAGCAGAGTGGGAGATAATCAGGGATATTAAAGTGGTTAGAGGGAATGGAGGAGTGAAGGTTAATTAATATTAAGATAATAATAAGATATCCGGGGTGTTTACAAGGAGATATGATTCAACATCATCTAAGTTAGTTCTAAGCCTGCGGATATTCGTAAATGCAAGCCTCAAGGGAGGAGGCAGGTATCTTTTCTTTGAGTTTGGTCCTGGTTTAAACGTATCTTTTGCTTTAGGTGTCATTTCATTTTGTTTGATTTAAAAGTTTCAGTTATGGTGAGGGAGTGAAGGGTGCTGGACACGTGGTTGTGCAGAATATCAGACATGCAACACAAGTAGACCATCAGCTAACCTCACCCACAGGATTGTGGCCTCAGAAAAGCCCCCCTGGGATGAGTGCAGGGTCCCTCCCATGCGCGACATGGCACTACAAACAGCCCAATATTATACAAATGTTGATGGAGCAGCCGCTCTAAGCGCTACCAAAGAGTTAGGGCACCTGTACTATCAGTCGGAAACAGCAGCCAGGAAACTGTCAATCCGGTACCCTCAATCCATTAGGCAAAGTCAGCCCAGTCCACTGTAACGACATATATGGTACTGAAACATCTCCACAGTGTCCAGTTTAGGGGGATGGGAGCGGGGAAAAACGGCGTTCATTGCCCTAGTCAGGAAACAAGGGCAAACACTAGGCGATTCTGACGAGTCCCTGTGATGGCACCTCTACGCCTGGCTAATAAGAAAAGAAGGAGTATGAGAGCCGGGCGATAGACAGAGCCTATCTCCTCCTTAAGCAGTTTAGGTTTGCCAACCGGTCATTTGTTTGAGTCACCAGCTCTAGGAAGGTTGTCGTCCAGGACTGAAGAGGCCTTCCTTCCCTAGGTTTGGCTTCAGAGTTTTCCTTCTCCTAGACGGATGACCTGAGAAGATCTACGGTTCCATCAGCACCGGGAGGGTTCGCCCCGCACCTGTGTCCTAATCCAGGTATTTCTGCGACTCCACATGGGTAGTTAATATTAATCGATTTATTAGGTTAATATCTACTGAAAATAAAACGGTTATTTAGGTTAGCATCTACTGTAAGATTTTACTCCTCGAAGTGATTAAAAGCACATTACTATGCTTTCTATTGTTAATGGGAGAGGGGGTGGGTACGAATTCATGCAGTGAAAGCACTAAATTTGTAACAGCATTGGCTTGAGAGACGAGTTTATGCAAGGTTAGATATAGTTTTGTATGTTCAGAAATAGGATAATATGTTAAAGTATGATCTACTTAATATCAGAAATTTAAAATTGGTGCCCAGACTGAGTGTTTAATACGACTAAAAGATAAGATATATGCCCAATATAAATACAAGAGAACATTTGATTTGGAGTACAGTTAGGCTCAGGTATACCAGGAAGGTACAAGTTATGGCATATTCTGTAAGTATATTTAAGTATAGATGGATTGATAAGTGGCATGTTTTCAGTGTATGCAAATGCATGGAATTTTAAACATTGAGTATGTTGTCTTCCGACTTCTAACGAGGGAATATGGCTCCGTCTTCCTCTTAATATCCGGGAGTTTGTATTATGATGAGTACCGATTCAGTTTGTGTATAAATTATTGCAATACTATCTCCAATCAAAAGAAGATATTAAGGGTTGCTGTCCATTATAGAATCACTTTTAATCTATGTATAGGACTATGGCTAGTAAGTATTTACTTGGATGCTTAGTTTTGGGATGAGAGTATAATCAGAAACCTTTAGGTGTTAATGTGTATCGATTTACGAAAAGTCAGTCTATTAGAGCTTAGGGTTGAGAGTTAGGACCCCTGCAAGTTTCGTGCAATGGATTAAATTTAATGGCAAATTAGGAAATAGAGCAGTTAGTTAGTGATCAGGAGAGAGGATTTAAGTAGCAGTGCAGTATACTTACACGTTAGGGTATAGAGTTGGGGGGGTAGAGTTAAAAAAAAGTGGGGGGGTGTCATGCAAAACAGACAAAGGTAGTCATCTTGGGGGCAAAGTATCTATAGGATATACGTAGTATACTAGCAGCTGGATATTATTTTGCGGTTTGGAGAGGAATTATCGGTACATAGTGTCGTGATTTAATTGTTCGAGTCCATAGACTAGGTCAGGCACAAAGCATTTCAAAGGAGTCTCTGATATAGCAATTGTGTCTATCTAATTTTTAAAAAAGTTAAATAGAGTATTATATAGTGTTGATCTTTGCTTAGTGATAGAACGAGGATTTAAGGTAAAATTCAAGTGATATAAGGAATTAAATGATGATTAGATATACGATCGCTGGATATTGAACCGCTCGCGAGAATTTTTTGTATCTATTCAGAAGAGTGTCTTAGTGATATAGGATTTGAGAAATTAATAGTCTGAGGATACTGAAAGTTAGTTGTGAGCTGATGAGGGTCCTGTATAAGCGATTAGATGTAGGTAGCAAGGCGGTTTTAGTTTAGTATGTACGAATTATATATATTATGTATATAGCTTAAGTTTTACCCGCTATCGTAAAGAGAAATCCGCTTGTAACGCAGTTGGCTAATTTGACAAGAAAAAAAGCGTGTAATGTTCCTATTTACAATGCCTCCCCACAGGACAGAGTTAGACACCAGGGTCGTTTTTTAACGAGGAGAAAAGGAACAAAAATAAAAATCGTCTCAGTCGTGAAGGATTTCTCCTCCACTGATAGAGAACAAGAAATTGAAGTGCAGCATCTGAAGCACAGATACTACACTTTGATCTTGTCCAGCTTCTAATTTTTTAATGATATCAGCTTACAGAAAATTGTAGAAATTGAGGAATTGCTGACTAATAGGGGCCCCTCTTCCCGGTGTTTAGATGAAGTAACGGATCAAAAGCATAGACTTTATAACTAGGAAAACACACACCCGGAATAAGTGCCCAGAAAGGAGAACGCAATGTGGGAGGGAGGGGGACTTCTTATTTATTAGATTTTCTAATCATTGTTTTTTGTTTTTTTTTTGCGTCTTACCATGGCTTAAATAAAGTTCTTCTGTCATCTAAATAAGCTAATATATAAGGATTCCCCTCCCTCTACTACGTCGTTGTGTCATGGTAACAAGAGAAAAAATTTAGTCAGGAAATTGTTTTTAAATAAGTGAATTAAGAATGGTTAAAATGTTTCTGAGAAATAAAAATAAAATAAAACTAAATAAAATGATATGAACACACACGAAAAAAGAGGGTTAGATTTGTTTGACTTTTTTAAAAAAGTGCGCATAAAAATGTACTTAGCTTAAAGTTATATCTTCGAGGCATGGATCCTTCGGCCAGCGTGCAAATGACGCTAAGAAATTCTACCCTTACTATCTCAGGTCATTGGAGGGGGGGGGCTCACTTTACATTTGAGGTCGTCCAGTATAAGGTTTCCTCTTCTTTTTTAAGGAGAAGGAGAAGGAAAGAAACCAATATTCTGCTTATGTATTTTAAAGATAAGATTTTAAACATCGTCACATTTAGATTTTACAACATTTACTTAGCCAGGCATGAATTAAATTAAAAACTGAGTAATGGCAATTAGGCTGAAAAGAAATATAGGAGCAATACGTAATCTGAAATCAATACAATTTCATGGCTGTCATATTTACTAGTTAGAAAGTCTGTGCATCTTTTTCTTTTTGTTTTATCGACTACGAAGTATTTTAAGCGACACATGGTTAAAAATTCGGGTTTTTATATTTCAAGCGGTCGAGTTCATATTTAAAATAATCTATTTCAATGAGAGTAAATACGCATAATTCCAATGCATGGGTAGAGAGTTGAGGTTTAAAAAGTTCTAATATATAAGGATTCCCCTCCCTCTACTACCTCGTTGTGTCATGGTAACAAGAGAAAAAATTTAGTCAGGAAATTGTTTTTAAATAAGTGAATTAAGAACGATTAAAATGTTTCTGAGAAATAAAAATAAAATAAAACTAAATAAAATGATATGAACACACACGAAAAAAGAGGGTTAGATTTGTTTGACTTTTTAAAAAAGTGCGCATAAAAATGTACTTAACTTAAAGTTATATCTTCAAGGCATGGCTCGTTTGGCCATCGGACTACTGTTCTCTCAAATATTTGTACCTATCATGTTCTTTTGGTTGGGTAGTATCTTACCTTCCATTGCTTTCAGTTTTACCATTCTCATGATCAGCAGTGCACACTTTTCCATTCAAACATCCTGGCTGAAGATTCTGGTTTGTTTATTAGCGCCTCAAGCTCATTTTTGGTTTTTGCAAATAATTTTAGGCCATCCATGTACATTAGGTGGTTCATTTTTTTTCATCTACATTAGTGAACTTGTAACCGGCCTAGCATTTTCTTAGTGTAGTGTTAAGGGGCATCATGGCTATGATGAAGAATAGCGGTGATAGGGAATCGCCTTGAAAGATACCTTTTTGTATATTATTATTAGTATTAGTAGTAGTAGCATTATTATTATTATTATTACTACTATTAGTAGTAGTAGTAGTAGTAGTAGTAGTAGTAGTAGTAGTAGTAGTAGAGGATGACTACGTGGAAGACAAGGATTAAATATTATATGTTAAATTTGCAGAATAATCTCAAGTCGTCTTACTATTGCTTCGAAATAAAATAACATATAACCAAAAATTCATTTAATCGATAAGCATAATATAATGTAAATACCGTTTTAATTCGGCCGATTTTTACAAATATTTTATAATTCCCTTCAGAATCAAAGGAAAAAAATGTATTTCTCCTCTCTCTTTCACATTTTATGTTTATGAGATTATAATACGCCCGATCACAAATTTAAGAGATTTGAGGAGTGTGAAGTAACTAATTGTCTTAAATCTATCTTAAACCGTATTAACATTCGTTCTAATACGAACAAGCGTTAATCTCAAATGTTACATAGCAGTTTAAAGCAAAATGTTCATTTAGTATTATTTTGCATCTAGTAGAGTTTGGAAATAATTTAAATACTTATATTTCTTGATAAGGTTGTATTGTTTGCTTAATTGATACCGTTACGACTTATGGAATTGATTTTGTTAAGTTCGCATCTTATCGAATCCATTATATTGAATTACGCATTCAAAACTTTGAAAAAAGTAAGAAATTGAACTCCTCCACATATGGGTAAATATCAAATTGCGTTATCTATGGACAAAGAATCGGTTATAATAAGTCCTAATATTTCTACGATTCATACAAGACATTAGACAGATGATAGCCCCTTGTAAATATGAGTCTAAAAATACTGTTTGGATTTCACACCGCATCTCACTAGCTATACCCATTATGACGTCATCCCGCAACTTCTATATCTTGATGAAGAAAAACATTTTTAGTATACAAGCTTTATTGGAATACACTTTTTTTTTTTTTTTTTTTTTTTTTTACAAAGGCATCACCACATTATCAAGGCCCAGAGGCCACTCAAGGATAAGGGTTAAAGAGTGTACAGTAGAAGTTGGTCAATATAGTAATCATTAGTAATGAAAATTTGGTAAATTTAATAACTTATATGGAACGGCTCATCAAGAACTTATTTACCTTAGACTTGAACACAACCATATTGTAGTCAGCCGGAAAGCAGGAAAACGGAAGACAATTCCACAGGCGTGCAGTTCTAAGAAAGAAGCTTTGTTCATGGAATCTATGTTTAGGTTTAGGCACAGATAAAGAGTGGGGGAAATTATTGATAGTGTTTACAGCTAGACGAGTGTTTCTTGTGAAAGTTTGGCGAGGGGGGACCATAGATTGAAGCTCAGTTGAACACTTTCCATGAAAATAACGATACATCAGAGACAAACTCGCAACATCTCTTCTGTGAGATAGAGGTTGTAAGGAGGAGAAAAGGACATCTCCTACGAGGCTACGAAGTCTATTTTGAACTATATCAAGGCAGGACAAGTCCTTTCTAGCAGCTCCTGCCCAGATGTGGCAACAGTATTCCATCCTTGGACGTACCTGGCTCTTATATAGATAGAGAATAGCATCAGCAGTGAGATATCTACTGGATCGATAGAAAGATCCCACCATTTTTCCAGCGGCCTTGGCAACAGATTTTATATACGTGTTCCATTTAAGATCAGGAGTAATGGTCAAGCCCAGAAGCTTGTCAAAACTTGAGGCCTCCTGAAGACGAGAGCCATTCATTTCAATTGATGACAAATGTGGATTAAAATGTTGATGATGTAAAGAGAGAAGCTTGGTTTTAGATGCATTAAAAGTAACCAGCCACTCCTTTCCCCATTGTACTACATGCTCAAGATCAGAGGAGAGAGAATTGGAGAGTGCTTGCTCGTTTACTGTCTTAGATGTGGTACCATAAATGGTAGTGTCGTCAGCATAAATGTCTACAAATGATGTAAGGATATGATTTGGAAGATCATTAATGTAGATCAGGAAAAGAGTTGGGCCCAGGATGGATCCCTGAGGGACACCGGCATTAATACTGTGAGCTTCTGATTTTTGCCCCTCAACTACTACTCTTATGAACCTATCAGAAAGAAATGATTTAATAATTGAGAAGACTTTTCCAGCTATACCATAGCTAGCGATCTTATGAAGTAAACCTTTATGCCATACCCTATCAAAGGCCTTAGATATGTCAAGAGCAATTGCCCTAGAAAGATTGCCACCGTCGAGAGATTTGCTAATCCTATGCGATATAACTGTAAGGACATCTGCTGTAGATCTAGCAGAACGGAAACCATATTGAGTGTCACTAAGAAGGTTATTTTTGTTGAGATGTTTGATTACTTCTGTATTTAACACAGATTCTAGCAACTTACTCATGACGCACAGGAGACTTATTGGCCTGTACTGAGAGGGGGATGAGCGATCACCTGAATTCTTAAATACAGGGCATACTGATGAGATTTTCCAGGGAGATGGGAAACTATTCTCCTTAAGACAACGTTTAAACAGTTTTGTAAGTATGGGCGCTAGTTCAGGTTGAAGTTTTTTGAGTACTATAATTGGAATACCATCAGGGCCAGTTGCTTTACTGGAATCAAGGTTTTTGATTAGCTTGGCAACATCACGTACAGGTATACGTATATCACATAGCGTGTTTTCTGATACAGGAGGAAATATTGGGGGTTGGCGGTCTTGGTCGCAAAGGGTAGAATTAGCTGCAAAGTTCTTGACAAAGAGTTTGGCTTTGTCTGATGCTGACGAGATTACCTCAGGTCCATTGATAATAGTTGGGATGGAGCACACGCTTCTGTTCAGGATTCTGTTTGCTATTTGCCAAAACTGGTGGGAACCAAGCCGCTGCTCAGCTACTTTGGACTTAACAGATTGAGCATACAACTCTCTTGCGTTCCTTATTACTTTCTTACAATGGTTGCTGGCAGTCCTGAAAACGGTTTTAGTTTCCATACATCTATTACGTTTGAAGCAGTGGAAAAAGTGATTTCTGTGCGCAATGGCAGCAGCACATTCTGGAGAGAACCATGGCTGGCTGTTAGGTTTTTGCTGAAACTTTTTAGAGGGTATGAAATGGTCAATACCTACAATTAACCATTCAGTTAGGTCTAATACTATAGAGGACACATACTCTTTAAAGTATGTTGGTAATATTCCATATTAACAAAAATATATGCATAAGTATTAAATAAATCCAATATATTGATTTTTCGTAAAACAGCCAAACCACTTTTTTCTTATACGTCCGGACGTTAGATGGATGTTTAAAATAAAGCATTAGAAGAGTTTTGTTTTACGCTCATAGTATAACAAAAGGGGAAACGCAACAAAACAGTTGTGCACTGTCTCGTCCAATGAAAGCGTGACACAAATGGAAAGAACGAACGAACATTGTTTAGCTAATAAATTCCTTTTTGGCAAACTAATATGTACTGCCTCCTTTATTTTACAAACTTCTGTATAATTGATTCACTGTAACAAAATCATTCGTTGTGTTTACTTCTAATCTTACACACAACTTGTCATGTTTGATTATGTTATCCTGACTCGAATAATGGATTTTCAATGTTTTTTCCTAAGAGGGATTTTCATAGTACCGGCTAGTTTTAAAACCTTTATCTCCTCAATCTTTCATTTTATCTGATGTTACATAGACAGCTTTCCGTCATATTTACCTCATGAATAGTCAATAAGTCTTTTTAAGAGATATTACTTAATGTAGTTTTACTTTAGAAAAATCATTCCTAACATATTTGAACGACCCCATACTTTAACCATAGGTACTCGTAACATTATATTCACGTTTCGCTATGACAGAATAATCTCTTAAAAGCTATTATATCCTTTACTCATAATAAAGAGCGATTTGTATTTATTGCTATATGAATAAATATTAATCCACACTGTCACACAAATGTTAGCGAGTAAAATATGTTTTGTTTTGAAACCCTACAAAATCATTTCAAGTTATGGGGGAAAACGAGAAAGTAAACATCAATTCAAATAACTCCAACCGCCTGAAATGAATTCGGAAAGAAATCTTCAACTCTAACTGAAAAGTCGACGATTGTTTTTTTTCTTTAGGTCATCAGAAATGATAATAATTTATATATGAAAATTAAAACGCTGAAGAAATTCTATGATTTTATATGAATATTAGTGCGAACGCTGGCAAAGTATATTTTTCTATCATTTTTAATAGAGGGTGAACACTAGTAAGATATGTGAAATATTAGTTGAAATCGTAGTGCACACATGGTCAGAGAATATAACTATTATATCTAAAATGTCTATTTTATTTTTTACAGTTTGCATGTAAGTTTGATATTAAACTTCAAAGTTTTGTTAAGGACAATTATCTTGACTTTATTTTTCTTAAATTTAGATAAACTAAATTAACATAAACTGATTTGTATATAAATAGGAAGTTTAAACATTTATGGATTGAATCACAGGAATACCGTTTATTAAGAAAAAGACGTGACTTCCATTGACGACTACGGATTTTAAATCTGCTGTTAAATAGATTTTTTATTTCATTAGAAAAATTAATTAACCTGTGATTATTTTTCGAGATCACCGTTTATAAAGACCAAGAGCCACTCATGGGGGTTAATGAAAAGAGAATCCATGTCAACAGAGAGGTAAAGAACGTTATTAGAATATTAGAGGGCTGACATTATTCAATGGTATTATTTTTTTTTATTACATTTTCACCCCATACAAGGCACATTGCCACTTTGGTGTAGGGGGCTACTAACAGGGGCAACAACTACTGGGGTACTATGTAGGGATTTGGGCAGCAAGATGTTGGTTCACGTTGCATTTGAACTTCTGCAAGTCAGTACAATTGGGGAAGCAGGGACCTGGAATGGAATTCCAAAGTCTAGCGGTTCTGGGGAAAAAACTACTGGAGTAGAAAGATCTTTTACATCTAGGGATTTCTACAGTGTGGGGGTGGGATTTAGCAGCCTGTCGGGTCTGTCGAGGGTGTTCACGTCGTGGGGGCACAAGTCCTTGCAGTTCGTCAGAGCATTCACCATTATAATACTTGTAGAACAGGCAGAGGGATGCAACGTTTCGTCGATGGGACAGAGGCTGAAGCTTAGATGCCAGTTCAGGGCCTATCAGATTTGTGACTCTCTTTTGAACCTTCTCAAGGAGCGAGAGACTAGTAGCCGATGCACCAGCCCAAATATGACAGCAATACTCCATACATGGGCGAATGGTTGCCTTATAGAGGTACAGGATACTTTCGGGTGTTAGTAGTTTTCTAGCACGGTAGAGAGAGCCCACCTTCCTTGCAGCGGCCCTGGCAATGCCCTCGATGTAATTGTTCCAACTCATGTTTCCTGTGAACGTTAGGCCAAGGAGCTTGAACGACGTACTCTCAGATAAAGAGTCGTTGGCTATTGCTATAGGTGGTAGAAAAGCATTGTATTTGATGGTAACAGTGCGGATATACAAATACCGAGCCGTGAATGCAATGACGTCACGATAATGAAAAAGGGGAGAGCATGTTTGAGAAGGCGATCACGTTAGAGACATGGATGACATTCGGGATCACGTTAGAGGTGTAGATGACGTTCGTCAGCAAGTTCAAAAAGCGATTACGTGAGAGACGTCACAGCGGTAACGAGAAAATGAGGAAATAAATGTTGTTGTACAACAAAAAAGCGAGTTGAAGCTATTTTCTATTCTTTGTCTGCTTTGCGACTGATGCTACAAAGTGTTAGTTCCCGGACAACGTTACATGATTACCTTTACAGCAGTACATGAGAGGAAGTTGTTGACATTGGATTTGAAGGCGACTAAATTGTAATCCTGCAAGGAATCAGTTCTGTGACAATGTGTTCCGCATGTGGGAAAATGGAGAAGGAAAAGGGAGAGGAGGAAGAATGAGAAATAATTACGATGAAGAAATAAACAAAAGAAATAATGGAGAGGAAATAGAAGAAAGAACAATTATAAAAATGGAAAAGAAAAACTAAGTACTATGTAGAGAAAGAAGAAAGAATGACTATGAGGAAAAGGAAAACAAAAAATCAAGATAATGAAGAAAGGTTAGGAGTGAGAATGACTGAAAAAGAAGAAAGAATGAAGAAAAGAGAAAAAAAACTACCATGAAGAAAGGAGTAAAAGCTTGAATAAAATTGATGGGCGTTTTAAGAAGGGGGAAAGGAAGAGAGAGAGAGAGAAGAAGAAGAAGAAGAAGAAGAAGAAGAAGAAGAAGAAGAAGAAGAAGAAGAAGAAGAAGAAGAAGAAGAAAAGCAATCATAACGAGAAAAAGTTAAATCAAAGAAAAGTTAGAAAAAAAAAAGTTAAAATAACAATAATGTAAAAAGAAAATCCTGGAAATATTAAGAATAAAAAAAAAGTCATGGTATAAGAAACGATTCGAAAGACCAAGACAATTGTGGGAAGGCGATTTTGTCCGGTTTTCTTTTATCTTTGAAGTCGTTTGTTTAAGCGATCGTCTTAATGTGTGAACGAACCGACCGGAATGGAGAAAATTCCATCATCCACGTCCATGTGCACGGCAAATAATGACGAAGGCAATTTATAACAGAAGACATTTTACTGTTCGACTCAAACGCAAAACAAAATAAATAAAAACATAAAAAGAGAGAATCTCTCTCTCTCTCTCTCTCTCTCTCTCTCTCTCTCTCTCTCTCTCTCTCTCTCTCTCTCTCTCTCTCTCTCTCTCACACACACACACACACACGCATATACACACACACTCTTTATATATATATATATATATATATATATATATATATATATATATATATATATATATATATATATATCCGTGTATCGAAGTTGCTGTCACGTTTCAAAAGATGAAAAGGTTATCTGTCATGCCTAAATATTTATTTTTAAAATAAAGATTTTGTTTTAGTTTCTCTTATTTTTATATGATTTCTACAAACGATTAATAGTAAGTTGAAATAAGAAGCAAATATTTATAGACAATGCAATACAATATGAATATGTTATACGTATGCTATTAAGGATATTTTTATTCTTAAATATTAAAGCAACGAATAAACGTATTGAAAATTGTGTGCAATGTTTTGAATGAGATTTACTAACATAATACATCACATATTTCTATGTGTGATGTATTATGTGAGTAAGTCTTGAATCCTAATAGTAAAATGTTCGCTTTTAGAAATTTGTGTATATATGTTTTTCTGAACAAAACTATTTACGCCTCATAATAAAAAAGAGTATTTCATTATAATAGTTGTAGTTATAATGGAAAAATATCGTATATAATCTATTAAATAAATCTGAAAGTCTATGTGTGTGTGTTCGTATGTCCGCTAAAACCTTTTTCTCGTCCATATCGTACAGGCATCAACGCAACATCGTTAGAAAGAGCAATCTCCCAGACAAAAAATATCGAGAAAAAAAAAATTCGTGTATAAATATCGTTTTTTTTAAGGGGGTCGGATAAAACCCTTGATTTTGAAGTAGTTTGCAAACTGCGCATGCACTAACCATTTATATCCTTCTGTTTTAAATAGCTAAATTTGCGGTTCTATAACATTTGGGTCCATCGATAAGGCGTTCGCTTACTAAGTTGAGTTATATGAATTCGCTCCCCGTATGCATCGATTTTTTTTTTTTTTTTTTGGTTACAAAATTTTCCTTTTGGTTTCGCTTCTGGCTGGTGCCACCCAAGTTCCGTTTTTTTGTTTTTTTTTTGTTTTGTTTTTTTGTGTCTTTTTATTTTGACATCCAAACAACGCCACAGCCCCGCCCACGTTTTCAAGTTTTTTGCATCTCCCCCGCCGCTGTCACAATTGTTTTTACGATCTGGCAACGCCGGGCTCCCTTCGATAGTCATACATAAATGTCCCTGTGTCACTTTCCCTCTCTCTAACTGTATGTTTGATCCCCTTCCTGTTGTGATTGTATTCGCTATCTATTATCTTAGCTTCCGTATTTATCTCCCTTTTACTCTCTTTCTCTCTCTCTCTTTCTCTCTCTCTCTCTCTCTCTCTCTCTCTCTATATATATATATATATATATATATATATATATATATATATATAATGTGTGTGAGTGGAGTAATCAATAATGAATTATAATAAAATACATTTAGCTTTATTACTTTCCTGCAGTTTCATGGCATAGGACGAAAGTGTACTTTTAACAGTTAATCCAGTGACAGTTCATAAACATCCCGTTTCATAACATTGATCTTTTCTAACTAGAAACTATCAAAGCAATGTAATGGTTTAACGTCAAATATTTTTATCTGCCCTTTCTCTTCCTTTTCCATTCTGTTAGTCGTCCAAATTCAGAGACAGGGAAAATGGTTGAGAAAACAGAGGATTTTACTTTTCCTGAATCCAGAATCCTGATCTTATATTAGCAGAAGAATGAGAATAGTGTAATTATATAGCGCGCGCACACACACACACACACACACACACACACACACACACACACACACACACATATATATATATATATATATATATATATATATATATATATATATATATATATATACGAAAGTATGAAATAAATAAGGTAAAAATGAAAGTTTATTTTCGACCACTTGAGGTATTTTCTCTTTGAGTGAATTGACTGGAACTAAGTAGCGAGACACAACGGATAACCTTCAACTGCTGTGGTCAAGAGTGTCACCATTCGATTCAAACATGCGCCATGCATAAGACTCGCCCAACGGTTAACAAAGCACACGAAACAACGAATTAGATACGCTATTCTGTCCCGAAAGTTTTGCTATTGACGATAATAGTCTTTATCATCGGTTTTCTTTTTGTTCTTTTTAAGAAAGATTTTCTTTTAACATTTCCATCTCTTTGTTTCCAATGATACTGCTGTGATTGTCTCAGCAGACTCAATAATCTACATCCTACCCCAGAATATATATATATATATATATATATATATATATATATATATATATATATATATATATATATATATATATATATATATATATATTATCAAAGACTTTGACATACGAAACATTGAAGTTTAGGGATGTTGTTATTAACAAAACACTTTTTTGAAAATACACCAATTTATCAAGCACTAACAAAACACGTTAACGCGTATTGGTCAACTGAACCCAATATGAGTCAGTACTATTATAGATTATATTAAAAGAAACACAAGCATTGCTACCCCGGCTTACCCAAACTGTAACTGCAACGACCCAGATAGCTGCCCACTTGAGAATGACAGTGTACATTCAGACGTCATGTACTCATGTACAGTAACAGAACTCTCATCTATCACGGACGCCAATAACTTAATCGCTCAAACCCACAGAACCAGAAATACCAACGCTAATACGTATAACTCAATAAATAATATCATACTCATCGAACAACTAATCGTGCATCCGATAGGAATCGACGTAACTGAACCGCATATCGAGCAACCTCCGGAACCTCTAAACTCAATTAATCCCCCCATAAACGAAAAACTGCCTAATACACCACAATCAAACCCAAAAATACACTCGATGTATGGTATTATCTTCTTTCTCGATAAAAACCAGAATCTCAAACCACTTGCAATCGTTCTCTGGAGAGACTCCTAAGGCTAAAACAACCCTATCCAACTTAGAAGCTTGCATAAAATAGCATAAACTCCTAATTAAAATGGAAAATTTTAAGAAAATCTAAATCATACAGCCCAGGTTCAAAATACTACCTGCTTTGTAACGCAGAGGCGATCGAGATTATAACGGCGCCGAATAAATTAAACATCCTCAACTCTAAACCAGAGATAATTTGCAGTTGCCGGCACAAAAGAAAATTCAAATACGGAAATACAAAAAAAAAAAAAAAAAAACGCCGAAAAATGCCACCAGACAAGGACTAATATCTATTATCTCTAAGGCTAACACTAAAGTCACTTAACACCCTACTTGCAAATCCTTGCCACTAGCAATGGCTAATATCCCAATTTTTCTTCCGCTGCTCTTGCCACATAAACTTTAATTTTTAAATATAAATTATTAATACAGTCTCTAAATATAGACCATAATATAACCTTAAAACATCAGACCTACGTTAACTCATTATCCCTCTTGCAAGATAAAACTTACGCTACAAATATCTTATTCGTAATCTTGCAGACAGTTATCTCTAAATAAATTTTAATCAAAAGCCACGTCTAACATTTAACATCACATATTACATAGCACCCAAATAACAAATCACGCTAATAGCCAAAACTGTGTCCTCCTCAATTTAAAGCGAAAACTTTTTTAAAAAAAGTAATTTAAACCCCTCCCCTTCCCGGGACCTTAAACCTCAAACCAAAAATAAGAATCCTAAGATTCACTCCCCCGTTCCTTCCATCTACAAAACCCCTTCAAAAAAAGGACTCATTTAAATCACTCCAAAGTATATACTTAAACACATATAAAATTATGCATTTAGAAAAAATACTCCTAACCCATTCAAACCAGAAATATTCATATTTAAATTAACTAAAATTTTAACGACAATGGCAATTGACTCTCATCTCCATCAAATTTGACCCCCACACGTATACCCCCATATTCCCATCTCCTGTCTAAAAGTCAGTACTATCCGTTAAGGTACCTCACCCAGTTCCCCACGCACCCCTAGCGTATACCTTCAACCCCGCTTCCACCCAGCTATTTCGTCTCTACCACTCACCACTCTGACCTTCATTCTCATTGAATGCATCTGAATTCAGCTCCATCAAGCCAATTCATCCCAGCTCCTCGATTACCCATCCCAGCTTGAAACTACTACGTCTATCATTTCGTATTTCTCATACGCTAAGGATGAATAAAGAAATTAATCTAACAACAGTACACCAAGGAACACCTACGACATCATATAATAAGGAAAACATACGACAAACTCCAATCTTGTAACTTACCGATTACTCAACCTTCATCATCCTTATTGAGGACAGAAGTAATGTTATCATCCTTCATTTCTCCTGATATAACGAACGTTCAATTTTTTTCACTACCATTAATAACACACTTCATCGAATCTCCATACAGGGAAAACCCTGGTCAAACACGAGCCTAAATGTAATTTGTTGTTTATATCTTGCTTGCTCGTAAATAAATTATGTCGCTGCCTCCTGCATCCAAGAAAATCCGGATTATAATATTGACATCTGCAAACATTTTCCTGGCCTGGAGATTTGTATATATCGGAATATTATCTCTTTCACCGAACTCTCTGCTTTGCGGGCTAAACCTATATATACATTAACTAAATTAAAACCCTAGTAAACGCCCCATGTATTCCACACCACAACTTTCATTAATCTCATAACATCACGCTATAGCCATAGTCCTATTATAAGTAATGTTGTGAAAACCGTTACTTTTGATTAATCCTATCTAGCATAAATAATCTCGCTTTAATTCATCATCATAATATTGCGCCTGAAAACATACACCGTCTCTAGGTGCTGTTGTTATTGTTTCGGTTACCTCTGTCGATAAAAACCTTTTAGTGTAAACCCCCTGCATATATACTATACATCTTACATACGGATGAAATAGAACCACAACCCAACCACCTCTCCTTCAGTCTTAGTCACATAAACTACCTGCATTATTAAAGACTATGGTCGAAACCCTATGCACCTTTTTACATTACACTTTATATAGTATGATTCTCCTTTATTTTAGAATTTAATATAGTTTTCCCTAACAACATCAATAAATTTATTAATTTATTTCGTCCGTGATTAATCCCCCGCTGGACGTCACATCCCCATCATGTTACCTAGCATCTTCTCTACTCTTCTGATGAGAAGCATTAGGCTTCGAAATACCTTGGTATAAAGAGTCCTCTTCATCCCCTAACTAAATGTATGTGTACCCTTTTTAAATAAATTAATCATTCTATATTTACCAATATATAGTTTTTGTGAATTCATTTTCCACTCTTACTGTCTCCTATATAAGCTCCATTGAAATTTGTTGAGCTTTATATTATCCCGATAGGTCTCCTCTTATAGAATTGAATTTACTCAATTTTCTAACTATCCAAGGTATATATATATATATATATATATATATATATATATATATATATATAAAGCTGAACGTCTATGTGTGTGTATGTCTGGTCACGAATTAATATAAAGCTGGACGTCTGTGTGTGTGTGTGTGTTTGTGTGTGTGTGTGTGGTCACGAATAGGCTCCTATATGGTTGACTATTTTTTAAAAAACTGATTACATATAATGATAGAAAATGTATCGAGGATCAGGAATGGGTATGTTTGATCTGGCAGAACGGTGGTTCATAAAAATTGTGGGGTCTGAGTTCTCGCCTGGCCCCCAAAGTATGGAAATAAAAAAATGAAAAAAAAAACGTTCACAAGTGTTTTTGATGTAAATGTACATAAGAATACTTTGATAAGTATGTTTCAACTTAAATAGGGATGGCATAATAAAATTGTGGGGTCTGCATTCGCGCCTGTACTCCATGGAAATATGGCACAAACTTTAACAAAGACTTTTCATATCTATGTGCGTAAGTATATTTTGATAATTATGTTTCAGTTTGAAGAAATATGGTATAATAAAATTATTGGGCGTTTGTTCGCTCCTGACCTCCGTAGAATGTAAATATGTCACAAAGTTAAACAAGGTTTTTTAAAAGGGGTAAAGGTCCACAATAAAACCTTCACTTTAATCTTAATTCACGTTAGCTTTTATTTATTTTTTGAGTAGAATCATATTGTGTCGAATAAATTCACCTCATAAATTAACGTTCTTATTAAAGTGAAAGCCAAAAAAAAAAAAAGTCGGAACTTTAGATAATTGTCGACACAATTTTCTATAACTCTGTTTTTTTCCTTCTCCGCTTGCAAGTGGCACTCTTTCGAAAATAGATAAATGGATAAATAATAAAAAATAAGAACGTTATTTGTTATCGTGTCAAAAGAAGGAAAAAATCCTGCTTACGTGATTACGTGTCTTTTTAAAAACATTTACATAACCTTTTTATTTTTATTTATATATCTGTTTAAGCTTTTTTGTCAGTGTACTAAAAGGAATTCAGTTGATTACTGAACTGAAACGAAGCTGTTCTGCTTGAAAAGGACGCCATTTTTTTCTTATTCATATTTCTTTGCTTTAAAAAAAACTAAAGTAATTACGTGTTTGCTTTTTTAATATCGCATTTTGCTGTTTCGGATTATTTTACTAAAGTAAGTAAAGCTTCGTTATTTTTCAAAAGTGTTTTTGTTTCTTTGCTTTCGATATTTCGTCGATATTATTTAATAATAAGAGTGTTTAGCAGAAAAGCCAACAAACGACTACCCGAAAAAATAAATATACAAGAAATAAATGTTGCCATAGTCAATAAAAGTTCAGTTCATGTTTTTTTTTGTGTTTTGAAATAGTTTTTAATGCTCTTTACTTGAAATAATTTCAGCGAACCGAAATCCCATAAATAACCTAATCACCAAATTGACATAACTCCAACATTTTACAAAATACCGATAAGCTTACTTTCTGAGAAATTAATCCTTAATTTCTATTTAATATAATTCTTGCTGTTAGCATTATTATTATTAGCATCATTAGTATTATCATTGATAACAATATTCTTATTGCGATTAATATTATGTCTATATTATCACCAATATTATTCAATCATTTTATCTGTATCCTGAAATCACGTTTTCTTTCCTTTACTTCCGCTTAATTGAAAGTCAAAACTCCTAAGCATTTTGACCTACTATGTTGCTTTTAACTCATAACTCAGGTATTTCAATGAGTCCTTGTCTCAGTCACAATGACACAATATTTCTTCACTTCCGGTAGATGCTAGAACTGATTCTATCGCCGTAATTTCAAACTTTTCGCTGGTTATGGAAGCTTCTTATACAAGTTACTCTGTCTCTAATTGACGAAAACTTAAACGCTTTGAAAAATGTTTTTCCTCAATCGCTTGAGAACTGTTTTTTTCTACACAATAACAGGATTACACTCAACTTGGATTTTTAATTTGGATCGCTATGTCAATATTGCATACTACAACTCGGACTGCTTCTTTGAGAATCTTATGACCAATTCGCTTTTAGGAACAACCTAACTACTGCATATCCTTTCATTTGAAAATTTTCATTCATTTTTCATTCATTTTCTGTATTTCTTTGCAAAAAATTTTCTGCATATCGTTTTCATATTATGCAGTTTTAATTTATGCCAGTACCAGCAAATTCAATATGTTCCGACGGCACTAAGCAAAATATTATATAAACTGTAACGGTTTTTATCTAAAATAATAATGGGGTAAAGATATAAAATTCAGTTTACTTTTATAAGGTCTTGTGTTTTTCTGGCTGGATATATTTCAATTCCTCTAAAATTAAATATTAGTTCTGTATAAATTACTAATATCCGTTTGGAATAATGTGTTAATATCTAATATCCTATAAGTTTGACTACTTAACCAACATATATATATATATATATATATATATATATATATATATATATATATATATATATATATATATATATATATATATACATATATATATATAGTCTTAAACAAAATATGAATAATTTTAAAATATATATATATTTGTCATTATGTCATTTTATTTCCGTTGTTTTATATTTTTATTATGATTTCATTTTTAATTATTTGTCGATGTTCACTTCATTTATCACATATATATATTTTTCCCTGATTATATTTTAGTCGTTTTTTATGTACAAAGACCGAAAGACAAAATGCAAGATATTTAACTGTTTATCTATTTCTGACATTTTTCTAGCTAACAAAGAAAATGGCTTTAGAGCAATTAATCTGATTTAAGCCCAAATATTTTTCGCCATGTTTTCGCTGATGTGGTTTAAACTTCTAGAAAATGTATAAATAAATATTATGCTTTTGTATGAATAATCGAGCACCATTTTGGATTTTTTCCATGAACAGAATCACCACACATTCAGACACGTAAAACATATTCCTAATTTTATTGAATTTAGGCATAGCAACAATTCTGCTAATGAAAAGATATTTAAGCATCAGAAACTAAGTAACCTTTTGAACAGCAAAATATAATCGGTGAACTAATTTAAAAATGAATATTAAAAAACAAATATTAAAATAATAATAAAATAAAATTTAATTCGCATTGCAATATGATAAACCAAAACTGAAAACCAAAGTATAAAATCCCTATTTTTATCAATAATCATTTTCTCCTCACTCTAAATATATTTAATACAGAAAATTGCTTACAATTATCCTACAATAGCTGCGAGTATTTAGAAATCATCATTAAAGCCCGCAATGATAAAATATTAAGTGACAAGTGGTAAGAAAATTCTAATTCGAAGAAAAAGTGACACATATAACAAGATTACAAAAGTACCAATACATGTACATGTTTAACTACTAAGTGCAATTTATATTTGGCGAGGAAAGTAGAGTTTTTACATTTAAAGTTGTAAAACGTGATTGTAGAAGTAAAATAAAAGCTAACAGTAGACACGGGGTATACTTTACTTTGAGATAACTAATTTTGATGATTTATTCAGTTCAAAGCGTCTGCAATTTCCGGAAGCAATTTGAAAGAACTGTAAGGCCCATGACCAAGATCGAGATTATTTGCTTATTTATAATTTGCATGCGAGGGGAGACACTGAGACAAGGGATGACTGTAGTTAGAAACAAGCGTACAAGCAATAATACCGAAAATGTTGCAAGTGAACAGTTAAAAGTTGAATTATTAAGCGAAAGGGAAAATCTAGAGGAAAAATCGATGTTATTGAAAAATAGACTGAAAAAAACTGTTGTTAATAATTTTTAATTTAAATTTCATATATTGTTATAAAAACTGTTATTAGCACTTTCGTAACAGTGGACAAATTATGCTAATTCCCCCCTTACTAAAGACTAATCAAGCTCACCGTTGATTAGTTCTGTTATCTGACAAGAAATCGTAATTCAACATGATATAGCCATAAGAATGGTTACAGTAAAATTGCAATTGGAATATAATGCATATGACTTGGTCAATCAATATCAATGTAAGATCAAACTAAAATTGACCTTTTCAAGACCAATAGAGTATGAAGGTCTTGTATTATCCTTATAGGCTTTTCGATTTAGTTTATATTTGGAAATATAAGATATTTAATACTGGCCTAGTTGGAAGAATTGCTAAGAGGGGTCTATGTTGTAAGCTAATCGCCTTAGGGAGCTCGGATCTTTTGTCTGGATTTGCTTTCAAAGCATTTCTATGTTTAGATATTGCTGCAAGGTTTTCATTCAGTTTCATTCCTCCTTAAACTACTTTCAAGGTTGATTAAATTCGTCTAATCTTACATAAGAATACATCTACCAGGAGCAGCCAGTCTTTCTTGAATGAGAAATTCGTTTAAACGAATATGATTAAATTAAATCTATACAATAATTGATGTAAATAAAAAATTATATTTTTGTTCCGGAAAGTAAGGACTCTTTAGATAAATTCTTTATTAAGATTCTCATCTTCAGTGCTTTTGTTTTAAATTGCAAAATTGTGCTTTAAACAGAAGCATTCATTTCGAACTCCCTCCTGTCTTATCAAAAAAACTACTATCGATTTTTATATGGCCGGCTCTTCTGATTGTGCGGTGAGTAAAGTTCTCAAATGCATCAGTGATTTTATGCTGTATAAGGGCATTAACTTTGGTCAAAATCAGACAATACGTTCTTTTTAATATAATTTTTTCAATTATAGATTTTCTATATTTGTCAGAGGCATTTTGACACAAAACTTATCTCAGACATATAAAGTACATTTGCGTAAAATTTCAAAAAAACAAAAACAAACAAAAAAAAACGGCGCATTCTTGGATATTTTGAGATATCCCTAGTGGAAAATAATCACAAAAACTCAACACACAGAGTAAATTATAACAAGTTTATTTTACAACGGTATAATGTAACAAATAGATATTGACACTGGGACGTATCTTGCGGTAATATCAAGATTAACTAACTCTGCGTCTGGTTACCGCTTCCTAGTGTCTTTTATAGCCTGAGTAATTCATTCACATAACGTGTTAGGATCTTCCATTATATAACCTTCCCACAAGCTAAATTTTTCACCGAATGTTGCTTGTAATATTTCTTTCTTTGTGGATTAAAACGTGGATATTTATTCCGCTTTCTTTTTCTACTACTATCCCTCTCATCAATTCGTATTCTTTCACAATTAGGAGAATCAATAGTTTTTTTTTTCGTTTTGTCCTCTATCAGTATTCCAATGTTCATGGGTGGTTTTATTTGAAAAGAATCATACAATACCTCCATTGATATTTCTTCATCATCTTGGACGTTTTCTATGTATGGAGGTTTCAATTCATCAATATGTCTCTACGGATAAATTTTGCTCCTTTAATTATGTACCTAACTCTCCCGATTCTTCTAATTATAATACCATCCACCCAAAAACATTTTCGAGAAAGCATTATCCCCTTCTTTATACGATTGATAGTTCGTCTTTATGTTCGTATATTTCTTCTTTCTATTTGGTAACAACCTGTCGAATATAAAACTATTTTCCTTTCAGACATGATCCTGACAGACTATAAGTTTCCCGTAATGTTCTGATTTGGCGTTGTTCTGTAAGTCATTAGAAAAGTTTGAATAGTTTTCTCTTCAGTGTCGAACCCGTTGGCTTTTTTAATGCTCGCTTAATTGTATCGACAGATCTCTCTCCTGCTCGTTAGATCAAAGGTTATATGCTGGTGTTTTGTGTATTCGATCGCTAACGAATCAGAATAAACTTTAAATTTAATTTCGGTTAACATTGTACTATTGTCACTTACCATGGTATTCTGTACTTTAAGCTGACTAAAACTTCGCTTAGCGATCTTATCATATTTGCAACTGTTGAATATTTATGTTTGAAAATTTCTGGCTATTTAAGTAGCTATCTACGATCACTACATAATAATACCCATTTAATGGCCCTACGTAGTTAATATGAATGCGTAACAAAGATATATCCGTCTTTGGTCAGGACTGAGTTCTTACAGGCGGTAATTTGACTGCTAATTGACACCCTTTACAATGTCTTAGCAAATCTTCAATGTCCTGATCTATTTGGGGCCAATACCTAAAACTTCTCATTAGTGATTTCATTCTGGTTATACTCGGATGATCCATATGAAATTCTTTCAAAATTTTATTTTGTAGAACGTCGTGGTATTACTCCTCTTTGCGCATACATCAACGTCTTATCACAAATTGAAAATGGTGATATTTTTAGTTTTATATTCTTCTCATTTCCTATTACATTTTACTTATGTTTTTATGTACTCGTCCGTTTTAGCTACTTTTAATTTTTACCGGCGTAACTGGTAATTTTCAACGGTGTTAATCAACACTTCTGTTAGTTCTTGTTCTTGCTGCAATCACAGTTTCTTTCAACAGTTCAGGGTTGTCCAAGATTTATTTGGAAAGGTCATCGCCGTATGCGATCTTTTGGTTTATATTGTATTTTGTAGTTGTAATTTAATAGAATCACACTCAATCTTTACAACTTATTTGCGGAATGAGTAGGGACAACTTTGTTCGATCAAAAAATCAACAATAATGTTCTTCCATGAATAAATCCATGAAATTCTTTCACAACATACCTTGTTGCAAGTCCCTCAATCTAAATTTCACTATAATCTCTCTCCACAGGTAGTAAAATTCTTGAAGCATGAGCTATAGGCTTTTATACTTCATTCTCAAATTTGTGTAAGAGCACGTCCCCTATGCCATAATTACTTGTGTCTGCAGCTACAGTTAATTCCTTTTTGGATCGTTGTCTGCTGAATCTAGATTCGATAATAAGTACTTCTTTATTTTATTAAATACATTATCGCATTCTCTTGTCAAGCATCAGTTCTTATTTTTACTCAACAATTTATTCAATGGCGCTCTCAAATCGTGCATATAAGGAATATATAAGTTGTAGTAGTTTGCTAACCCAAGTAGTGATTGCAGTTTAGTTATGTTATCCGGAATAAGCATATTTTTATGGCTTCTGTTCTTTATAGGTTCAGTCTCCTTCTTTCGATTATCTGACTCAAACATTCTATTTTGTTCATACAAAATTCGCACTTTTCAAATCAACCTTAAATTCGTATTTATCAATTCTTTTAAAAACTTCTCTAGCGTGACATGTGTGTTCTTCGAATCTTTATTCTTTATTAATATGTCGTCTTAGTATGCCATTGCGTATTCCAGACCAGGTAGCATCGTATCTATAATTTGTTGAAACAGGCTCGGTGCTACTTTCAAACCGAAAAAAAAAACTGTTTTGATCTGTATAACCCTTTATGTGTGTTAATGGTTAAATACTTATTTTATTTCTACTTTGACTTGTAAATACGCTTCTGAAAAATAAATTTTCCAAAAGACTTTACCTCCATTCTATTTAAAAATATCTCCCCCGGTGTGGGACGTGGACATGGGTGATATCTTAAGCATTCATTCAGTCAAGATGAGTAATTCTTAGCTGATTGTTTTTCTTTTTTACGTAAATTGTAAGTGGTGCTAATTCAGAGTAGTCTACTTTACTAATTACCCCATTTTCTTCTCATCTCTGTAATTCTTTTGTCTATCGTTTCTAATGATGAAAATGGAACTTCTGTTTGACTTAAATACTAGCTTTACGTTGTCTTTGAGTTCGAATCTCATTCAAATCTTCGTGCACCAACACCAGCAAAAATTTTATTAAATTCGCTTTTTAAATCCTTAATATTTTTTTTAGTTTGTTTTGACTGCTTCATACTCGACGCATTTAATCTTCTACAAAACATGTTTATCAAATTCTCCCATAAATTAAATAAAATTATTACGTCATTACTGAACAAATTTGCATTGTTCCTGACCTGATATAAATCTTCCTTTTACGCGTTTTGTCGTCGAGTGTTACTTTAGCATCGAATTCTCCTTTATTTCCTGAAATACCCCTTGTTATTTTTTTCTGTATTTTTAATTCAGGTTTGCTTATATTTTTCCAAGTAGTTTTGTTAATTGAAGAAATGTCACTTTCTGTATCCAGCAAACAAGTAATATTTCGACTATTAACTTTCATGTCTACATATTTACTTTTCCTGTTATTTTTGTAACTTTCGATAAAACCGCATTTATCCTTTTAAGCTTCTGACTTTTTTCTTTCTCTGCATTGAAGCCTTATGCCCCGTTTAATCACATTCGAAGCAAAGCTTGTTCTAAAATAATATCTACTTGTAGTATGATTCGAAATTTCACATGCTTTACAATAATTTTTGCTATCATGAGGTTCTTTTTCCTTTCCGTTTGAATTTATTAATTCGGGCAACATTTTTTTCTTCAATACATACTTGTGCTGGTCAAAAATAAAAAAAATAGAACATCATGTTTTTTGGCGATAAATTCTTATTGAGGACGATCTGTGAGATGTAATTGGTGCTAAAATATCCCTATCATGCTAACGTAACTGAAATAGATGTTTTACGACAGAATTTCTTTTCATATCAATTGCAATGTCGGTTTTTGAATATTTCGTGTTTCAAAATAATAGAACAAGGCAGGTAAGTAAACAAAACAGTTTTTTTATTAATATAAATACAAATAAAATTAATCAATATTTAGTAGCAGCACTTTTTGCCTTGAAAACAGCATCAATTCGCCGGAGCATGGAATCAACAAGCTTCTCGCAATCCTGTGTAGACACTGAATCCCATGTGTTCTGGATTGCAATCTTCATGGCTGCAAGGGTAGTAGGTTTTTCCTTGCGGAGCTTCCTCTTCATCTGGTACCACAAGGTTTCAATAACGTTCAAATTTGGCGAGTTCGCCGGCCATTCAAGAACAGGTATCAGTCGTTCTCGGAGCCAGGAAGACGTGGTCTTGGCAGAGTGTGTCGGTGCCAAATCATGTTGAAAAATGATGCCTGTAGCCTCCCTGTCAAACTGGTTGTCCGACACTGGCAGTAAATTAGCTTCCAGGGTATTTTGGTACACTTTTGCGTTTACAGTTCATTTGATGAAGCATAAATTACCAACACCTTTAGCACTGATACAGTCCCAAACTATGCAAGATTGCGGGAACTTCACATACTTCTTAACGCATTCTTATATAGAATATATAGTTATAGTTATACCGTTCCATGGTTCTTCGCTAAACACGTGGCCCTTGGTCGCCGAAGAAGATACTAAATTGAGACAGCTGAAAAGATCACACGCCGCCATTTGTCTGCAGTCCAGGTTTGATTAGCAGTTGCTCATCGCAGCTCCTTCAACATCTGCTTCTTGTTAAGGAGCAGTTTGGAGGTAGCTATATGATTTTGGTATCCCAGTTGCCGGAGCCTTCGGTAGGTAGTGCTTCTCGAAACGTCGGTACCAGAAGCCTGGTTCCACGCTTCAGTGATGTGACTTGTTGTTTGGAATCTACTTTTCATTGCCACCTTGTCCAGTGCCCGGTTTTGTCTTTCGGTTGTGCTTTTCTTTCGTCCGTATTTCTTGCGATTGCTGTTGGAAAAACCCTCAGCACCTTTCTGGAGCACTTTGGTCACCACCGATCTTGAATCTCCGACCTTGATTGCGAGTTCCATGTGCGTCTTTCCTTCTGCCCGCAAATCAAAGATACGCTGCTTCTCAGGCACAGATATGTCTTTAGAGCAACCCATACTTATACAGTATTATTTAATCGCTTTCAAAATCAAATTTAAACAATATTTGCAAAATCTTTTGAGTTTAAGATTACTCAACGACAAAATGTTCTATTGAAACGTTGACTTTTCTAATATGACAATAAAGTACTCATTGTCTACCATATGCACCTCCTTAAATGATTAAAAATAGTTGCAATTGTTATTTTTAGATATCTCGCCTTTACAATTTACAAGCCGAAAATTATTCCAAACGGAATGAATTCATATATGTTTTATTATTTTGACCAGTGCGAGTATGTTATCGTCTCAAATTAATTCATTTATTAAATTCTTCCGATACTTTCTGCAATGTTATCTTTGTATCTTGTTCTAATATTGTCAATATCTTCGACCGAATCACTTTATCCTTATTTGATGTCAAGTCCTGTACAAATATTAGACAAACATTTTTTCCTTAAGGTCTCTAAGTTTGAACCGTTCACACTGGGAATTTACTTTTCCGGCGTATGCTACGAAATCTTCATCGTCTTCCTTAATTATGTCTCAACATATTTTCGTTTTATGCGTTTTATGGCCGCGTGTAACTTTAGTACCGAATTCTTTGAATTTTAATTTGCTTCCCAAAATACCCTTTGCTATTTTTCTTCCTGTATTTCATAATTCAGGTTTGCCTATATTTTTCAACATAATTACCTCAATTGAAGAAATGAAACAAACTATCCTGTTCTCCAGCCATTTGGGAAAGAGTTTCTACAGTTTATTCAAACGAAATCTTTTAATGTTTATTCAGAAAAATGTAATTCGTATATTTCGTGTTTTCATTAGCGCTTAACTTTTGTAGTAATATAATTTTTTCTTCATCGAACCATGATTGACACCTTTTTCGAAAAATTGCTTTGTACCTTTTAAATTTATTCCGTCTTCATGTTTATATCTAAATTCTGAGTAGGTTTTCTGTGCAGAAAAAGTGTTCGCACCTTGTTCTCGTTCGTCTTGCTTTAACAATCTTTTTTTGCAAAATGTCCTGCTGTTTTATATTTTGTTTTTGCACATCTGTCTGTTGTTTCTGTAAATCTGTTGTTTCAGGTACCTTTCTTGTTGTACAAACTGTTGGAATTGTTGTACCGCGGCGCCTAGCGTTTTTGTCAATTTTGTTAATTGTTCCATATTCACATAAAACAAAAATAATGTGTACTTGTAACACAAAATCCAACCAAACAATTGCTCTATAACTAAAATAAAAATTTGGTAAGACAACATACTTTTTACTTTCAATGGTGGACCAAAAACACTTCTTACATTAACTTTTTTTCTAATTTTGAGTTTGAATTTCTTTTTTTATGATTAAAAATATTGATATATTCCTGGGTGTGTAAAAATCTTTTTTTAATTTTTCGCATGATCTGTCGCTAGATAGATTATCATTATATATTTAAAAATTATTTTATACATGTTTTTTTTTAAATTTCTCCGTGGTCCACCTAATACAGTCGTTCGTCCAAGTTTAGCAGATTGATACATGCTGAAAGCTCGTTCCCTGTCGTCAAATCTGTTGTAGAAGTTTATCGCAAGCTTGCAATTGAATTCCCAGTCGCCAATCTTATATAGATTGGGTGCAAGTTCGTAATTTAATCCTCTTCCGCCAATATGTTATAGATTATGTTATTTCGTATTTGAATCCTTCGCCGTCAATCTGATATAGATTAAATGCACGTTCGTTCTCGAATCCTTCGTTGCCAGCTGATATATCCCCGGGAGAATATAATCAGCATAAATTAATTAAATGAAATGAAACTCAACATACAGAGTAAGTTATAACATGTTTATTGTACAACTGTACAATGTAAGAAATAAGATATTGAAACTAACTATCTTGAATGCTGTAGTATCCAGATTACTTACTCTCCGCTTGGTTACCGCTTTCTTTGGTCTTTTATAGACTAAGTAATCCATTCTCAGGGATGTAAGGATCTTCAACTATATACATTCTCTTCTTATCTAAAATTGCATTCTTGTATATTTTTCCAAATGTGATAGTCACGTAATGGAATGTGAAAAATAATATTCTCGGATGAAAAACGCCTGATTTGTTTAAAATTGTTTTAATTGAAGTTTGCGCACTATTTTCTTGTTAATTTACGCATTTGCTTTTATGAAATTTTTGTAACAGCATCGATGGAGCGAGTACAACCCATTGGTTTGCTATGTTTTACTTCGATTTTCTCTTAAACTGACATCAGTATATTAATATTTATCAGAATTCCGTTTTAAAGTACATGTTTGCTCACACAATAATCGAATATGTGCCTTAACAGACTTAACGGACTAACAGGATCAACATTTTTTAAAACCTTTGTTACTAAAGCACAAATGTGCGGAAAACTAGTTTACTTTACCATTATTTTTAATTTTATATATATTCATTACCATGTATCATACGTTTCTTTAATAAGTTACTTTCCTAATTGAATACAGAAAAGACACCCACAGCATCTTTTATTGTTTTGCTCGATAATTTGTTCTAA
Organism: Euprymna scolopes; assembly: GCF_053919585.1. Taxonomy (NCBI): domain Eukaryota; kingdom Metazoa; phylum Mollusca; class Cephalopoda; order Sepiida; family Sepiolidae; genus Euprymna; species Euprymna scolopes. The sequence continues at coordinate 42,680,825 of NC_136483.1, read as the reverse complement.
ACAACTTTAGGAGTTTTCCTAGCGGTTTTCATTACAACAGAAATTAGAAACCATGATTGTACAGGTCTCTCCTAGAATGATATCACAGATTTGATTAACATAATTAATATTATGTAATTTAAAAACAACCTTCTATAAATTTGTTATGTTTTTCATGAGATTTTATAAATATTTTGTCACTCTGTTTCATTTCTTCCATGACGCGTTTTTATTTTGTCCCATGATGAAACATTGAATTAGGTGTAGTACTTATTGATACATCTATTTCTCGATATACTGCAATTATTGATGTCTCATCAGTACACAACTGTATGTTATTAGAGATATGTATAAAGAGAGAGAGAGAGAGAGAGAGAGAGAGAGTTTTGTGTGCACATGTATGTGTATGGTTTTCGTTAATCCTAGTTTATATACTATAAATAAATATTATTATATGAACAAAGATGCTGGCATACGGATGAATACATTTAGCAAGTAACTACCACCCTGCAAGATGCTGTTTCGTAGAACCAGTGTAATGACGTTTATTGGTGACCCATTAACGTTTTCAGAACCAACGCCATTAGCTAAATGGCGTCTAAATATCATACCTATGACCTACCCCGCCACCGGAATCACTATGTAGTTAAACAATTGTGATATTCTACATGATCAAGTAATTCTCAATCTAATGACTGATTCTGTTCTAAACATTTTAAATTACAAAAAGGGGAAACAACAATAAATAAAATAATATAAAACATGTTATTTCACTCCGAAGTGATGATTCTTTAGCAAATTAAAGAATGCCGGAAGTTGATGGCAACCGAAAAAAAAAAACGGGAGATTGTAGACTCGAAGGCTGTTAGTAAAATGCTGTAATCGAACATAAGGGTTATGACGTAAGCAGGGATGTGGTTTTGGAAAACCGTCGCCATATTCGTTTGTTTTTCTCTCATTTATCACGTTCATCACGTTTTCATTTTAATTTGTTTTACCTTACTTTTTAATTCTTCTTATTTCCTATTAAGTCAATTGAAATAAAATCAGAAAATAAAATGGATTCTTGCTGACTTTAATTAGAAATGACATTTAGCCTCTATCTCTATTCAGATTTTCAAAGAGTATGTTTTGTTTTTCCTGTGTTGCTTGATTTATCTTAAACGTTTTAAAGCGTTTGAATTATTCCACTCAATCTTTTTATAGAAATAAATTACATGAATTCTATTATTATCTTATCTTTCCAAAGCCATGAAAAAGTATACGGAGTTTAATTCGAACTAAACGAAACGTTCTGGGACATTATATATAGGGTGACTCTCCCTTCCAAAATACATATCGCTCAGGGAATCGTTAATAAAATTCGCAATCCTTTCAGAAATCTAAGATTTGTTATAAATTTTACCTTATGTAAGACTTGTCCGCAAAGTTCACTCATGAGTTTCTAAAAGCCTTTGTAATATCGCCGTTCAATGACATGCGAAACACTTTAGTGATCGTTTTACCAGTAAAAGGTGTTATCTTAAATGGGCTTTACATTCACTGAACGGGAACGCCCAAATTATTATATCTGGAGTTATATCAATGTTTATGAAAGCAATCCGGAGACTATTTTTGAACTGAAAAGGGAGATTACGACCAAATGCAGGGTACTAAGTGTTAATAAAACGTGTGTCAAAGTTATTGAGAATTTTCCCATTGCTGGATTATTAGGAGTGTTGACCCATTGCCGACACTACAGATTTAGATTCGTCACTTAGGATCATTGTTTTAAATCATGGTTACACCAAAAAAGCATATTATCACTAGGCTGTAAGAGGCTACTATTTAAGAACCATGTTTACATGAGACTATGCAAGGAGACAAGCGAGGTGTCAGTTTACGTTGCATTTACATTTCTGCATATCAGCATAGCAAGGGAAGCAGAAAACAGAGAGTGGATTTCAAATCTAGAGGTCCGCGGGACGAAACTATTGGAGTAGAAGACTTTCCGGCATTCGGGGATTCTACAGTGAAGAGCTGGGATTGTGTTGCTAAACGGACTCCATTAAAATACTTGTAAAAGAAGCAGAAAGATAGAACATAGTTTTGGAGCTTAGTTGACAGTGTGTTACCTATTAGATTGAAGATCCTTTTTTTAACCCTGTCCAAGAGGAAGAGACCAGTGGTAGATGCACAACCCAGATGTGGCAACAATACTCCATGCATGGGTGAATGATGGCTTTGTAGAGATACAAGATACGCTTTAGTGTGAGTAATTTTCTAGCATGGTAGAGGGATCCCACCTTCTTTGTAGCCTTAATGTACTTGTTCCAATTCATATTCCCTGTGAATGCTAAATCGAGGAGTTTGAAGGAAGAATTCTCGGGTAGGGTGTTATTAGTCACGACTATCGGTCGTTGAGCGGGTCAGTCCTTTTACCAGAATTCTTGAATACTGTTACAATAGAGGCAATTTTCCAGCTATCAGCAAGGTATTTGTTGTAGAGTCTGGAAAGTACATGGGATAGCTCAGCTGAGCATTTCTTTCATTAGTGTAGCATGGATGAGATTTTTATGATATCGTGGACATGAGAAAGGATTATTTGCAGACCATCAAGTTTGGCTTTTATCATAGGGAAATTTGAGAGGCTGTTGTTTGTTAGGTCTAATATGAAGTTGGAGGTGAATCGCAGGGCAAGCATCTTAGCCTTCTCAGTTGCTGTGCAAGCGGCTTCCTGGTTGTGAGGTAGTGTAAGAATTGTAATTATCCTTTATTTATTATATTATCATAAATTTTCCAAATTCCTATGTTCAGCGACTATGTACTTTCAGGTTATTTCGGCATGCATTTCTTGGCTGTGGCTATTACACCCTTACAATGATTTTAAGCATCTATGAATTTTTGCCAGTTTGCTAAGCATTATATAAACCACAAGGCTAATGCTCACCTCGGAGAAAAAATTACGATCTAACGCGAAACTATAACTGTCTAACTTACCAGTCGAAAAGTATCGACAACATTTCTTTGCACTTCACTTTCTTGTACAATATATTCTATCTATCTAAACCTGTTGTTCGCGTCTTCTTTAATGACCCTTTCCTTGCACCCCAACACTTTCAAAACCCGAATTTAAATATTGATTTTCGGATCCTACAAAGTCAGAAAAGTTCCTTGGTGATATCCCGAACTATTGGACGCTATTAACTCATCTATTTGTTATAAATAGGGCTGTGACAACAGAATATTCTTTTCATTCTTTTGACTCAAGTATATATCTGACACAGTAAGACACAGTCAATCAACCGAGAACTACATCAGTCTATATAAAAACATATAAGATATTAACAGATATATACTCAAGAGTCAAAGCGCTGAAAAGAATATGCTGTTGTCACAGACCTAGTAATAAAGTAGATCGCGTATTGTTGAGAACATAACACGTACTCTCCACTAGATAAGTTATGGCTGTCGAAGTACGCAGTGTCTGCCATGTGACATCGAATTACATGATTGCAGATGCTATTTCTTCAATATTATTTGCTATACTAAAATTTTAGCTTTCAATTTTTAAAAATTTCTACTTTCAGACAATAATTTCATTTCGTCCTTAAGTTTCGAATTATAGGATACAATTTTCCATTGTCTTTATTCTTGCAAATTATTATAAATTAATGGTCAGATAAACAGATTAAACCTCTCCACCTTCTTAGGATCTAACTAGAATTCCATGGGAAAAACAATATGAAAGAAGAATAAAAATAGAAAAATGAAGAAGATGGAAGAATTACAATATAGAAGCTAGATGTTTGGACTGATGCGTGTTTGATTAGTGATGTAATAGAGAGAGAGTCTAAAGAGATATCACAATGTCAGTATCAGGTCCTCTAACCACTACTCGAATCATCAAGTTAAAAGTAAGTTACAAAGTTTTATTAGTCGGATGTACACATATCCAACGCAATGGCAGAACTTAGTCCATAGTGGAATTGGGCCGTAAATGGATGATAATATTTAATGCTGCAAAGACTAAGATTCTCAATTTTAACATTTAGAAGAAGCTTTATCAACCACCGATCGCCATGACTGATACCCTAACTGATATATCTTGCTTCAAACTCCTCGGCTTAACATTCATAGGCAACATGAACTCGTACAAATACATTAAGGATAGTGTAAAAGCTACTGGAAAGAAGGTGGGCTCCCTTTACCGTGTTAAAAAATTACTCACACTTGGAAGTATTCTGTACCTCTAAAAAACACATTATTTGCTCGTACATGGAGTATTGTTGCCACATCTTGGCTGCTGCATCTACCACTAATCTCTTTCTCTCCGACAGAGTCTAAAAAGAATCTCTAATCTAATAAGTGTCGCATTGAAGCTCCAGTTCCTGTCCCATTCCTATGTCTGTTTTATAAGTATCTTAATGAAGTGTACCCTGATGAACTTATATGACTTGTACCCTCTCAACGTACATATACTCGACAAGCCCGTTTAGCAACAAAATCACACCAATTCACTATAGAGGCCGCGAGATATTGGAAAGCCTATTCTATTCTAAGAGGGTTTTCTTCAAACTGCTAGACTTTTGAATTCCCTCCCTGTTACATGCTTCTTTGACTGTACTGACATGTAGAAGTTTAAATGTCATGTACATCGATTTCTCACTCATTTCTCTTAAACATTGTCCCAAAGAGTAGCCCCCACGTCAAAGTGGCAATTTGCTTTGTTTGGGACGAACATGAATAAAAAAAAAAGTAAAGATTCAGACAAGCCTAAAAATGAACATTTTCCTTCTCTCTCCCCATTCTTTTCTATCTCTCTCTCTCTCTCTCTCTCTCTCTCTCTCTTTCTATCTCTCCTCTCTCTTTATATAGTCATCCACATACAGTGCGGTTTGACTAGCAGCTTTCCTCCGCCGTGGATCGAATCTACAACCATCGAGTTGGCAGAGGGTAGCTCTACCCACATAACCACGAATCGGTGCCCACAAATATCTCTCGTCAAGTGCCTATAAAAAAGCACTTGCCCATTGCTTCACGGTGCTCAAACTGCTAGTTTGTTTACGAATAAACGGACAGTGAGCTTCGCTTAATAGCCAAACAAAGCATCGGGTGAAAATACACTTGCGACAGTGATATTCAGCCACTCTGATGAGTCGTAGATGACGAAACACGTGTAAGTGGATAATTACATTTTAAAAATAATATATATACAGTTATAGTCATGGTTAAAGGGAAAATTATTCCCAGTTCGCATTTAGGTAAAAATGCGCTTTCGTAAATAATTGAATTCATTGAAAATATATCGCTAAAACCAAAACAAACAACACACATATATATATATATATATATATATATATATATATATATTTATATATATTTATATATATGTATATATGTATATATATATGTATGTATATATATATATATATATATATATATATATATATATATATATATATATATATATATATATATATATATATCGTTCACTGGCTCTCTTTTCCTCACCATGCACACATAAAAACGTTTTTCTCTATATGTACGCTTACATCATTTTATCTATGTTTTTCTCCATATATATATGTCTTCTCTATTTACATATCTACCCAGAAATCTAGAGCTTTCTATGTACATCCATATCTCTTCGTGAATGTGCGCGAAAGAAAGAGAAATTGACCCCGTTCCTAAATAGGAAATCACGTTTAAATAGTTTAAATAGTGTATCTTCCTGCTCGAATACTTATAGATAGGATATTAGTTAGAAGAGGCGAAGTAGACTTTTTATAATATCCTACACTTAGATGGCTAGGTCAATCGGACAATGAATTAGTTATGGCCTGTTTGAAGTTAGAAAATCGGCCTTATCTAGCTGGCTACTGGAAGTTGAATACCTCCTCCGGGAACAACGTGTTATTTTTACAGATGAGCTTGGTGGGGGCGGTTATTGGGAGGAAGTGGCGGGTTAGGATACAAACAAAAGTTAGAGATTTCTTCATCAAATACGCTCAGCGCCTCGCTCTAGATAATACCAAGGAGAAGAAGCAAACATTAGAGAAATTAACCCGGACGGTGAGTGAGGGGGATACTGTTAGCATAGAACTAGCTAAGGAGGACTCTCGACGTGAGGCTAGCGAGCGTTATGGGGACTAAGTAATTAGGGCTAGGTTAAGGAAAGTTTCAAACGAAGCTGTGGGCGACGAGGAAGTCTCTAAACGTGGCTGAGATAAATACATTGCCAAAGTTAAGTACCCGAAAAAACGTACCTTGGGATCGACTCAAGAGATCTGCGAGGGATTTCGAAGCATTTCGAGGAGCGCTTCATTTAACTGTCCAATCTAAAGGTACAAGAGTTTGTGGCAACTTCGGGGGCGGCTATAGCGGCTGGTTGTGAGACATCGAGGTGAATGAGAGAGGCACTCACAAAAATGATCACAGGGATCAAAATCAATCGCAGCAAGTCAGTCGGCCTACGGTTTGGTATATGGAGCGGTGTAACCTCCGTTCTGGTTCTTTTCTGATATGCGGATGACCTGGTTCGAATCCTTGACGTGTTCTTCGGACCGGGTCTCCAGTTTGAGAGAAATTGGTCAGAGGTACAGTCAAAGGTCGAAGCGTCGATTTACTCTAGACTTAAAGGGTAAAGCAGATATGTGCACCATTTACGTCTTTCCTCTCTTTCTCTGTCGGTTGGCTGTACTTCCTCTGCTTGCGACAAACCTCAAAGTCCTCGAGAGCCTTCTTCTCTGAGACTTGTCTGTATTCAACGTCTATATAAAAGCTGCTTGGGAATGCCCAATTGGAGTGCTACTGAGGCGCCGAAAAACTGACCTTTCTGAGTTGAAATATAGAAGAATCTGTGTGGAACCCAACGGTCAAGGGTGCCTTACCCGATCTCATTCTCGACCTTCGGCTAAGGATATGTATAGGCTGAAGGGCGATACGCAGTTCTTCAGAGAGTGCCGAGCCACACTGAAAAAGCTCCCTCGGTCCAGTAACCTTTTACGACTTTCTAGAAAGGGAACTAGTCAGAGAGGCTGGTAATGCCACGCTCTTTGGGCGCCTGAGATGGTTGAAGGAAATGATCCATTTCGAATGGAGTTGGGCGCCAGGTAAGAGTTATCTTAACAACTCTGACTTCTCGCTCACCTGGCCACTTGAAACTCAGTACCGGAATAGTCGCGACACTCGATTGTTTTCGCTGTGGTTCATTTGAAGACGAAAAAAATCGAGCATACTTTAATTGAATGCTCCGAACTCTGACGATACTGGGGTTATGTCAACGAGGTGACGGCTTATCGAAATTATTATCATAACTTTCAATGAAGGTCACTTCGACGTATAAAAACCAATACAATGACACAGAAAAGCAACTAAAAATGAGAAGAGAAAAAACTTGGTGGATAGAACAAACAAACAATTTACTAAGAAAAGAAAAAAAATGAACTTAGAGCCAAAAAATGTTTACGAGTTATCTGCTGCTAAGATTTTGCTCTCGGCTACAAAGAAAGTCCTTTGTGTGATAACAATTACGAAACATAGAAAGAAAGAAAGATAGACGAGTTGAGAAGACCTTTTTTACTTACTGCTTTGATATAAAATTTCAACCAACGTAGGATTTTTTTCTAAAAAGGTCGAAATACTTTAGCAAAGTCAAAAAGAGTTCGCTCCCTTGGTTTGCAATTTAAGCTTACATTTTGTAATGTCGTCTATTTTAAAATAAAGCTCCTCTTGAGTAGATTAGTTGAAATATCAGACAAAGATTACTTAAATAATGTTCCAAGAGTGTTCTTTTACAGCGAGGAATTTATTTCCTCAGTTTCCTGAAGGAATAAGCTGAAAAAAATATACCTAATGTTTCGATTAATAACTTTCTCTGAAGAGGCAAGAAGTCCGGTAAAAAAAAAAAAACTTCCTCGTTCCTTCTTTGAGTCCGGCCAGAATATAGATATTATTTTCTTTTGACATAGAAAAATTTTTAACTTGTATCCATTTTCTTCGGGCCTAAGAGGAAAATATCTAGTTATAGTGATAGACACTTCCAATTAAATCTTTTCTTGTGAGAATATTCTCCACATGTGTATTCTCTCCTGCAAGCTGACATATTTAACTGCCAAGTCCTCGACAGATTTCTTGAATTTACTTGAATTAGATTTCTCTCAGCGAGGTACGAATTCGTCAGGTAATTAAACGCAATCACTTGAACATTATAAACTTCGACAGGTAACTTAGACGAGTCCACTTCAAGATTTGAACGTCATCGATAGATGGAGAAAAGATAACATGTCAACACATTTCAAGTGTCAAGTTCGAACTGCCAACTCCAGCTTGAATTTTATCACAAAATGGAGGAAATCGATATTAGTCACATGACCAATAGTATCAGCAGCAGTGAAGCAAACTCAAGAGTACGGAATAAGAGGAAAAAAGAGAAGAAGAAGAAGAAGAAGAAGAAGAAGAAGAAGAAATATATCCCAAGAGAAAATTTTCTACACTTGTATCGATCTCGAGCGTCCTCACCAACTAAACGTTTCTTGCGTTATCGATAATGTCAGCACCGCTTTGGGACAGAGAGAAACGGATAGTGTTTCTCACAATCTTCACAGCAGCACGGATAATCGTATGGACGTCGCGCATGAGAGTGGACCAAGGAATTCAATCTTGCTTATCAGAACCTGATCGTGTTTTTTAAGCGCCAGTTGAAAGTCATGGTCAGATGTGACAGAAAAGGATTACATTTCTCGAAGTTTGAAAAACGGTGAATAAGAGTGGCACTTTCATTTCTTTTTGTCTTTGTCCTTTATCGCCAATTTTCACTCATCTTGGAAGGATTTTACCTACTCCCCAGCCACCCTACCTTTTCTTTTCTTTTCTTCCATACTTAGATCCCACTCCCACTTAAAGATTGGCCTGCTTGTTTCTGACATACCGAAATACAGAGAGCAGTCTATTATTTAGAAAGGATTGAGAGGGCCTAACTAAATTTTTTTTGCTTATTTCTTTTTGTTTATTCCAATTTCCCTTGCGAATGAAATGTAATTACTGTAAATAATTCATTTTTTTTTCACATTTGGTAGGATTTTTTCACATCTTAAGTAGGGTAGTCCCTAGAGTAAAGGATTTTTTACATCTTAAGTAGGATAGTCCCTAGAGTAAATGCAGTTTTGTGGTGATTGAGATATTTCTAGTGAAGAGTATTATAGTTAATTTTAAGTATCTGAGACAAAGAATGACCAACGACATCAATTATCTCCATACTTTTGAATAGCCTTGTGCCTAATTTGTCCATTATGTATTTTTATATTTCGTTCAAATAAACATTTCAACACACATTACTAGAAAATGCAAGTACATAGCATTCACTAGCGAATGCAATTCCTATTTTTCAAAAACTACTTTTAAAAACTGCATAGCAGACCTGCTACCGTTCAGAAAACGATTTTTAAAACAGAAGAATTAAACCAAATTTAGAGGGGTTTTTTTTGTTTTGGTTTTTCTTTCGAAATTTCCTTTTAATCTCTCTTCTGTTTCCTTACTTCCATTTGATTTCTTTTTCTTCCACTCAGCAATAATGAGAAATGAGATTTGAACTCGCAAACTATTAGCGCGATTTGTTTTTTATTTTTCTTTCTTTCTTTTGGTTTTTCAAAATATTTTCCACTTTTGCTTCTTTTTCCATTCGATTTTATGCGCTATAAAAGCCCAAATAGTCTAAAACAAAAACAAGAAAAAACAAGTATAAAATTGAAGTAAATGAATTCGATGACAGAATGTCATAACACAAATAACGAACTAAAACAAAAATGCCGAGTAAAGGGATTTTAATGGCGATCAATAAAATAGAAACCGTAAAATTGTTCAAAAACCAACGAAATATTTTTCAACAAAATTCAAAGCTCTGTGAGCCATGATTTAAAAGCTTACGTAATTTGGGCCCTGAGCTAGTTAACATTTTCTATACATGTATAGAACGGTTGAAAATATGGTTTTTAAAACCATGTATGAGTATAAGTTTGTAGTACGAGGTTTAAGGTGATTTTTGCCACATTCTTTTCACGTTTCTACACAAATTGTGATATTACTTCATATTAGTATTTCAAAGTAGCTAAGAAACGAAATCTTTGTTTTAATTTGATGTTGTTTTTAGTTGTTTTTATGGCACCATCAAGTATGAAATATCTTTTAAAATTATATTTTTTATATTCCTTACAAATGTAGACTTTTATTATATGAATAGAATAAATAACCTATAATTTGCTCCAGACCTACTAAAATATATGGCTAAACCAACAATATTAACGTATGTACAATCGTACTATCTAAATGTGCAAATGCGAACTTTTTTATACTTGTCCTAACTATATTAACATCAAAACGTTTATGTTTATTTAATTATGTGATATTATATAGTATTTTGAAACATTATATATATATAGTAATCTGCAATTGATTAAAAGCATACTAAGGTATTCCCAATTTGCATATTCATTTTCAAACAATTTCTCATCAATTAATATTCTGTAACATTCATTTGTAATTTGCATTGTCATATGTTCTATATATACTCAATCGCTTAATCGATAGCAAATCGTCTTATGTTTCTTGGATACTGAAAACAGATACTATACTTTATCTTAGTCAAAACGCCAAGAGATCATAAGTAATTTTTATGATTAGATATTTATGAATGAATAGAAGAAAAATCTATTATTGTATTATCTTTTAATGGGGACGATTAATGAAGTCTCGTCATTGTTGTTATAAGACCGTCCTTTCAGTAATGAGTTACTCCTTTTTAAAGGAAGTAGAGGTAATCGCCTCAAGCATTACATCCTCTTTGAGAGAGGAGATAATATATCATCTGTTTGTTGTCATGAGACCATGGTCTTTTGATAGAGGAGGGAAATATTGTCGTATTTTTTCTGTTGTCACGATGCAATTATCCTTTTATTGTATGATCCTCCTAGCTATTCCTTTCTCTATTTTTAGGTGGGGGCAGTATCTGTTCTGTTGTCATGATAACATCCTACCAGAAATTACCTTCTAATATGAGAAGTAGTATATTATATGTTCGTTCATTATGATAATGTTCTCCTAGGCAGTACCACCACTTTTGGGAATAGGAAATATCCCCAAGTTTTACCCCCTCTATTTAAGAGGGGAAATCTAGGATGCTTTAATTTATCATGGTACATTTCTCCCAGACATTACTTCCTCTTTGGGGATGGGGCAATATAGTATATGTTGGTTCCTTATGATATCATCTTCCAGGATTACATTCTCTTTTTAAGGGGATTAGTGTTGTGTCTGTTATGTTGTCATGATATCATCAAATACTAACTCCATCCTTTTTTTGTGATGAACAAGGCGGTTGTGTTCGTTCGGTATGATAACGTCCTGAGTCATTAACTCTTTCTTTGGAGGTCAGTGTAATTTCTGTTCATCATGATACCATCCTCTCAGACTATGTGACTGGAGCTATGGTACAGTTCGCAGTTGTATCTATTAAGCTAATCAGGCAAGCGCGTCATCCTAAAATTGTGAAAAGTATTCCTTTTTCTCCAATTTGAATGTTTTGTTTCCAAAAGGAGAAAAATTAAACAGAGGTCAAATTTGAGAGTGAATGATATTCTTCTAAGATAAATACAATTTGAAGAGAACGAAAATAAAATCAAACTGTGGAATGTGCACCTTGAGTGGTCTCTATTACCGAAAAGATTAGAAAGGAGGCAGGACACTCTCCTAATTAACTAAGAGGTATTCTAACTTGGATCTGTTCTAAAGGGGTCCAAAACAGACACGCAACTTGTATCTACCTTTTGTTGAATTGCAAGAAATGTAATGATTTTCTATCAAATCTAATTTTATTCAAAGGAGGATGCCTGAAGAATAAAATACAACCATAAATAGAACAATATTTAATATGTAATTTCTTTAGACGCATCGTTTACATCAACATTTTAGGTATGCCCATGATCACGAGCAACATCATTCGTTTCTCTCTAGTCACTATTCTCCAAATGCACTTGCGGTGGCATTATGTTAGTCGTAGAAAGGTTGCCATGAAGAGGGCACCTAGAAATGTTTTAATGTTATCACGTTCTAAGTTGGGGGAGGAAGAGGAAACCGACTGGTTACATTCCCACTCCAACTCTGTCTCAATTCCGCTATTTGAGTACTTATAGAGAGGTAAGGATGACTGGATAATAATGGGGTTACAATTTAGCTTTCTGGTCCGGTTTGTAGTTGGGTTAAGGTTCAGAGGTTTGTGTATAGTTTTTTATCAAATCTATATCAGGAAAGGAGTTGGGCTCGGTTTTTTCTTATTGTTCTCCTATATCTCCACTGTATTTTTCCTCGGTCTCTTCTGCATCGATTGAGCCGGAAACTTTAACTGCTCATCCTCAACTCTTCACTTCTGAATCCCATTTGCAATATGGGATCGAAGGTTTTTCAATTTGGCGGCTACATTTACAACTTCACTTGGAATAACTGTTATGCTGGAGCTTATCTGATAGCCGAAGGTGCACAATTATTTAGTCCAAAGATGAGACGCTTTTCTGGGACGGTTAATTTCGAGGATACAGGGGTGAATGAAACTTCTGTTGCATTTTTATTCTTCCAGCCAAAACAGCTGCAACCCTCTCTGGTGAAAAAAATCCATCAATAATGTTGTAAACGAGGACGTTGCTGATCCTGAGATATCAATGTGTTTCTTTTCGTCAAAAACACCAGCGACAGCAGAAGTCTTGATTGAATTATCTCTTTTGAGGGAAACTTTGCAATCTTCCCCTGCTGTGACCATCTGTCTTCAGCTATGATCCACAAATCTCGTACATAGACAGGGTCAAATTCTATTCAAATCAGGCACGTTTAACTCTCACCCTGTATAATCCCTCATCATGACATTTTTTGGATCAGGGCACAGGGATGGCCGCCTAGACTATCCTTATTGACATAACAGCATACTCGGAAGAGACGAGCATCTCCATTGCTACATAATTAGTTAGTCTCATCGACCTGCCCGATATTTAAGCTTATCTGGATACCGTGAACTGAGTGATACAATATAAAATCTGACTTATCTATAATTCGGACTAAGTACATATGCATAAACAAAAATGAAACAATTTGAGTAAACAAAAAAAAAAAACATGTCGAATGGGGAACAAAAAGGTTTTCTAAACAAAGCATAAGAAATCGTTCAAGTGTTTATTTACTAATGAGAGAGTCTTTTTAAAGTAGATGTCATAATCCGATCGAATCGGGCCAGTGCAGATATAATACGACTTGCATAAACGATTAAATTAATGTGAGATTGGATGCTACACTGTGATCCTGACAGAAACGAAAGATGATGTTCATATCATCAGTTTTACTTTTAAACAAACGCGGATATGTTGGACAACGCACACTAGCACAGTGCGCATCACAAACAGCATAGTCCCAAGCAATATATATTTAATGCCGTTTAAGACTCTTTTGCCAGTACCTTCTGTGAACATACAAGTAAACTCATAGACATTCGCTTTTATTTATTTAGAAAAAGTTGATTAGTTATCATTTGCATCCTGTATGCCGGCTATCACTAATAAATTAAAGAACACTAGGTAATTGCTACGAGTAAAGTTAAATAAAACAGTAAAACAGATTTCCTCACATTTGTAAGAAATTGGAATAAAACAATAAACATGAACAATAATCAGAACTTTGTTTACAATAACTACACCAACTCAAATATCAATGACGACAACACATTTCAAACGAACAAAAATTAATCTGCAGGCATTTTATCCTTCTCAAAGATTTAAACGATGTGTAATTTCCTGTTGCTTTCGAGAATAACGTTCTTCATAAAATAATTTCCAGAATTTCTCTCCAAGGTTTATTAAAATGAGATGGAGTGTAAATGGCGACCGCTTTTTCACCAGTGAACTACATCCGGTGAGACTGACATTTGAACTCAACCGAGTTGATTTTCCACGAACTGCGTGCTAAGGAAGTCTTTCTGCAAAAAGTTTTTCCCATTTCAGTATTGTGCAAATGTGCGTAAAATTAAAAGTAGGTTTTTAATCATATTTTATGTACAAGTTGCAAGATAGAGAAAAGGCCTTAAGAAACAGTAAAAAAATAAAGAGAAAGAAATTCGTCACGAATTGAAGACACCAGATATAGCAAAACCATCAAATTCATAAAATAGTTCAAAATTATAGTCGTATATTTCTCTTACATATGATTACTAAATATAATCACAGGAATTATTAAACTACATGAATACCGGCTCTTCGTAGGGTTCAGTAAGAGAAGCATTTGCACTTATAACGAATATAAACTATCTATTCATTCCATCCTTAAAATATTTTTGTTGTTCTATATTTTTGTGATACAAGAATGGTAACCCATTTCTTGAAGCGTGATTTTCCCACATTAAAATTCAACGTTGTGCCTGACTTGACCTCGTGAGTAGTGTAAGTAAAAGAAGACACTTATTTTGTTGCATTTAAATAACATCAAAGCCGAATTCGACGATTCGGAATTTGTTATTGTTATGGCTCTGAATTTGTCACAATAAAAACAGAACAATTGTGTAAGTGAAGACGTTATTAATAAAAGACAAACAAAGGGTTACAGAATGAAAAGACTGTTTTGCGTTCCACCGAGCAAGCGAGGGGATCGTTAAGAGTTCCGGTATATATGGACGATGGTTGAGTCCATTCAGAGGGTGGGTCCCCTACAACCTCCCCTATCAAGCTGATTTCTCCAGGAAATTATTGGGGGGGGGGGCAGACCAGCAAGAGGTCTGTACACTTTCTCTTTCTGTCAGAGTGTCGTGGTTCTGGCATTATTTGTGGCGGTTCTATGTCAAAAACATCATATACTCTCTTGATTGCCTCTACGCCCTCATCTAGTGGTTTTGCTTGATCCTGGGGGGTGCGTTTTCTTTATTTGGTTCAGGTGCATTTATGTTCGAATTTTGAGCCCTGAATGATGTATGTGACATTGCCGATTCTTTGTGAGATCGTGCCCTGTTCTTGAAATGCTGTCTGGCAATCCGATGTTCATTCACAAGGTTTATCCTTCTTTAGTAATTAGTTAAGTGGTGCGCGAAGTTTGTGCATGTTGACTATAAAACCTTTCCAAGCCTAAAAAGCTTTGTAGTTGTGCTATGTTTTTCGGTGCCGGCATCTGTTTAATAGCGGTCGTTCTGTTCGGATTTGAGCGTCTACCATTTTCATCAATGATATGTCCTAGGTACTTGATATTTTGTAAGAAGAATTCACACTTGTCTAAACCCATAATTTTGTATTCGACTGAATACTCGCTTGATATGGTGTGCGTGTTCCTCCCTGCTTTTGCTCGCTATAATGATGTCATCTAAATATGCGATGGAATCCATGACTTGCTGGAATATAGAAGGTGCTACCTTTACCCTGATGGGTATTAATACAGATGAGGTTGGCGCTTTTGTCGTTTACAGTAATTTGTAAATAAGCATTGCTCAGATCGAGCTTAGGAAAAAAAAAACTTGCCGCCATTTAATTTTGTGAACACTTCCTCCGCGCTGCATAATGGACAGTGGACGTTTTCTAACGACCCGTTCAGTCCGATCGAGAAGTCGGCGCAAACGCGGATTTCCCCGGGCCGTTTTATCACTGTATTCAATTTTAGACAGTATACCTTCCAATCTGTCCGGTTCTTGATTTATTTTGTTCAGGGATGCGAAAGGTTGTGTACCCGGTTTCAGTTTAAAGTCCGCGGCCATTTTTATACACCTTCCAAGGCCAGGGGTGAATATATCTGAGAATTCTTACTTAAAGCTAGTTATATTCTTAGTTTCCGCTAGGCAGGCGTCTATTTTATTTTATTTATTTATTTATTTATTTATTTATCTTTTTTTACAAAATGTGCAGGTAGGTAAGTCCCACAGGTTAAACTCATCCATCGAATCGGAGCCGAACAGGTTTCCACTATTTTTGTTTGTTTATTCATTTTATTTTTTTTTTTTTATTTTTTTTTTTTTTAGCTTTTTAGTTTTTTTCCAGCAAGGATACGTTGGTAATTATTTCACCCTCAGAATTAATTTTAGTGCCGTTGACGGCCTTTGCCGTTTTATAGGTTCTTAGCATAGTAGGTTTTCGTAATTTCTTTCACGTTTTGAAGTTTAGTATTGTAAAGTCCGATCCACTGTCTAATTGAAATGTAATATCCATGCCGATAATTTTGACCGTTGCGTATTTACGTAGGTTTTCTAAGGTGTCTCAGGTTATGGTTTGGACCACTCGGCTTTTGTTCTGATTTTTCCTGCAGTGAGAGCTTTTATGTCCCATTTGATTACATATAGGACATTTTCTTGTTAAGTATGGGCAATCCTTAACCCAGTGTTTACCACTATATCTGAAACAGGGGTTCGGTACTTTTTGTTTTTCAGAGTTTTGGGGGTAATTTTATGTGTACCGTCTTGTATTCGAGGGAGAACGATAGACAAAGTATAAATAACAAAGGTAGTGTTTTAAAACTAGTCTAAAAAACATAGGAAGGCCTGGTTATCTGATTCTAGAATCCGCTCTCTAGTTAAAGAGAGATCCTTACAAATGCAGAGTCCTGTATATATCTGTCTAAGTCCTTACGGTAGATAGGGAAGTATCCTATTGGTTTCATTTAATGTTAGGGTATCCGGGTAGTTTACTGGGAGAAATCACCTGTGTTACTTCTATGCCCATGAATATTCGTGACTGCGAGCCTCAAGGGAGGCGGCGAATTGGTTTGTTTGGGTTGATGTCTGGTTTGAACGTAGTTTTTACTTTGGATGACATATTTTAGTTTTCGGATACAGCGAGTTGGGCAAAGTGGTTCGTAATATTACTCGTGTACCATGCGACTTGTATACTTGTATCTCGTTATAAAGAATGATCTAACATTGTTTCATTTTTGTTACCTACAGAACCAATCTAATCTATCGGACTTTAGCTATCTCTAATGAATATAATACGTTCATAGGAGAGTTTATAGTCTGTATGTGTAAAGAGTATTTAAAGAGATAGTTAAAGCGTATTGAAAGATAATTAGCATTTTCAATCCCATTACACTAATTGCACACGCGCGCACACACACACACACACACACACAAAATCAGTTAATTAAAAAAGTAAAAAAAAAAATTGAAAATTACTTCCTTTCTGTTTGCTGTCTCTCTCTCTCTCTCTCTCTCTCTCTCTCTCTCTCTCTCTCTCTTTATCTTTTTTTCTCTTTTCGTCACTAACTACGGCCCAACTTGTATTATAGGTTGTGGTGATATTCCCTTTCGTTTATAATGGCCTATTCTAAAATTATTATTTCCTTTCTTGATCACCTTCGATTGCTAATAAACAGGGGGCGAGAGAAAAAAAATAACAGAGAGATAAATGCGAGAGTGATAGGCGACATGTCGAATAAAAACCAGTGTAATACTACATAGTGAGAAGGATTGAAAATAATAGATGGGAATATTTTTCACATCATATTATGAGCGTTAGCCTCTACGTTTATTTCGAAAAAGGACAAAAGCATTTTTACATTATAAACGTATCAGATATTTTCAAATATTGACTTCTATGTTTTACTTCAAATCAGTCATCTTTAAAAAGTATTGAAATAAAAAAGAAATGTTTATGTATTCTTTATTTTTATTTTTTACTTTTTGTCATTTTCCCGTTACGTTGGATATCATTTCCGTAATTATCAGACATAGGTGGTTTTATTATAGTATTTTCGTAATAATGGCATTATTAATACATTATTATTGGTTGCGTCCTTCTCTCTGTGCCCGGGATTAGTTCAAATATTATACACAATGTTCCAATTCAGCATGACCTTCAGGCAAAGGCGAAGAGAAGGACACTACGATATAAAACCATGCCAGTTGGTCTGGCTGTAAAGCGAGACTTATTTCAAGGTCATCGACAGACCGATGCAACCACGCGCTAGAATCCTACACGTTACACATTATTGCTGCGGGAAAAAAGCGTGGGGCCATAGTGTGTGGGCTTAACTCTGGCAAAGTATTGTCCACTCTAAACAAAATCACGCACATGGCCTTTTCAGTTCAAATACTGCTATCTCTACTGTCTTTTCCTTTCTTTTGCCTTTCTCCTTCCTTATACGAAAGACCAGTGGCAATGGGATAAGGGTGGTAGGACTAGGCTTAGTGTAAATGGAAGCTCTTAGTCTAGACCTGTACGCTGACGGCAGGCGTGTGATGCCCACTTTTCCTGTGACCAGTGACCACACAGAACCCGCGGCTGAGCGGGCCTTTTCAGGATCACTGCTGCTCACCCCAACTGGGGATGACTCTATAAAAAGTGGGCTAAAAATTGGCGGTCACACCTCACCTCTCAGTTATTGGATTGCTGCGCCCAGTGACGCGCCGTAAGTGTAGCCGCAAAGCAAATAATAATGGAAATCGTACATCAAAGTAAATGCTTGGAACGTGCACGCCCTCATGGATGCAAAAGACACTGACCATCCAGAGAGAAAAACAGTTCTAGTCTCAAAACAACTAGCAAGGTTCAGCATCGATGTGGCAGCTCTTAGCGAGACAAGATTACCTGGTGAAGGTCAGATATCTGAAATTGGGTCAGGATAACTTTCTTCTGGAAGAGTAAAGCATCGGAAAAACACCGCTCCCAGTGTTTTTCGTCGACAGTTCGTAAACTGGCGCTTTATTTTAAGTTAACTGTTATTGGATGTGTCTATGTTTACAATTTGGAATAGAATGGAATGTACTGACTACGTGCAATGTCATATATCCCCACGAACTAAATATAAACAAACTATCAATCGCGTTTCTTTTTAAATCACAAAATATCATTTTAATGATGTTTTTGACATTTATTCAGTAACTAGCGTTACTCGACAATGGAATGAATATGTCTACCTATCTTTATCCTATAACACCATACTACATTTTTGTGCTTATTTTTTGTACATTTTATATGTGTTTAACTTAAGGCGCAAGAATGTATTCAGAATTAATTGAATAGGAATCGATGTAAGTAAAATGACATTTATTGAAATGATTTTCAGTAAATTTATAGTCTTCACCGCAGTGTTTATCGTGAATGAAAAAAGAATCCCATTACATTTATTCCAAGCCCTGAACCAATATTATATTGTTTTAAGAATATCCAGCAGAAACAAAGTCACAACAATATTACTGTTTTTTTTTTAAATCAAAATGAAATATACTTATCTATATAGTCTTGGTAATTATTTTTAGTATATGTATAGGTCGAGGGGTGGTACAAAAGTCCTTTTAGGTGTTCGAAAAAGCAAACAAACAGGAACTCTAACTTTATGAATATATGGTGCTGCATATCTCAAGTGGTTAAGGTTTATTATGTATCTAGTCATATTGATTACTATTCTTATACTAAACGCTTTATTATTTATTCACACCAGCGGTGCTAAAGAATGGTATCAATTATCATTCTTAACTGTAGACGTATTAGAACAAATACGATGTCGATGTGAAAAATCGTAAGACAGAATACAGTCATCAATTGTGCGCTTAATTTATTATTATTATGAATTACCATTATTAATATCAAATTAGTTTATTAGTAGTATATTGTCCTTAACCCCTACCATCAAAATTGCTATATCACTAGAGCTAGCGTGGTGTCTGTAGTGGGTGACAGGATGGTCTGCTTGTGTTATAGACGATCCCGTCCCCATGTGTAGTTTAATTAATTGAATCTAGAGTGATTAAGAAAAGCAAAGGTCGCATAATGATGAGAAACATACCGATATATATTAAAGAAAGAAATGTAGATTTATTTACAAAAACTTACATGAGAAATAATAAGAATATAGATAGTGAGAATGAGAGTTCGTTGAGAATAAGAGTTCGTTGAGAATAAGGACTAACGTTACTCGCGATTGATGAGAGGTTGACGGTTAATCAGGAGCGCTGGTTGGTGGCCATGCCAACCAGGAGCGGCTCTCGTTACATCTTGACTGATGGAGAGTTCAGCGGAAAAGAGCGAGAGATAAAAGAGAAACAGGAAAGGACGTGGCTTTGTCGCTCTCGGTTATCAGAGTTAAAGGGCGACAATCGAGTTAGCCTAGGAGTTTCAATTCCCACAATAGTCGCTTCGTAGTTACCTTTTCAAATTATTAAATCTATCAATCATAATGCATAAAGATGATTTGACTACTCCCGAGAATTAGCTCCTTGAAAGGAAAAACTATGTTGTGAGATCTAAAATAATTAGTGGAAACTATCAAGCGGTATGAAACAACAGTGCCAATCGTACGATGGAAGATAATTTTTTCCCAAAGATAATAATTTACTAACGAAACCGTTTCATAAAAAAGAAAAAAAGCTTGAACAATTCGTCTCTTACTAGTTAAAAACTTTCAGGAACATTAGAGGAAATAATGCGTCAATAACAATCAGGTGTCGTATTCTTATAAGATAACTCGATCAGTGGTGCCTTTTAAGAAGACCTGATCATTTGCAGATGTTTTTTTTGTTTTGTTTTTTTTTACGTCTTCACCACAAACAAGGCACATTGCCACTTTGTTATAGGAGGCTACTATCATAGACATAAGCATCATGGGTATTGTGTAGGAAGTTGGGCAGCAAGATGTCGGTTCACGTTGCACTTCTGCATGTCTGTACAGTCGGGGAAGCAGGGACCCGGAAGGGAATTCCAAAGTCTAGCTGTTCTGGGGAAGAAACTATTGGAGTAAAAGGCTCTCTTCCATCTAGGGGTCTCTACTCTGAAGGGGTGGGATTTAGCTGCTTGTCGGGTTTATCGGGGGCATTTACGTCGAGGGGGCACAAGTGCTTGCAGTTCGTCAGAGCATTCACCGTTAAAGTACTTGTAGAAGAGTCAAAGTGATGCAACATTTCCTCGATGGGACAGAGGCTGAAGTTTAGCTGACAGTTCAGGACCTATCAGATTGGCGACTCTCTTTTGAACCTTGTCTAGGAGCGAGAGACTAGTGGCAGATGCACCAGCCCAAATATGACAACAATACTCCATACATGGGTGAATAGCGGCCTTATAGATGTATAGGATACTTTCAGGCGTTAATAGCTTTCTAGCACGGTAGAGAGAACCCACCTTCTTCGCAACGGTCCTGCCAATGTTCTCAATGTAATTGCTCCAACTCATGTTTCCTGTGAACATTTCGCCGAGGAGTTTAAAAGATCTACTTTCAGATAAAGAGTCATTGGCCATTGCTATTGGCGGTAGGGAAGGTTTATTGTAATTATTGAAGGAAACAAGTTTAGTCTTGGCAGCATTGAAGGTGACCGTCCATTTTGTCCCCATTCCACTACGGATCGGAGGTTTTTCTCTAGTGTTTCTGCCATTTCTTTAGATATGTGTTCATTTGTTTTCCTGTCGTGTCTGTTATAGAGCGTGGTGTCGTCAGCATACATACCCATCTCACAGAAAATTTATGAATATTAGGAATAACAGAGGTCCAAGGATAGACCCTTGAGACACTCCCGCATTTATATCGTTGTTTAGATGTACGACCGTCAAGAAAAACCTGAATTTTTCTCTTATCTAAGAAGGATCTAATTATGTTATGTATTCTTCCAGTGATGCCGTATGATCTGATTTTCTTGAGAAGACCCTCATGCCATACCCTGTCAAAGCCTTAGATATATCTAGAGCTACCGCTCTACCCTCCTCTGCTTTGTCCAGTGACTGGTATATACGTTCTGAGATTAGAGTTAGGATGTCTGTTGTGGTACGGGCTTGCCTAAATCCATATTGTTGGTCAGTCAGAAGTTTAGCATCTGTAAGGTGATAGACTAGAGCTTGGTTAATTATGGTCTCAAATATTTTGGCGAAAAGTGGAAGGAGGCTAATGGGGCGATAATTTACTGGGTCAGTTCTTTCGCCAGAATTCTCGAAAAATGGCACTCCATAAGCAGTTTTCCAGCTGGCAGGAAAGCAAGATTCATTAAGGCATTTGTTGTAAAGTTTGTGTGTGTGTGTGTGTGTGTGTGTGTGTGTGTGTGTGTGTGTGTGTGTGTGTGTGTGCGTGTGTGTGTGCGTGTGTGTACATCAAGTTTTCAAAGATACTTATCACGTACAAAACTCTTTCTACGCCATCTCAAACGCCTACGCCATCTCAAACGCCTACTGTGGGAATAAAAAAATATCTTAAAGTATTATTTATATTTTCATGGATGGTAAGTCCTGGGCAGATGGTTGGTTATGTTAGATTTCCTTCCTTAAAGAGCATCTTCCTTTAAGAACCTTGAATGAAGAGACGCTCAATTCCAAAGGAGGATTCTTTGCATGAAAGTGAATGCTATCTTCCCCACAGAAAAAAAAGAATATATAGTATATTTAACAATCAGCAGTTGCTGAAAACTGGTTTATTGTTCAATCGATTTAAAGCTTAGTGAGAATTTTTAGAGTGTTCGAAAATGCAGGTTTATTGGGACACGCACCATTTTCTTCTAGAAATACATTGTGCATCATTCTCATGTCATTCTTCCTGAATAATCTAAACAGTTCAATAAATTGTTTTTCACTGTTATTTCTAAAACATCGTATAATAATTACTAATCTAATATTTCTCAATTTTTAATTAGGGGCCATTATATATGTATTGTTATTTCATTAATGTATATGAAATATCCAACTAAAAGTTTATGTTTATTGGTCACGGAAATGTTTTTTCTCTCACTATCAATATAATATTTACTTACACTTAAGTAAAAAAGTATATCTATAGAAATATACAAAATAATCTAATTTATATTAAGATTCTTCTATGTACTTATAGTGTTTATTTAGAATACAAACGATTTAAATGCATGTATTTAGAAGTACTTAGAAACTACAACTACGTTAGTAATTTGGCACATATTAGCATACAAAATGGTTTTTGCTTGTACAGCAACATTACTTCTAACAATCTTTATCAGATTATGAATAGGTCCAGGTATGGTTTCAGAGCTGAAACATTTTTACCAATGGCTCATAGCACCCTAGCAGTAAATGGATACAGACGAGATGAGAAACAAATATTATATACGTCAAAGGGACTCTTATAGCCAGTTTTTATAATAGTGTTAAACAGTAAGGAACATGCATTATAGATTTTGATGACTTTTTTAATTACTTACTAGCAGGACTTGTGTACCGGCGTTCCCCGGTGGAAGTATGGCACTAGGCCTGAACAGATTCGGTTAAGCTCTCCCCTCCCCGATAACAAATTAAACTAAGATTGTCAGCCCTGGAAAATAGCGGGCACTGGTGATCATGGCCAAAATGAAATCATTCGGCTTCCACTGTAGAGCATTGACAGTTAGTGACAGCGGAAATCACTGGCTGTCACTATCACTGGGGCTACTGTGGATGGGTACTGGTGGGCATTGACTGACTTAGCAACTGACTTTTAGTGCCGACAATGATTAGTGCCGGCCATGATAAGTGTCGGCCTCTATTTCACTGCTCTTTTTTTTTAAAGGTGGTCACCACTTATCAAAGCCCGGAAGCATTGCGTGTACAGTACGTTAATGTTGAGATTTGATAAAGCGTCTACTTAAGGGGGCGGTTCATCAGGAATTTGTTTACGTTGAACTTGAAACTGAATATGATAAGTATAAGAATAAGATTTCTAGTCATTAGCCATATCTTACATGTGTGTGTATGTCCTAATATAGAAATATTCAATTTGCAATATATACAGGGTATCCATAAAGTCTGAACACAAAATGTTATTCAAATCACATCTTCAGTAGAACTAGCAAGGTATGTGAAAATTCCACAGCGGACTCTTTCATATGTAATATATTGATTTTGGCATTCTGTGGATGTTCAGTGTAAATGGAGACGTCCTGATATTTTGTTAAAACTGCAAACGTATTTACCTAAGCTAGCAGAGACACCCGATGTAGTCCGGCCTAGCCCGGTTGTAAAATGCGCTTAAATATGATATTTTGATTTATGCAGATTTCTTATGTATTATTATAAAGTCAATTTTCTATCGATTCTCATATATTATAAAGTTGTGATTTCAAAAATAAAAAAGAACATATCCATATGACTTCGGTGTATCAGCTTGAATCGAAATCGAAACCAAAACTTATGAAGAAAAAAATATATATGTGTATATAACTTGAGTGTCATCAGCTATAATTGAAACCGAAACCAAAACTAATATTAATGCATTTCGCAAAACGTTAATGAATTCGTTGCATTGAATCCACAAGGAGAAAACTTCATATATACTGAGGCTATATAATTCGTCAAAGATATTCAATTTAATATTCTATTTCATTAAATGAAATTTATATTATTAGCATGTCTCCAGATTTAACCGACGCCCTATATATTTTGAAATATAGAAAATCCCCATCAATAATTTGCCATGGTGAACAAAGAAAATATATAAAAAATGAATGTGAGAAAAGTGCTTAGTCTTTATGGCATGACTGAAGAGGTTCTCTGTTATTGGGTGATAAAATCGCCACAGCAGCCTACTGTCTAATATCTGATATTCCTCTGCTACCCAGTACTGGTTAGACTGATAAAACCTTCTCTCACAATTGATCTCCCGGCTCCAAACTATTACTAAGTATTGGAAAAGTTAGAAAATTCTATCACAGATTTGAAAACATGCGGGGTTTCAGACTGACCAATTACCATCAAAACAAAGTTTCGTATGTACGAATTGTGTTTCTTGCCTGTACTTGATGCCCAACTCCCCCAACCAGGTTGTTTTATGAATCTGGCCTTCATCACAATAGCTCTTACACTTTATGGGCGATATGTATTGTTCATGAAAAATTATATTTTTAAAAAATACTATTGTATTCTTCAGAAACGTGATTCATATACATTCGACACATCAAAACCTTGGAGCTATTCTATTAAACATCAAGCTTCGGAAAGTTTTAAGCAGTAATAATAGCCTCTTAGATCATATACAGTTATTTTGAACCTAACTGACGTGTCTTGGATAGAAGTGCGCATAATACAGGGCTGCAATAATGAAAGATGTCTAACGAATAGTTATAAAGGGAATTTCATCTGCGTATATGTTCGCGACACAAAGCAATGAAACGTTTTAAAACAACTTAAAAGTGTTCACTGATTGTGGAGATGAAGGATTTAAAGCAATCAATTTGGAAAAAATACATTTTTACGTCGTTTGTAGAGATTCGAAACAAGATGACAACAGTACTTTTCAGTTTCAAGATGTGTTCAAGGCCTAAGGAATCTATCAGTTTGAACCTGGTCTACTCAGTTACACCCAATTACACAAGAGATAAACTAGGGAAGAACATACTATGCACAAAAGGAAGTTAGCTATCTGGTGGGTTAAAAGGACTTGTAACTGCACAGTTAGGTTACTGAGCCATTACCGTATCCACGAACGGGCATAACAATCTTATAGAGAAAGCCTTTGTCTTTTACAATATATATATGTGTGTGTGTGTGTGTGTGTGTGTGTGTGTGTGTGTGTGTGTGTGTGTGTGTGTGTGTGTGTGTGTGTGTGTCTGTGTGTGTGTGTGTGTGTGTGTGTGTGTGTGTGTGTTTTCGTGCTCGCGCGTGTGTGTTACTTGTAAACATATCCGTACAATTATTCAGTGCCGGAATTGATATCTAAATTAAAAGAACTTAAATAAAAAATGAGAGAGAATGGGCATTTTACAGAAGCGAATAATTTAAAGAGAGAAAATCGAAATAATGATCGAATATAATTAATTCATCCCCAAAAGATAAGAACCTCTTTAAATCGTAAAAGGTTGGGAGGCAGATTATTCAAAAGGATATGTTGAATAGAATCGATTCAAAAATCAAAGCCGTTCGATCAATCGAAAAATCAATATTGTGGAGAAGATCCTAATAAGTGGCCCGTATTTCGTCTGATAATCACTTGAGCTTTTCTTTTGGTCTTCCGCTTCTCATTTTATCACTAGCAACACAGAGGAAGCCTCATTTAGTTCGTAACAAACGGCTGGCACACGAAAACAACGAACAGACAGATGGCATATCATTTATACCGTATTAGAAGTTGCAGTTTTAAATTATTATTACAGATATTGTTCATATAGTAGCAGCAGTAGTAGTAGCAGCAGCAGCAACAGCAGCAGCAATAGTAGTAGTAGTAGTAGTAGTAGTAGTAGTAGTAGTAGTAGTAATGGTGGATCGTTTTATATAATGTAGGAATTTCTAATATTCAATGGCTGCTTGGCCAACTTCGTCATGTCATGAGGTCTTGCGTTCACTCGGTACATTTCAGATGCGTTATATTTTTGTATGTTCACTTGCAGCTCAATCCATTCTATTTCTATCGCATCAGACTAGAAAAGACGATGAAGCAGAAGAAGCGAATGACAAAGACGAAAACAGAGAAATACAAGAGAAGAAGGAGAACTCAAAAGAATAAGCGAATAATCCAGAAAACGATGAAAAAATATAAAAACAGAATACACACGACGAAAAGAAGGGGAAAAAAGAAAACACAAAATGATGATGATGATGATGATGATAATGATGATGATGATGATGATGATGATGATGATGATCGCAAGAAAAAAACACTAGAACCAAAAGGCAAAGTGCAATAAATGCAATAGATAAATAAATGAATAAGGAAAGAAGTAATGCGAAAGAAAGGCGCCAATCAGTGGAGAAATAGAACGGACAAAGAGTAAGAAACAATGAATATTGCAAATGTTATCTCCCTTGGCATATCGAACAATTTTTCAGACTTACTATATTTGTAAATAAAATAGAGGGTTTATTTCTCTCAAATCTAATACGACTGTCAGGGTGGCCAAATGTGAATTTGGGATTGGAATGAATCGGGTTCAGACTAACTTTTTTTCGACCGAAGTTACAGCTATATAAACAACATTGACGATTGCTACTGTGAATAATACATATTTATTTATACAAAAGTACGTGTATGTATGTGTGCGTGAATATGAATAATATTAAACAAAAATAAATAGTATAAACTTCATTAAGGTGAGAAATATAAAGCGTTTTTTTTTACATAGGCATTACCACTTATCAAAGCCAAGAGGTTACTCGAGGATAAGGGTTAAAGAGTGTACAGTAGAAATTGGACAATATAGTAATCGTTTGTAATGGAAATTCGGTAAATTTATTAACTTGAAGACAACCATATTGTAGTCAGATAGTAAGCAGGTAAACGGACGATAATTCCATAGGCGTGCAATTCTAAGAAAGAAGCTTTGTTCATGGAATCTACGTTTAGGTTTAGGCACAGATAAAGAGTGGGGGAAATTATTGATAGTGTTTTCTGCTAGACGGGTGTTTCTTGTGAAAGTTTGACGAGGGGGACCATAGATTGGAGCTCATCCGAGCACTTGCCATGAAAATAACGATAAAGCAGAGACAAACTCGCAACATCTCTTCTGTGAGAAAGAGGTTGCAGGGAAGAGAAGGACATTCCCTACGAGGCTACGAAGTCTATTTTGAACTCTATCAAGGCAGGATAAGTCCTTTCTAGCAGCTCCTTCCCAAATGTGGCAACAGTATTCCATCCTTGGACTACCTGGCTCTTATATAGATAGAGAATTGCATCAGCAGTGAGATATCTACTGGATCGATAGAAGGATCCCATCATTTTTTCCAGCGGCCTTGGCAACGGATTTAATCTATGTGTTCCATTTAAGATCAGGAGTGAAGGTCAAGCCCAGAAGCTTGTCAAAACATGAGGCCTCCCCAAGACGAGAGTCATTCATTTCAATTGATGCCAGATGGGGATCAGAGTGTTGATGATGTAAAGATAAAAGCTTGGTTTTGGATGCATTAAAAGTAACAAGCCATCTCTTTCCCCATTGTACCACTTGCTCAAGATCAGAGGAGAGAGAATCAGAGAGACTTTGGTCGTTTACGGTTTTAGACGTTCTACCATAAATAGTAGCGTCATCAGCATAAATGTATATGAATGATGTAAGTATGTGATTTGGAAGATCATTAATGTAGATCAGGAAAAGAGTTGGGCCCAGGATGGGCCCCTGAGGAATTCCAGCATTAATACTGTGAGCTTCTGATTTCTGCCCATCAACCACTTCTCTTATGAGTCTATCAGAGAGAAATGGTTTAATAATTGAGAAGACATTTCCAGCTATACCGTAGCTTGAGATCTTGTGAAGTAAACCTTTACGCCATACTCTATCAAAGCCTTTAATATGTCAAGAGCAATTGCCCTAGAAAGGTAGCCTCCGTCGAGAGATTCGCTAATCCTATGCGATATAACTGTAAGCACATCTGTTGTAGATCTAACAGAACGGAAACCATATTACGTATCACTAAGAAGGTTATTTTTGCTGAGATGTTTACTTCTCTATTTAACACAGATTCCAGCAACTTACTCATGACGCACAGGAGACTTATTGGCCTGTACTGTATTGTACTATTCTGCTATAATGCAAAGTTCCTTCATATGAAATTGAATCATTTTGAAATGCCTTATATCGTAATGATAAATAAATGAGAATTCTTCCTTCAAACTCCTCGACCTAACATTCGCAGAAATATGAACTGGAACAAATACATTGAAGAGATTGCGAAGGCTACTGCAAAGAAGGTAGGTTCCCTTTATCTCACAGCTGAGAGTATCCTGTACCTCTACAAAGCCATCATTTGCATGGAGTATTGTTGCCACATCTAGGTTGATGCATCTACCACTAGCCTTTCTCTCTTAGATAGAGTTTAAAAAAAGAGTCTTTAATCTAATAGGTCCAACTTTGTTTACTAAGCATCAACCCCTGCCCCATCGCCTCAATGTTGCATCTTTGTGTCTCTTTTACAAGTGTTTTCATGGAATGTGTTCTGATGCACTCGTTGCATTTGTACCCCCCGACGTACATATCCCTGAAAAACTCACTTAGCAACAAAATAACACCCCTTCACTGTTGAGATCCTTAAATGCCAAAAAGTTTCTACTGTAATAGATTCTTCTCTCGAAAATGTGGACGTTGGAATTCTCTTCTTGCTACCTGTTTCCCTGGCTTTACTGATAACTGATATGCATTTCAATCGGTTTTGCATGTTATGTTGCTTTAATGGAGGCTTTGTCACAGGTTATACAGACTTCGTTACTGCTTTCAGAAGGCGACATCGAGTACTTTCTGATACATTCTTCGATCCAGCTTGGTTAAAGACTTCTCAACTTGTCTGCCCAGAGTTCTTAACAATTTCACGTTTAATTTGGAGTAGAGAACGGCGTAAAACAACTTTGAATTTACCTTTATCAGTTCTCTTACGTACCTTTGTAGGGCCCTTAACAAAGTTTTTTGCAGTTTGATTGTATCTTCCTATCATTTTCGATATTTCGAGAGTAGTTTTACCTTTTGCTAACTGTTCTATAAGAGTGCTCTTTTCAAAACTACTCAAACCACCTTTACGACCCATTTTATTGACGAAACAAACTGCCTTGTTAATAATTTGACACGCCTCAAATACCGTGGAGTCAGCAATTACAATGGCAAGTTATTTACATTGCGAGAAACAATACGAAAATTTTACAGTATGCGCAGCTCAGCATTGCCAAGGTTTCCGAAGCTTTTGATACGAAATTACCGGTAAGTTTCTGAAACTAGTAAAAACTCTCTCTCTCTCTCTCTCTCTCTCTCTCTCTATATATATATATATATATATATATATATATATATATATATATATATATATATATATATAAAGTTAGACATATTTACATTTTGCTAGCAAAAGTACCCGTCGTTGACTGGGTTCAAAAACAGCCTACAGAAAATGGGCTCTGATTTATTAAAGTATGATAGGTTATGAACAGGAAAGGTTTGTAAAGAGATAGCTTCGAATTTGGGGGTATCAAAACCAAAGCAAAATATGATGAAAGTAAAAATAAAATAGATAAACCCATAATTTATTATACCATACATGTTCACACTGAAACAGTTATCACAATATTCTGTGGATCTATATTAAAGAACCTTGTTAAACTTTGTGACATATTTCCATTCTATGGAGGTCAGGCGCGAACGAACGCCCCATAATTTTATTATACCATATTTCTTCAAACTGAAACATAATTATCAAAGTATACTTACACGGATAGATATGAAAAGTCTTTATTAAAGTTTGTGCCTATTTCCATTCTATGGAGGTCAGGCGCGAACGCAGACCCTACAATTTTATTATACCATCCTTATTTAAGTTGAAACATACTTATCAAAGTAGTCTTATGTACATCTATATCAAAAACACTTGTAAACGTTTTTTGTTTTTTTTTAATTTTTTATTTCCATATTTTGTGGACCAGGCGCGAAAGCAGACCCCACAATTTTAATGAACCACCGTTCTGCCAGATCAAGCATACCCATTCCTGTGTCTCGATACATCTTCTATCATTATATGTAATCAGTTTTTTAAAATAATCAACCATATGGGAGCCTATTCGTGACCAGACACACACACACACACACACACATTCAGCTTTATATTATAGAAGATATACTTTTACGTGCATTACTCATTTCTGAATTAATTATGAATTTTGGAACAAAATTGATGGGCGTAAGGTGTTCAAATGCGTATTATATTTCGATGATTTACTTTTATGTCAAGTGAGTTAAACAGGGGTGGAAAACCTTTATAAAAATTTAGATAGATCAGATATTTGTGAAATTTTAACAATACGGATTACAGATCAATTAATGAATATTCCCCAAATTTCATTTTCTTTGGAGCATTAAAAGCATTTTAGGGGACACAATATGCACACAGTCTACCATTTAAAAATTAAAATATTGCAGAATTGTATTAAATGTTACGCATATGCTTTAATAATCGATAAATTTTGCATATAGTTGATGGCAGGATATATTGCATATAACTGCTATTGCTGTTGTGTTTTTATTAATGAAATTGAATATATTTAAATATCTTTTTTGCGGGGAAGCATTGATTAAATACAAAGGGACGTTTTCTAAACAGTAAAATGTGTGTGTGTGTGTGTGTGTGTGTGTGTGTGTGTGTGTGTGTGTGTGTGTGTGTGTGTTATGGGGTAAGCTGATTTACCCTTTTCAGGAATAATCGATTTTTCCAGGGACTAAAATATAGTTACATCTAAACATCTATGTCACGATTCGTGACAGTTATGTCTCGTAGAAGCACGATGTGTAACATAATTTTGTTTGCTACTAATTTAAACAATGTTACAAGAAATTTAAACAATAAACAAGAATTTCCTCCTATCTACTACATTTTTTAGGTTACTTTTAAGTGGGCCACCCTATATATATATATATATATATATATATATATATATATATATATATATATATATATATATATATTAGGTTGGTGCAAAGGTAATGTTTTTATATGGTGCAAAAGTAATGTCGTTATATATATATATATATATATATATATATATATATATATACACTTGTGCCCGATATTATTCATACCCTTCGGATCTTTGAGATTTCTATAAGTATATTGCTCAAACCAGAAGGTAGACAATATTAAAGGGATTTCAAACAATAAATCAAGCATAAGCATTTAATTTAAACTCAACAAATAAATAAATTATGCAAGTTTGAAACATTATACAAAGAAAAACAATAATGGCACTAGTTCAAAAATATTCATACCTCTCTTACTAATAGTCAATAGCATGCCCTTTATTCTTAATAACTGCCTGTAACCGTTTGGGATATTTATCAACAAGGTTTTTACAAGCATCAACACTGATTTTTGACCATTCTTCAATGCAGTAGTTCTCCAAATCCCTCAAATTTCTAGGTTTCCGCTTTTTAACCTCAGTTTTCAATATGTGCCAGAGGTTTTCGATAGGGTTCAGGTCGGGACTCTGGCTAGGCCATTTCAAAACATTAATTTGATTATCCTCAAACCATTTCTTGACTATTTTGGCAGTATGTTTTGGATCATTATCCTGTTGAAGGACCCAGTTTGGTCCTAAATGGAGCTTCTCCGCATCCTGTCTAATGTTTTTCTTGAGTATCTCCAAATATTGCTCCTTCTTCATGGTTCCATCTATCTTGACCAAACTACCTGGACCACTAGCCGAAAAGGAGCCCCAAAACATTAGGCTACCACCACCATGTTTCACCGTGGGTATGGTGTTCTTTGGGTTGTAAGCTTCTCCTTTCTTCCTTCAAACGTAAGAAGCATCCATATGGCCAAACAATTCAATTTTTGTTTCGTCAGTCCACAAAATACTTGAGAAAACGGACTCTGGAGAATTCACATGAGTCCTAGCAAACTTTAGACGTGCTGCAAGGTGTTTTCCGGTGTGCAATGGAGTCCTTCTTGGTCTTCTTCCTTTCAGACCATTTTCATGCAGAGTCCTTTGCAATGTTTGCCTTGATATTTTTATGCCAGAAGACTCCAGATTTTCTAAAATGTCCTTATTAGTGGTGGTTGGATTTGCATTAACACTTCTTACAATATTCCTGGTGGCTCTAGCAGACAGTTTCCTTTTTCTTCCTCTACCAATCAAGTTGTTTGTTGTGTGGTGGCTCTGGAATTTTTTGATGATGCTCTGTACTGTTGCTGTAGGGACCTAAAATTTCTTGAAAATTGACTTGTAACCTAAACCATCCTTATGTGAATTCACAATTTTAGTCCTAAGATCATTACTAAGCTCTTTTTTCTTCCCCATTCTAATAATTTTTATTCTTTTATTGGTTTTCAGTTGATATCATTTTAATTTCTGAAAAATGCAAAAAAACGAAATGAAATTAATCAAAGGTTGTATAAAAGCATTCAAAATAAGAATCAAACAGGAAACAAACAGTCAGAAACTCGATTAATACTGAAAAAATAAGGGGGTATGATTATTTTTGAACATTGCAGATTTTATAAATAGCTGTATATTTCCTTTATTACAAGTATCCCGAGATTTTAAAATGACGAAAATGATCAGAAGAGGTTTATTAAGAATATGTATCAATATGGACGTAAACAATAAATTCTTACAAAAGTTACACCTAATAAACTCAATTTTCAAGGGGGGTATGAATAATATCGGGCACAACTGTATATATATATATATATATATATATATATATATATATATATATATATATATGGAAGTTTTTAATCATTAAGACTATATAAAACTTATTTAATTTTTATATTTTTATCATTTGTTAGAAAACTATTTAGTCAGAAAGTCATTTAATCACCTGCAATCAATGCATCAACTTTCTCTCTCGAATTCACTATAGTACCAATGTTAATTTAAGGGATCATCAATTGTTTAGCATGAAACACTGTTTCGAGGATGTAAAAACGAAATAGCCGCGTTCATCAAACATCATATATATATATATATATATATATATATATATATATATATATATATATATATATATATATATATATTCTTAACTGCAGTCGTCTAAGCAAGGATATATGCCTGGAAGTAATGGCTTCAGCAGCGCTTTTACTGCTTCTTCAGCTATAATTTTGCGCCTTTTGTAAAATATTATGAAAAACATTATACATGAAAATTCTGTTTTAACATTTTGCTAATATTATCAAATGAAACAATTCTATGCTTTATAAAATACATATAATTTTTTCTTATTTAAGGAGAATTAACACGTTGGTTGTTTGTGAAAAGGTGTCCCCTTACATGTTAAAAGCAAACACTATAATTCATACACGATATAAAATTACGGAGCCTTATCGAATCTTGTCTTGCTTTTTTCAATATCTATGACACCATAGTTAAAACTATAATTTTTGAGATTTTTTTTTCTTTAAATAGAATAATAGGGTAAGCTCAACCTTCGCTCTGTCCTCATATTCTAATCTCGAACTTTATGTTTCTTCTCAACTTAGGCACAAATGATGCCGATCCCTCTGCTTGCCCAAATTAGGCATTTGTCCCGGAGAACATTTTTTTAAAATCGAAACTGATTTTAGTCGATCGTAAACATAAATTACATGAGATAGCAGAAAGCTAAAGATATCAGGAGTGTATTAACCATTTTGCATGAAAATTTGCAATGTAAATCTGTGTTTAAAGTAATTGTTGCGTTTACTCACAATCAACAATTCAGAAAGTTGTGAGACAACGAGAAAACGTAGATCCACCACTCCATAGTCAAATCGGCGCTCAGCTTGGTTGATAGAACAAGTGAGAGATGTCAAAAGAGAGTAAAGTTAATAAATACGAAAGTTTGTTTTAACATTCTTCTAACTTAGTTAAAATCAAAACGGGTTAGACTTGTTTTATTTTAATGATACAAGAATATTTTAAAATTTCGATTATATAGTAATTTCCAAATTCTCTCAAACAAATCGTGATATTACTCATTTGCATATATTTTTTAAGTTTCTCATGAATTAATATACATTTCTAATTTGCGTTGGCAAATTCTTCTTCCATACATGCAATCATTTTATCTATAATATTACAATTATAATTATTAATAAAATAGATTTATAAGATACTTTAAAGAAAGACAGTGTTTTTAAAAACTTTTGTAGAATTTCATTTTCAAGGGAAATAATTTATATGAAAATGTTCTGTATAGTAAAACGTTAAATGTCACAGAGATACTGAGAACAAGTACTACATTTTAATATTAGGTATTTATTTGTTTTCTCACGAAAGCAAATGTGACGCTAGGTCGTTTTTAATGTTGGGGAAATCCGGCTCCCCAAAAAGGGGCACTCTGGAAGTAAGCAAAAATATCCTGGCTTATGCCAGGTAAGTACATTTTGATATTAGCCAAAATGCCAAGAAACCATAAAAATAATGTTTGTGACTAGCC
Source organism: Euprymna scolopes (assembly GCF_053919585.1). Taxonomy (NCBI): domain Eukaryota; kingdom Metazoa; phylum Mollusca; class Cephalopoda; order Sepiida; family Sepiolidae; genus Euprymna; species Euprymna scolopes. Next base: position 42,646,072 of record NC_136483.1, on the reverse strand, counting down.
ATTTTTAAAAGAATGAAATCAAAAAGAAAACCTCGGTTTAATGGGATTATCTTTGAATAAGAGGAGAGTGGATTCTATTGTCATAAGATGGTCCTCAATTAAATTATCCCTTCCTTTTTAGGGTAGGTTAGGTCTATGTCAGATGTCAGGTTCGTTCGCTATAATTCCAGAACAGGAACTACACTTTAATGTAAGCATCGATTCACAATAGGGACAGATTACAATAAAAGAAATGTTTATAGGAGATATAAATGTCTTTTTTTTTAGATTATGACATTGGTAACCTTTTGAAGTTAGAATCTATTTAGTATTACATATGAAATCTAAAGAAAACACGTAAAATGGGTAAATATGCTAGTATAATCGACAGATTTTTAAGATGGTGACATAATTGAAAGGTAGTTGGTTTTTAGTTGTGACTTCATATTTTATTTTTAAATTGCCGAAGTTCTTAATATTTTACCTTTATGCATTGCATCCAAGATTTTCATAAACTCGTGAGATTTTTATCTATATCTTTCACTCTTGCTATGTTTTTTATATTCAACCAATTTTACCATTTTTATTAGTGCAATTTTTCCGTGTCATTTTTATTGGTATAATTTGTACATAATTTCCTATTTGTCTACTCTATTTGTTTATCATATCTTTAGAGAAGAATTATTTCAATCGTCACAATACCAAATTTACTCAGAGGTAGGGGATATCAACTTAAAATATCTCTAAAATATTGATAAGTTTAATTTATATCTCTAAAATAATAATAAGTTTAATTTATATCTCTAAAATATTGATAAGTTTAATTTATATCTCTAAAATATTGATAAGTTTAATTTTAGTCATAATACTAAAACTAGACTTTGTTTCCAAGAAAAATCTATGCGTCATCATTAAGACAAATGTGTCAATTAATCCAAAATAGAAAATCTATGATTTTTTTATTTATAATGAAACTTTGGGACTTACTCAGAAAAAAGTATATTTTTAAATATTTCTTTTTAAATACAACTTTAAATAGCTATTTGAGAGATAGTTTAACAGTTATAAGTTTTGCAAATTTCCATAAATTGAAAATAAATTGATTCAGTTAATTTCAAAGCACTAGGCTTAAAGAATTCCAAACGAAAAATAAAAACATTAATTATTTCAGAGGAGATATACTCAAGTGACCAAGTGATCTGAATGGACAGGTTCAAGGCGCTAGCACTGAACAAATGCCCCAGAACGGTTTAATACTCAACTATGAACTCTTTGAGATGTTACATATAAACATTTAGTATGTAAGACCAAATTTAAACATTTAAACATTAAAGATTCCCTCAGTGCGGCCCTTTAGTCTTTAGAAAAAGATTTTTTTTCTGATATGACAAATGTTAGCAGATGTTGATTCCGGGGCTGTTTTTCTCATGCAAAACCTCAGCAAACATATACATGGACTTGGAGTCTATATTCGAAACACCCTCCCCTTGACTAGAGAATAAAAACTAAAATCTGATGACCAGGCCTTTATGTGATTTAACCTGCAACATAGCATTAGCTACTTATATTTTCTCTAACGCTCTCCTTCGACCCAGGACTGTACTCTAAGTCTCCGACGGCATAGATACAGCACTCTTCCTTGATACTAACATGCACATTTATGTATTTGGTGATTTTAATGTCCACCACAGTAATTGGCTTGGTTTTTCTACTTACACAGACGTAGCTGGTAACACAGCTTCTCTATATCTCATTCTCTATCACAGACAGTTACGTTTCCGACAGGTTTCACAAACCAGCAAGAACAACAAACCTCATTTCTAGATCTACTTCTGATCACAGTTCCTGATGATTGTGTAACGAATGCCAGTAGCTCACTCGGGAATACTGATGAAGCTGTTAAAATAGTAGAAATCGCGCTAAATTCTTGACCCAAAGCTGAAGAGCCATTACTCAAAATGACAAGGTATTATAAGAAGGTTGGTTGAGAAGCTCCATGGGGAAATATATTTTCTTTTCCTGTAGAACAGTGCGCAAATGAGACCATTGAATGGTTCAAAGCGGCAATTGAAGCTCAAGTTTCCCACACGGAAATTCTATAGCAAAACCCACTCCCCCAAATCGTTTACTTCTACTTGTGCAGTTACCATTGCTCAAAGGCAGCACGAATACCGCAGATTTATGTGACATAAGGCGAATACAAACAGACAAAGTTTATTGAAGCTAGAAGTAATTGTAAGAAAGAAATAGCGAAAACTAAGTAAGAATACACCGAAACCACCAGAAAACACATCGAAGAACAGAAATTAGGAACTTGTGATTTCTGAAAAATCTACAACAGTGTAGTAAATAATGGGCACTTAACAATTCCCCCACTATCCAACAATCATGAGGTTGTTTGCACAGCAACCAAAACGGCTAACATGCTTGCCAGTCAGTTTGCTTCAAACTCTATATTGGACCCAACAAACCACTCCCTCTCTGATTTCCTTTTACAGACTGACACCACACTAGATGACCTGAAAATCACCCCTTCTACGGTGCACGTTATAAAAATCTAGACACCTCAAAAGCATGTGGACCTGATCTAATCTCGGCTGTACTAATTTAAAAAAAATGCTCCGCTGAGGTTACTATAGCCCTGTCCAAACTTTACAACAAATGCCTTAACGAATCATGCTTTTCTGATAGCTGCAAAAACTGCTTCTGTGGTACCAGGTTACAAGAATTCTGACGAAAAAACTGACCCATTAAATTATCGCCCCATTAGCCTCCTTCCTCTTTTCGCCAAAATATTTGAGTATAATTGATCAAGCTCTAGTCCATCACCTTACAGTTGCTAAACTTCTGACCAATCAACAATATGGATTTAGGCAAGCCTTTCTACAACAGATATCCTAAATGCAATCTCTTAACATATATATGCCATACACGGGACAAAGCAGGGGAGGGTAGAGCAGTAACCCTTGATATATTTAAGGCTTTTGACAGGGTAGGGTACGATAGTCTTCTCAGGAAAATCAGATCACACGGTCTCACTGGAAGAATACCTAACATAATTAAATCCTTCTTAAATAAAAGAAGAATTCAGGTTGTCCTCGGCGGTCGTACATCTAAACAACATGATATAAATGTGGTTGTGCCTCAGGGGTCGATCCTTGGACCTTTATTATTCCTAATATTCATAAATGACCTCCCTCATAAAATTGTCTCTGAGATGAATATATTTGCTGATGACACCACGCTCTATAACAGACACGAGAGAAAAACAAATTAACACATATCTAAGGAAATGGCAGAAACACTAAAGGAAGATCTCGAATCTTTAGTGTAGTGGGGACGAAAATGGATGGTCACATTCAATACTGCCAAGACTAAGCTTGTTTCCTTCAATAATTACAAGAAACCTTATCAACCACCAATAGCTATGGATAAAGATACATTATCTGAAAGCACTTTTTTCAAACTCCTCTGTTTAACGTTCACGGGGAACATGAATTGGAATAGACACATCGAGAGCATTGTCAAGGCTGCTGTGAAGAAAGTAGTCTCTCTCTCTCTCTCTCTCTCTCTCTCTCTCTCTCTCTCTCTCTCTCTCTCTCTACCGTGCTAGAAAGTTACATACGCCTGAAAGTATCCTGTACCTTTACAGGGCCACGATTCGCCCATGTATGCAGTGTCGTTGTTAAATTTGGGCTGGTGCATCTGCTACTAGTCTCTCGTTCCTGAACAGGATTCAAAAGAGAGTCGCCAACCTGATAGGTCTTGAACTGCTACCTAAGCTTCAACCTCTGTCCCATCGACGAAATGTTGCATCCCTCTGCCTGTTTTACAAGTATTTTAATGGTGGGTGCTCTGACAAACTACTAGCCAGTGTACCCCCTCAACGTAAACACCCTCGACAAACCCAACAAGCAGCAAAATCCCACCCTTACACAGTAGAGATCTCTAAATCTAAGAAAGCCTTCTTCTCCAATAGTTTCTTCCCCAGAACCTCTAGGCTTTGGAATTACCTTCCTGTTTCCTACTTCTCCAACTGTACTGACATGCATCAGTTCAAGTATAATGTGAACATACATCTTGCTTCTCAACTCCCTACATAGTATCTCTGCAAATCATATCCCAGATAGTAGCCCTCTACATCAAAGTGGCAATGTATCTTGTTTGAGGTTGAAAATGTAATTATTTTTTTTAATCCATGAATCGAAAACAAAAGCCAAAATTTTTTAAAAAATCTACTGGTTTTGACATCTGAACTACTTTTTAAATTACTCAATTATGACTTTTTCTTTAATATGTACTATTAAAGAAATATTTATATAAAATGATCAGAAAAATGCCAAATATGAAGCCAAATTTGAAAAAAGATCAAATAGAAATATTGATGGTCAAACTGCTCTTCAAAAAGGGCAAATTCGCGAAATTTGGCCTTAAAAAGTCAAACTGGAAACTCTGGTAGTTGGAAAACTACAAAAAAAATTATGATAAACCGGCTTTTAAAACTATGTCACCCTATCTTTATTCCGCCATTATTGCCTGTACCTAGTGTACTATCTATTCTGTTGTAACTCCTACTTTTATTGTCGAGGGGGTGTTCGTTTGTCGTGATATTATCCTCTCAGCCATTACCTCCTCCTTTGGAGTCAGTGTATGTAGTTGTTCATCGCGATACTATTCTCTCAACCTAGCACAAATCTCGACTATAGGAGCATATATTTTCGGGAACTATGTATCTAAAGAAAAAAAAAGAGAGAGAACAAGAGAGAGAGAGAGGGGAGAGGAGACCTAAATCAGATATGGATGAATAAACAGATAAATGTAAACTTTTTAAATAAGCTTTCTAATTCCAAACAAGTCGGAAAAATGAAGCACAAGATCGAAATGGAATTCTTGATCAGAGACCTTTTCATTATATATAATTTTAGTATCTGATATATCGTTTGAGGTACGCGAAGACGGAAGCGGGGGATATGGTGGAGTGTAAGCAACAACCACCCACTTCACTGCTGTGATAGACTAAATGAACTGGTACTGACTGACTATTTTATTTGGAGCACTCAGAATGACATCGGATGAGAAAAGAAATTATATATATATATATGTGTGTGTGTGTGTGTGTGTGTGTGTGTGTGTGTGTGTGTGTGTGTGTGACCCACTCATCACTCCTTTCACCCTTTCCCCGAACTATATATTTTCCTTCTTTCAAGCATGATAGATGACATTAAGCCATAAGGTTAACATTTAAAAAGTGTTTCCTTAAGTTCCCTTTATAGCAGACTATTTACTTCCACTTGATACCAAACATGTGTATACACACATTCGACACACACACAAACCTATATATAAATATATATAATAAATATATATAATAAATATATATAATAAATATATATACATATATACGTATATATAAATATGTATATATTTTAATATCATGATATGAACTAAAAACCAATATTTTTTCAAAAGTGCTCCTTACATATATATATATATATATATATATATATATATATATATATATATATCCGAACTGGGCTGTTTTGCCGTGATTAAACATGGTGAGATGGTGAGCATTTAAGCTGGAATTTGAAACACACACGCGTGTGCGCACGCACACGAACACACACACGCATATATATATATATATATATATATATATATATATATATATATATATATATATATATATATATATATAGCACGGTTGTTTTTACTTAATTAGCTTTTTTTTATATAATTTTTCAATTTTTCGAATTGTTATTCTTATTTCTCGGTCGAATCTGTGCAAGAAACTTTCATAGTCGTCTTCGTCACTCTGGTTTTTCTTTTGGCTGTTTTTTGCAAGTACTTTAAACTGAGTTTCATCAGTCGTCTTCAGCCAGTTTAAAGTACTTGCAAAAAACAACCGAAAGAAAATGCAGATGGACGAAGACGACTATGGAAGTTTCTTTCAAAGATTCAACCGGGAAATAAGAACTACAATTTGAAAAATTGAAAAATTGAAAAATTATAAAAATAGCTCATTAAGCAAAAACACTCCGTGCTATTCAACAATGCTTGTCTGAATGAAAACATGCTGTCTAAATACACAATATATATATATATATATATATATATATATATATATATATATATATATATATATATATGGCAATTCCTTCATTTTTCAGACGTTAACCATGCTAATGCTCCCCACCAACCTCATTAGAGTTTTCAAGTTAATCGTTAGAGACACTAAAACCCCGTCCGTGGGCCTAAAGATGACTTTTCAGGCCAGCATTTGACTTGCACAGTCTGCCACACATATGGCAGACAAATTTGTGTGTCAAGCTTGCTGTAAAAGTGCTTCTTAGGCAGCCTCACATCCTCCATTCAAACAACATGACCTACCCAGTGCAACCGGTTCCTCATCACCATTGCTTCGATGCTCAAACACTCAGCCTTCCCGAGAATATCCGTGTCAGGTGTCAGTGACTGCCATTTCACGTTTAGAATTCGCTGGGGCATTTCTGATGGAATCTCTCGAGTTGCTTCAAGTGTCGATGTTGTGTTGTCCAACATTCATTCACAATGTGTCCGTATACATTAGAAATATGCATTTAAATTAGACCTTTCCTTAACCAGACGGATCATATGAAAGTAAGAGTAATTAGTATTTTTAGTTATGAAAGAATAATTAATAGAGATGTTACAGTTTATAAATTCTTGAGTGAATTCCAAGTGATATGAATAGTGGTAGTAGTTGGAACTCAACGTGTTCTGGATATTTTCGTATTCTTTTAATATTATATACATGTTTTGTGCAATGCTTTATTTTTGTATAACAGTTGAATTGAGAATTATCTTGAAGGGGGATTGTCGAAAGTCAGGCAAACAAATAAATGCGACTGTGTGCTAAATAATTTAAAATAACATCTAAAGAAAAACACTTTTCAAATGTATACAACTTCTAATTCTGCATAATTTTGTTATTTTATTTTCTACTCTTCGTAGACGAATATAAGCGTTTGATAGCATGTCTTGTCTCTTCAATTTGCTTTTTGTGTGTAACTTACACAGAATAACAGTTAAAATATACTTTTATAGTATTACTTGTGGAGCATTTATCTTTGAAGTCCATTCATATTTTTCTATGCGTGCAGCTATTATCTCTAATGTTAGTTTATTATTTCTCTATTGATTTTTCTTATCTCAACCAGGTTCCCCATTTGTCCAAGTTTCTCTTTTCTGCATCTCCGTTTCCTTCTTCTTCGGTTTTTTTTTTTTTCTTTTTTTTTATGTTGATTTCTTCTCACTTCTTTTCCGGTGAGAGTTATAATACCGGAAGTATCTAAAGCAGTCAAAGAATAGCCGCCAAAATTTCATTTCATTTCAAGGTTGCCTGCCACGTCCAGGCACCTGAATGTCAGGTCTATTTACTCTCTCAATAAAAATCCCCCCACACTCCCTTTGTAACAGGATTTGGTTTGGAGATGGAGAAGGGTAGTTAAAGAGAAAGAGAGGTCTGTTATTCACAGAAGAGTTAGAATGACAAACGAGGAAGAGGAAACGCGTAATATTTTAGGCAAAACCTGAGTCAATGTGTCCATACACGACAGCGAAATGATTGCATACATAAATTGCCCAACACGAAAACATACGAATATGATTAACCACTGAGGTACAAATGGATATTTTCAAACTGACACAAACACATGGACAGACTGCTTTATAAGAATTATCGGTCCAGTTTCAGACGGTTGGTAAAGCTGCCATTCACAGGCAGTAACCCCTTCACCGCATAAAAAGAAGAGAATCAGGTTAATCCACTGTTCTCTTTCTTCCAGTGGGGTCGCTTGAGAATATGTTTTCTCTTTGATTTACAAACACAAAAGAATTATATTTGATACTTACCTTTAAAATTTAATTCAAGTCATAAATGTCATTCTATTCGCTAAGCATTAATTTCGTATAATAAAGTGTAGGGGTAGTAAACGTATGTCAGTCATTTATAACGCCAAATATTAGTTTTTAGATAGAATAAAAGATAAACTGCACCAGGTGGTAGAAAGAGAGTATTCCCTAACCATAGAACTGGCTAACGACAAATTGCAATACGAGTGTAGCAAGTGTTATCAGAAGTAGTTAGGGTTAAGCTAATTAAGATATGTAACGAAGCCGTGAACTTCGATGCGGATGATCGTAAGGCAGAATACTATCAAAGTTCGGATAGATACATTTAAGAAAATCAAAAGTCCGAATAGAGGTGCCCTTGTATCGACTGTGTTGATTTGTGAAAGATTTCGAGGGCACTTCCAAGAGTACTTCAACCAAAATCTCACAATAATACCACTACTTGTCCTCTGCCCAAAAGTTGGATAACTCTGTTTGCCTAAATGCGGTTTGTTTAGGTAGTTGTGAAGGATGAGTTACAGAGTGTGAGGTCTTAGTTACGTTGAATCAGATCGATCACAATAAATCGCCAGTAATTAGTACCTTCCTTACGACTTGTAATAATGCATTTTTGGGAACTTGTTTTTGTTTTTGATTGTGTTTCTTACAACCTGCCGATCCTGTATATGACCTTAAACTATATCCGATGGAGAGGCCCCAGCTTGCGGGCTTTGGGGAGTGTGGAGCCACCCTTTAATTGCCATTGCTCCCATGTCCACTCTGACACGGACTGGTAGTACCTGTTAGGGTTCCAACTATGGGTTAAGTAGAAACCGACTTAAAATAACAAAAACCAAATATACTCTATAAAAAAATTGTTCTTTAAAATCACTGGATTCGGCATTAAATAACCTGAAAATGGTTGATATGCCGTAAAAGAAAAACAACCAACCAACATACAACCTGCATCTCTCATTGGTTCTCTTATAGTCACTCACCTCCCTGCAAATAAACAACAAAACTATTATGAATATATAAAAATAAATACAAACAAAATGGCAAATAATCAGTTTTTAGCCTACTTTTGTAAACTACGTTTGAGATGAAGCGCTATAATTATTTAACGGAATTCTCATGATAAATTGTAAATCCAATTTATTTCAGCATTAAAAATTAAGCATGGAACATTTATAAAATTATAAGGGGCACGAATATTAATAATACATATGCATTTAAAAATTATAAAAGCAGGAACATATGTTATTCAGATGTATCCATTTGGTTAGCGTCTGTTTAGTGATGTAAATGAGATTAAAATTTAAATTCGATTTAAAATAAACCGTGACAGGTCGACCGACTTACCGAGTTTTTCTTTAGGCATATACGGACACATCTAAAGAAAACACTGAATAAAAGTATATATATCTAAAGAAAACACTGAATAAAAGTATATATATATATATATATATATATATATATATATATATATATATATATATATATATATATATATATATATATATATATATATATATATATATTCAACACAATAACACAATCAATAATAACCCGTGGCACCCCGTTGTCTGAGCATGGCTTTGAAGTCAACTGTCATAAAGTTCAGTTTTTAAATCTTCCTCGTTTTGGACTTCCGCTTGCTTTGCCTGTGTCAAAGATCACAGCGCTAAAAAGAAAGACAAAATAACTTGCAAATCATGACGACAATACGTCAGTCTTGAATTTTAGGTCAGAACGTTGTTTTCTTTTGTTTTATTTGGTAAATACTCGCCACGGTGTCATCGAACTGAAATATCGAATGTTGTAAAATTGATTTGCAGTTGACATGTTTTGAGTCAAAGAAAACCGACCTAATTATAGCTACCAGGTTAAGAATATTCAAAGAATAAACCCAATTTACTTAACGAGGTTTATATTATTATGCTGAATAGTAAATAGAGCAAGATTTTCTTTTCGCTTATATTTATTTAAATATATTTTTATTATCGCTACACGATCATGACAATGTTATACTCAATTAGTTATTTATAACTAATCAAGCGAAACATTGTCATGTTTGTGTAGTGATAATAAAACTTCTATTTAAATATAAATAAAAAGTATCTCTACTATTATATAAAAGGAACTTTGTGTGTGTGTGTGTGTGTGTGTGTGTGTGTGTGTGTGTGTGTGTGTGTGTGAGAGAGAGAGAGAGAGAGAGAGAGAGAGAGAGAGAGAGAGTTTATTCCCTACGAACTCGAAATCGCCTGGGCCGATTTTTATGGAATTTCACACGAAGGTGCTTTTTTAGATTTTTGTATCGGAATGTCTTCCATGAGTATCGATAAGTATCGATAATTGAAATAATCCGTGCGATTTTGACCAAAGTTAATACCTTACACGGCCTAATATCAAAAGTGCATTTGATAAGTTTTATTACTACACAAGCCAAAAGACTCGATATATAAAATCAACAGAAGGTTCTTTGATATGATGGAGGCGCGTTCGAAATTAATGTTTCTGTTTAAAGATACTTGACATTTTCATTTTAAATTCAAGTCATTATCACCGCACAAGCACAAAGGCTAGACATATAAAATCGACAGTAGGTTCTTTGATATGACAGGAGCGCGTTCGAAATTAATATTTCTGTATATACAATTGAAATATGATACTTGACTTTTGCATTGTAAATTTTAATTCAATCTGTTATACATAAAAATAATTTTATAACATCAACTGTAGGTTCTCTACAGTGCAATGTAGACCACAATGTATTGTTAACTATCTCACTGTGGGAGGCATGTGAGCTTCCTCCCGGTGCGCCGAGGTGGATCCGCAATTAGAGCACGTAATACTTCGATTTGATTGAAAAGGGGCGATTTCACTGATTTCGCTAACAATAAAAATATAGGAGTGTGAAACTTTCATTGATTATTATCCAATCCCGGGCAACGTCCGATTACCCTGCTCTTTTCTCTCTTTTGCCTCTTCGTCTCTTTTTTGCCCTCTTTCCATCCTTCTCTTCACTTTCAATCCTATTCACTTTGTCTCCTTTTCTTCTTTCGCGTAACTCTCTTTGAATTTTTCTGTATTTTGCTTCCTCCCACTACTTATCACATCAACCATAATTTGTTTAATAGTATTTGGTTTGCCCGGCGACAAGCAAGAAAAATAAAAAGAACAAGCAAGATCCACATACGAACAGTCGTTTAGGTAAAAATCATGAAAAATCTCACCCTCTCTCTCACTTTCTCTCTCCCTCTCCCCCTCTCCTAACCCTATCTATCTATCTATATATATATATATCTGCATATTTATCTCTCTATTTCTTATAGTTCAATCTTGTGTTATACGTTCATAAAGATACCTTTTTAGCCACTGATATCCGCACGCGTTCTTTTCCTGTAATTCTGACAGGCTGGGGAAATACCGCTTGCAAACTAGCTCGTTCGTACTCTGAAAAAAGATCAAATCGAAACAACGATTAAAGACAAAAAATTTAGTCGTCTGAATCGTCTGTACCAAATCATTGTCTAGCCGAGGCGAAGCCAGAGAAAGGCCGGTAATTACTATTTAATTCTCTTTTCAAGACATTTCTTAAGGCACGTGCTCATCATTAAGCTTCCGGTTGAACTACTTACTTCTCTCACTTCATCTCTCTTTCGTGTGACGTAATCTCCGGTTTTAGCTTTAGGTTAAGGTCACACGCATGACGTCATAAATCTCTTCTGGGTATGACACAATTTCATCCTCTTTTTAATGGCTGACATCACAAAGTTAGGCCGTCATTCCAGCACTGTTTTAGTGGATAACATAATCCGTCTGTGACATTATCCAATGTTTACAGAGACAAATTAGATAACAAACATCACAAGATCAATAGAGTTTTAGTAACTTCTAAACTAGACCCGTGACCCGAAAGCTTCTGTAGATAATATATTTCTACCTTCTCTTTCTTTCTTTCTCTCTCTCTCTCTCTCCCTTTCTCTCTCTGATTTGATGAATGATGTTATTTACAGTGCGAGGTTATCCCCATCTCTGTTTGAATAGATGGCGTCATACTTTAATGACGTCAACATTTTGTTACGTCCTCATTTTAACGTCCTCATTTTAATGACGTCACCCAGTATGCACCAAGACAAGCAAACAAGTATAACAAGATACCAAGATAACTAGATGCACAGTTTTAATAGCGAGGGTTTTATTCTAGAATACATTTACTGCAAAGCTTAAGAGTTTTAGTAAATCTTATCTGTCTGTCTTTATAAATAAAATTGAAGTTATACTGACACACTTCTCAGCAAGCACGTTCTGAAGATGTTCGTAGGATCTCTTCGGTTGTATGCCGGCATGTACTCCTCACGCATGCACACCTTGTTCCTTATTGATGGTACAGCTACTGCTAGGATCATACCGGTTTCACTTAGACCACGTATGTTTTTTCTTCTATTGGCCACAACATTTTACATGCGATTGCGCAATATTCTTCTTCTTTGATACAATGCTACCAGCTTCAAACACTCTTGTTCACGTGTTCTCCATGTAAGTCTTGCTTTAGTTAAGGTTTTATTGTCCATTCAACGTTATCAGCTTATTACTAAGGCTTAAAATTTTAGCTTACAGTATTTGTACAAAAATGCTTAAAGACTAGTCAAATGAATAGTTCTGTCAATGCTCGAGCTGAAGCTCCAGTGTACTCAAATAGTTGTCCTAGCGAGGCGTAAGAGTACTGCAGAAATTACTAGTTTTTATTCTAAAACTCACGAATTTAGTCTATCTCATTTGTTTTCTTACCAATAGTTCAAAGTTGAGTCAACGCTAAGTTTATAGGGGGCATAAATAAAGAAGAGATAGGTCGAGCGACCGAAAGCGTATCACTTGATGGACTCATTGACCAATCCCCATTAGAATCTTACGAACACACAAACAAGACAGGCGACAATAACAGAGTTTTAGTCTTAACCTATGAATAGTGAATTTCTCAATTAAAGAAGCCCTTTATTATAAAAAGGTCGCCGACTTCGCAGTACATCCCCCCCCCGAAATATGTAAGTGGGCCAGTCATTCCGAATGAAGACATAAAATCGTTGGAGTGTAATTTTAACAAGTTAAGAAAATAGGATTTCTTTTTATATATATATATATGTATATACATATATATATATATATATATATATATATATATATATATATTATCATGTACTTAATTTCTTTTTTAAGTAGGTGCTTTTGTATTTGCTCATATAGAAGAAGGTCACATACGATACACCAACCGCCATATTGGTTCAGAGATAATTTCGAACAAATACAAAGAGGACTCAACAATCTAAGTCGTAATAATATTCGCTTGAAAATGCAGGCATGTAATAATCTAATGTCTTTTTCCATAAAAGCCAATGTCATCAAATTCGTTTGCCTATTCGGTTATGGGCAAAATGGGGAATTATTTATTTATCATTCTCCGATGAATTATTTTTCTTTCAAAACAGCATAAATAGGAATTCTTCCATTCCCAACTGAAACCTATAACCCACTCTATGAAATTTAACTCTCTCTCTCTCTCTCTCTCTCTCTCTCTCTCTCTCTCTCTCTCTCTCTCTCTCTCTCTCTCTCTCTCTCTCTCTGCTTACTTAAAAATCCCGGCTCCAAAGATATTCTCTTTTGAGAAACAGAGGGGACTTGATTCTTGTTTACAACATCATCAACAGGAATATAAATATAACTTTGCATGAGGTTTTCTATCCAGCGCTACGTCACAATCTTTGCACTCACCTGCAAAAGATTTACCTCTATCGCATTCGACTCAAAAGAAGGAAGACAATATTCTCTGTCCGTGTTTTTGCTTCATGGAACAAACAACCTGCCAGATAAAGTCTTTATGATGTGTACTATTCTATTTAAATTTTATTTAACCAATTAATCAATGTGGTCAAACATAGTGAACGGACCAGCCTCGAGATTCAAACCCTGGAACTTCATCAGTATTAGCCGCGATACACACACACACACACACACACACACACACATATATATATATATATATATATATATATATATATATATATATATATATATATATATATATACTAGCATTTTAGCCCGGCGTTGCCAGGGTGTTTGGATGTGTATGTTGAGCAAAAAAAAAAAGAGTGTGGTAGTAGGAAGGCAGGCTCGAACCCGTACCGCAATGGAGGAAAAGAACGGGGAAAAAAACTGACGTCTTTGCTGTTACGACCACTGCCAAACCAGAAGTGACTTATGTTTAAATTAAGGCTAGACAATAGAAAGGAGAGGATGACTTTATAAAATATCGGCGAAAAAAGCGACCCCATGTAGAAAAGTGTCCAGTTGAAGGTGAAGATATTCATGTTTTTACCCAATTTGTCGATATTTGTCGTCTGAAAGGTCGAACTTCAAAACGATACTGATCTTGGTAAAATTTGTCGCCTCTGTCGAAAGTTTTAGGCAGACATGCAAACATACATGCTTACATACATTTATATATTGGTAACTAAACATTTTCGATCCAAACCAATTAAAAAGCTTTCCCTATCTCAGAATACACTTTATGTAAAATTCCAAATGTTTAGACTAGAAATTGTCTGAGTAATTTGGTAGAGACCGCAGAGATCAATTTTTTTTTAAACTTTGACTCCTATTATGACTCCTGAATATTTGTTGTTTTGGGCTCAAATCAAGTTATTAAGTTAGATCCATGTCCAAGGAATCTATATCTGGTTTCAAATGTTTAGACCCAAAATTGTCGGAGTAGTTTGGTAGAGTTCTCAAAGGTCAAATCATTGAACTTTGACCCCTTAACAGCCGAATTTCTGGCCGAAAACGGATTACAAAGATTTTCCCAAATCTCAGTACACTGTATATCAAATTTCCCGTCCGTAGACTGAAAATTAGCAGAGTTATTGCGGTGGAAACAGACACACAGACATATAGATACACAGACAGACACACAGACACAGTCACTCTTATGTATATATATATATATATATATATATATATATATATATATATATATACTAACAGTTCAGCCCAGTTCTGCTCGAGCCCTATGTACTGTTCATAACTGTATATAAATATTAAAAAGTTGTCTCCTGTTTAGGTAACCTACATTTAAAATTTCGAGTGTTTAGACCCAAAATTGGCGGAGGAGTTTGTTAGAGTCGGCAAAGGTCAACTCTCTCAACTTTGACCTCTTGGCAGCCAAATTTTCGCCCAAAAACTGATTAAAAAGCTTGCTGCATGACTGAATACCCTTTATGTAATTTTCAAATGTTTAGACCCAAAATTTGCTATATAGTTTGCTAGAAACCGCAAAAGTCAAATCTTTTGAACTTTGACCCCTTGCTAACCAAATTTTCGGCCAAAAACAGATTAAAAAGCTTGCTCTATGTCTGAATACACTTTATGCAAAATTTTAAATATTTAGACCAAAAATTGGCTGAGAGGTCAGTTTTTTTAACTTTGACCTCTATTATAGCCCCTTAATATTTTTTTTTGGGGGGGGGGGCTCAAATCAAGTTTAAAGTTTGAGCCATGTCTAAAGAACTTACATCTAAAATTTCAAGTGTTTAGACCTAAAATTGGCGGAGGAGTTTGGTAGAGTTTTCAAAGGTCAAATCGTTGTGCTTTGACCCCTTGACGACCAAATTTATGTCCAAAACCCGATTTAAAAGATTTTCCCAAATATCACTACCCCTTATGTCAAATTTCGGGTCTGTAGACTGAAAATTGAAACAATAAGGGAAATGCACACAGACAGACAGACACACGCACACAGACAATTTCTCCAAAACCTCTGTCCTTAATGGAGGGAAGACTAAACTTGCTGCTATGGTTTCAAATGATCTGAAATAACAGCAATGGGAGATTTGATTCCAAATATTTCTTATATGTTATATCTCCTCTCTTTTGGAAATACGGTACGATTATGAATATTTATACTCCTTATACACTGTGAAATTTACTTTATGTATAAAAACCAAAGAGGGAAGATGTAACATATGAGAAATATTTGGGATCAAGTCTCCCATTTCTGTTATTTTAGATCATTAGAAACTATAGTAGCAAGTTTAGTCCCCCTCTCTATTTTTGAGATGAGGTGTTTTCATTTATTGAGATTGTCGGACTGACTTCCTCATCTTGGTTGTTATAGTCACAACGTTTCGGCCGTTTTGCCCTCCGGCCTTCATCAGTTCGATACAAAACACCTGATGAAGGCCGGAGGGCAAAACGGCCGAAACGTTGTGACTATAACAACCAAGATGAGGAAGTCAGTCCGACAATCTCAATAAAAAAAAGCATAAATAGTGTACAATTTATCATTATTTGTTTTTATGTTTCGGGCATGTATCGTTGTTAAAATCTTCAACTTCCAGTTAGTTGTTATAATTCAGCAGTTATCGCTATAAAATAGAAACCATTTCAACTGCTATCCATCTATTGTTCATATTAATTTAATTCGAGCATTATTATTTGGATTGATTGATATTTAATTTTAAGCATTGTATTTTAATTAATGTTCAACATATATTTATTTAGTATGCTTTTTAACCGTTTTCATTATAAAGATGTTTACATTTGCTGTAACACTTTCGGTTTTTGACTCATCATTCATAACCGTTAATTAAGTTTTCCCTTACCATTACGACAAGCAGTGAAGCAAAACATGTTAAGTAGTTATGCATTACTTGAACTAAATTTAATTAAAATACACAATACTTCAATTTAATTAGCATTAAAATGTTTATATAGGATTGGAAAAGTGTTGTTATTATGTAACGTTATGCCCGTATAAACAGAAAATAACAACGGAAATATTGACATAAAAGGTCAGTGCATTCATTTATATAGTTATACTGTAAAGACTGTACTATTTATGTCGATGACTTTGGACGATTATATTTTGCGATCCCTAATGTGGAATGATAGGCAAAAAAATATTTCAAAATTGTCAATGTATCTGATATGTCGGCTAACTAGAGGTCGCTATTACTTTTGTTATTTGGTTTTATGCATATTTAACGCTGATGAGTACTCCACTAGTATAAGAATAATTAAAAACACATATGTAGAAAGATAACAGTAAAAGGCTAGAACAATTGCAAGCATGTGTAGTTAATAAAAATAAAATAAAACATTTTTAGATGAGCATAAAGATTCGTGTCTGTTCTTAGTGAAGCAGAATATTCTACAAGTATATGTGTGTGTGTGTGTGTGTGTGTGTGTGTGTGTGTGTGTGTGTGCGTATTTACCGCTCCCTCTTTATTTCCTTTCTTTTCCTTCTTTCCTTTATTTCTATTCTTCATAATTTCTTTTTACTATTACTTACTTATATACTACCCTTTCAGTTTTTCACCTTTTCATTTTTCTTTTTATATTTATAATTATTTTTTATTGTTAAAACATTTTCCTTTCTATTCACGTATGCTTAATTCCTTCTCTCTAGTTATATCTTAATGTTTTTTTATTCTTGTATGTAATATATCTTAATATATATTTCCTTCATTTATAATCTAAATATTCATAAGCCAACTTTTATCTATATTGTAAGATATTGTATATTTTGTATCATTTAACGCGTATTCTCTTCTGATGAGAAGTATTTAGATTCGAAATGCCATATTCTAAATAGCTGTCTCTTTTATTCTTTCATTGTTGATCTGCTAATATAATAGTTATATGTAACTTTCATTCCTCATATTTTATTTAATATAATTAATTGCTCCTCTTAACTGTGTTGAGCTTTATCTATCTTAAGAAGATTACTTCGTCAAAGATATATTCGTTGCTATATTTATTGTATATATATATTCTTTGCTAGCTTCATTATATATATATATATATATATATATATATATATATATATATATATAATGGTTTAATTTCCTTATTTATTGGATGATTAAATTTATACGCATTGTATTGTCGCTTTCTCTTTTATCCTTTTGTATTTAAGCTCCACCTTACATGTTGTGCTTCTTATTGTTCCGATAAGTCTCCAATCAAAAAGTTTTCTAATTCTTCCTTGTTCCCCATATATATATATATATATATATATATATATATATATATATATATATATATATATATATATATATATATACAGGGTGACCCAAAAAACAAACAAAAGCTAAATGGAGGCCATCTAGAACATATGCTGTAGAACGGAGAATAAAAGGCCAAAGACCCTAGTGTTTTGATGTGATGTTTTGAATATAATAAACTTGAATTAATTGAATATAATATAATAAGCTATGACCAAAGTTTCATTTCATTCGGACAAAACACTAAGAAATGGGGCCTAATTAGAGTCGGGACCCGTTTTTTTCTGTCACCCTGTATACACACACACACACACACACACACACACACACACACACACATATATATATATATATATATATATATATATATATATATATAGTTTTTTATTTAATAAAAGAATGGTTTGCACAGCATCAAATTATTATGTAGAATTTACTACATTGGCAAGACAACCAAAAAGTTACAAATGAGAATATCCCAACACACCCCTCGACCCCTCGTGATATTTGCACGCATAAGATTTCAAGAACATCTGGGAATTTAGACACATGATTCTGTTATTCGTAACCACTTGCCCAGTATAAAAACTGATTCTAAAAGTTACAGCAACAAGTGTATTTGCATTTTACATAATTTAAATCCATCAATTTATTAATTGAATGATTTACTTGCATTGTATTTCGTTTGTTTTCTCCCACTTACGTTTCAAATTATTTCTACAACATAGTTTCCATTCATTTTCTCATTTGATTTTCTGTTCTTTTTTTATTAATTAATTTCTAACGTTTTTTTTTTTCTAAAGTTGTAATGTTTGGTACGTGTATATGTTTGTATGTACATGATTCAGCTCTAAGCTAATCAACTGATCATTATGAATTTTGGAACACAACTGTTAGGCGTAAGGGCGCATAATGTGGGTTATATTTGGTCTTAATTAGTTTGATTTCGATTTTTTTTTTTTTTGTGTATTTTAAAGGGATTTCATAAGGCTTTGACAATTAAAATATTTTATAATCGCATTAAATTTAATCCATCACATTGACAGCAATTAAGCAAGGTTTTATTGAATTTCAATTCTTTATTAAGGACCCTTTATTAGGAAATTGTGTAATGGATTTTGGGAAACATTAAAATAAGGATTCTAGATATAATCTTTAGTAGACTTTTATCTTGTTTTAATCTCCGTTGGAGAAGATAAAATTTTTACAGAATTGTTCTGTTTAGGAGTTGATTTCAACCCTAATGGCACCAGTATTATTATAGTATATATATAAGTAATATACTGTATATTAATAAAGTTGTGTGACCGTTTCTTGCATATGTGTGTGTATATTTTTGTTTACTATTGATCGATTATTTATTAAAATAAAACTGAACAATCGTAAAATACTAAAATGAACTTTAAAAAGTCTACTTAAAAGAATAACAGTTTTGAATTAAAATCTTTTCGTATGTCCTTAACAATATCAGCATACAGTTAAAGACGGGTAAAGACAACAAGAAGGAAATAAACGTCACATTCTGACATAGGTTGGTTTGTGAATCATGATAATACCGTGCTCTTGTATCTGTCACTGGCCCCGTTATTTATTTTATTAGCAAATGCACTTATCATCATGCAGGATGTTCTTTATTTATGTATTATTAAGCTGAAAATCACAAATTAGTTCTTCAAAATCGCTATCACTATTCGGTTTTGATTTCGTTTCGAAAATTCGTAAAATGTGACACATATTCCTTCCTGCATAACTACAAATATAAAAATGTCTCTTCATTTCTATATTAGCCTTATGAATAATATAGAATAAAAACTATATATTATTCTGCAATCTAAATTACATACGTGTTTTGATACGTACAGTATATGTTTTTGTGTGTAAGAATACCCGTCTAAGGACGAGTAAAATTAATTACTAGAACATAATTTATGTTCCCTTATGAAGATTAAAATCTAAGCGCTAAACTTTTTGTCTAGAAATGCTAAATTTGATCATAATCAACTAGCGGGACCTGTGGAAATTCCACAGCGGACTCTTTCATATGTAATATATTGATGTTGGCATTCTATGGATGTTCAGCGTAAATGGAGACGCCCTAATATTATTGTAGCTCTTTTGTTAAAACTGCAAAAGTATTTATTTAAGTTAGCAGGGACGCCCAGCGTAGCCCGATCGTAAAATACGCTTAAATATACTATTTTAATTTATGCAGGTTTTATATATATTATAGAGTCAATTTTCTATTGATTCTTATATATTATAAAGTCGTGATTTCAAGAATAAAAATACATCCGTATGACTTCGGTGCATCAGCTTGAATCGAAACCAAAACCAAAACTTATGAAAAAAAAATATATATATAAGCTGAATATATATATATATATATATATATATATATATATATATATATATATATAATTATAATCAAACAACGCCGCAGCTCACACACACTTCTTTGAGCTCAACATGTACGAACTCATGATTTGAAACCAAAATCACTTGCGTGCAGGGCGAGCACTCCACCACTTGAACCACTACACTACTCACAAGAAAATTCATTGATTAACACAGATTAAGCAAAGCACAATAAAATTTGACTGGTGAATATAAGTACTTCTTCTCAACAATACAACTGTTAAGAACCCATGCTGATATCTTATAAATAGTATTTTACACTCATAAGGACGATGTCATCCAACAAGCTAATCTAGCAAGCAAATAAATTTTTTTTTAATATGTGATGATATAGATATTTTTCAACAATCATGCAACACTACAACTCACACAAACTATAAAAAGTGCAGACTGAAGGTTCTAGACTCGAATTTTGCCCTACTTTATCCATCAGTGGAACATATCCAAATTAAAAATCTAAAACTCAAGTCACGTGCATGTGCAGTGAGTACTCTGCAACCTGAGCCACCTATTCACTTACAAGAAAATCCATTGACTAACACAGATCAAGCAAACCGCAACAAACTCGGACTGTAGAATATATATACTGTTTTATAAATTTGAGAGGTTATTTACTGTTTGTAAATTGTGAAATAAGAAGACCTATTTTTTTTATTCTGTTGTGCTACAGCAGGTGCATTTAACGCGTAGGTAGGAATTATAAATGATTGTTTTTTGCTTTTTTTTTGTCATTTACTGGAATGAATTCTGATGAAATCCAAATACCTGAAGCTATCTATAGGTTTTATGTAAAGGGATGTGATGATGCGACTATAGTTCACATGCATCAGCACATCTAAGAAGTGCATCGATAGATCAGAATATTCAAGTGTCACTTTTATGGTATCGTAGCAGTTGTTTATGTAAGTGTTCAAATTGAGCAAGACTTGTATACTATATGTCATATACAGAATATATCATCAATGTATATGCATTGTTTAAAGGGGTAGTTATTTTTTGTTTTTGTTTTGCTTTTCGAGTCCAAAAATGAATATATTGGACTAACTATAGATCATTTTTGCATCCAAAGCAGCCTTTTGAATGTGTAGGAAATGATTGTCTTGGAAATCTAATTGTTGTGAATCAGAATGAATCGGATGATGTAGATTGTGATTAGGAAAATTCCCGTACTTAACAGAAGTAAGCATCATGGTTGAAAGAGAATTGTCGTAATCGGATGTTTTAAAAACGATTAGAAAATGCTAAATGAAATTTATTTGAACAAAACCTGCGTCACATCTTGGCACGTCCTTGGCATGTGAAATATATATGTAAAATATGGAATGAAATAGTGTTGAATAGTGAACCATTGGGTAATTCCTCATTCTGTTGTAATTTGTTAATGAAGTATTTAGTATTTTTAATGCAGCTTGGGATAGTGGATAGTAAAGGTTTGAGTATATGAAATGGATTCTGGAATTGTGATAATACCTAACACAATCAGCCAACCTGAGAGTAGAACACCTACAGAGAAACTAATATATGTGGGGTGTTGTTGGGGAATTTAACAAGTCTAGTGTTGCCAATTCTGCGATAGGTGCATTTGTTGGAAATTTATTTAGGTAATTTATGGAGTTTATGGATCGTGTAAAAACTGTTAGGTTTAAGATTGGATAGTGGGGGGCTTCCACGCGAATTTACAATTATAAATTACAAGTTATAAAGAGAAGCAAACTAAACAAATTATTTGCTGTATTCGGATTTCCGGTTCTTACAAATCACACTTTTTGTACAATTCTAATAGAAAAAATCAAGCTACAAATCTAAATAACCATATTGTGGATTGTAATTTTACATGCTTGAAAGAGAATTTGAGATGCCAAAAATGTACACAATCCAAATCTATTAGATGATAACTTTAGTTAATAAACTTGGCTTGTATATTTCCCCAACATCCAACATTCACATTTTAATAAATTAAAATATATTTTGGGATACTGTAAACATACAAAAGAGACGTTCATAAGACATCGGTTTTAAGTTGGGGGGGGGGGTTACCATTAAAGAAAATATAGTGTTTATCATTAAAAATTCTTCCCTTACTTGACAAAACTGGAGTCATTATAGCAAAAATATGGATCTTCATTTTAGGAAATAAAAGATCTATTTATTTTATGATATAGTATCGGATAATGTAATAAATCAATTCGAACAACGCATTGTGGCGCCTGATTTAAGTTGTTCACCATGAACTATAAGCTGGTATTTTTCATTTTTAAGTATTTTGAAACAAAGCAACTTTAATTTATTTTCCTCTCTTAACAGAAGTAAGCATCATGGTTGAAAGAGAATTGTCGTAATCGGATGTTTTAAAAACGGTTAGAAAATGCTAAATGAAATTTATTTGAACAAAACCTGCATCGCTTATCTTGTAGGGAAATAAGAAAAGAAGTCAATCAAAATAACGTTATGGACTAGTAACACACTCACAGTTTGTCATGTAAAACAGACAAAGGCAGTCGTCTTGGAGGTAAAGTATCTATAAGATATACGTAGCATACTAGCAGCGGTATTTTTTACGGTTTTGAGAGAAATTATAAGTATATAGTGTCGTGGTTTATTGTTCTAGTCTGTAGACTAGGTCAGGCACAGAGCACTTCAAGTCTCTGATATTGTAATTGCGTCTATCTAATTTTTTTAAAAGTAGTTGAATAGAGTATTATGAGGTGTTCATCTTAGCTTAGGAATAGAATGAAAATTTAAGGTAAAATTCAAAGAACTAACTTAGATGATGTTGAATCATTTCTCCTTGTAAACACCCCGGATATCTTAGCATTTCCTCTAACCACTTTAACATGCCTGGTTATCTCCCACTCTGCCGTAAGGACTCGGACAGACATGGGCTTGGAGCCTATGTTCGTAACACCCTCCCCCTGACTAGAGAAACAAAACTATAATCAGACGACAAGGGCTCTATGTGTTTCAGGCTAAACATGCAACATAATATTAGCTACTTGTATTTTCTCTACTGCTCTTCCTCAACCCAGGACTGTACCCTATTAAACAAGGTCTCTCTGACAGCATAGATATAGCACTCTCCCTCGATACTAGTGCACAAGTACATGTATTTGGTGACTTCAATGTCCACCACAGTAACTAGCTTGGATTCTCTTATTACACAGACGTAGCTGGTAGCACAACATATAGCTTCTCTATATCTCATTCCCTATTTAAGACGGTTACATTTCCGACACGTTTCCCAGACCAGCAAGATCAACATGCCTCACTTCTAGATCTATTTCTGACAACAGTTCCCGATGATTGTACAACAAATGCCTACAGATCACTCAGGAATGCTAATCATGCTGTGAAAATGGTAGAAATCACCCTAAATTCTCGCCCTAAAACTGAAGACTCACTACTCAAAATAATGAAGTATTACAAAAAGACTGACTGGGAAGCCATCAGGGAACTCATCAGAGATGCCCCATGGTGAAATATCTTTTCTCTTCTAGTGGAACAGTGTGCAAATGAGACTATTGAATGGTTCAAAACTGCAATTGAAGCACATGCTCCAACACGGAAATTCTATAGCAAGCCCCACTCTCCCCAATGGCTTACTTCTGCTTGTGCAGCTGCCATTGCTCAAAGGCAGCATTGCTCAAAGGCAGATTCAACTGACATAAGTCCAGTTCAAACAGACAGAAGTATATAGAATCTAGAAGTAATTGTAAGAGAGTAATAGCGACAGCTAAGACAGATTATACTGAAACCACCAGAAAACGCACCGAAGCACAAAAATTAGGAACCCATGATTTTTGGAAAATCTACAACAATGTAGTAAATAATAGGCAGATTCCCCCACTATCAAACAATCATGAATTTGAGGCAACCGACAAGGCTAATCCACTTGCCAGTCGGTTTGCCTCAAACTCCACACTGGACCCTGCACACCACTCCCTCTTCAACTTTCCTTTGTGAACAGACGCCACACTAGACGATTTGATAATCACCCCTTCTCATGTACATGGTATCATAAAAAAACCTAGACACCTCAAAAGCATGTGGACCTGATCTCATTCCGGCTGTGCTATTAAAAAATGCTCTGCTGAGGTTACTCCAGTTCTCTCCAAACTTTACAATAAATGCCTTAACGACTCTTGCTTTTGCTGCCTGCTGGAAAACCGCTTCTGTGGTACCAGTCTTCAAGAATTCTGGTGAAAGAACTGACCCATTAAATTATCGCCCCATTAGCCTCCTCCCGCTTTTCGCCAAAATATTTGAGTCCTTAGATAATCAAGCCCTAGTCCAACACCTAACAGCTGCTAAACTCCTGACCGACAAACAATATGGATTTAGGCAAGCCTGTTCAACAGCAGATATCTTAACTGTAATCTCTTAACATATATACCGTTCACTGGACAAAACAGCAGAGGGTAGAACGGTAGCCCTCGATATATCTAAAGCTTTTGACAGGGTATGGTACGATGGTCTAAGGAAAATTAGATCATATGGTATCACTGGAAGAATACATAATGTAATTAAATCCTTCTTAAGTAAGAGAAAAATCCAAGTTGTCCTCGACGGTCGTGTTAATGTAGACATTGGTTACCTCCCTTGCTTCAGTTACATGGTTACTTCCTTTGCTTGTGGTGATATAAATAGGAGTCGGCCATCTTGGTTTAGTCAGTTCGTTCGTACAGTTTAGACAGACTACAAGTGTCTCAACAAATGGTAGCAGAGATATCCCTCTGTGTGCGACAAAACGAAAAAAAAAAAAAAAAAAAAAAAAAAATTTTTTTTTTTGTACAGCTTGTCTGTAGCACTAGACAGATCGGATATCGGATATGGCAACTTCGAACAAACAACCTCCATTGTTGGAGGGGGAGGATGTTTACGAGAACTGGAAATAAGACGTTGAAATGTGGTCGTTGTTCACGGATCTTTCTGAGGAAAAAAAAGGGCCAGCAGTGTTTTTGACGCTACCACCGAATATTAGAGAATGTGTCCGTGAATTGCCAACAAGTGACATCGGCGGACGAGATGGCTTGAAGATCTTAATAAAGAAACTGGATGACATATATTTAAAGGATGAACACACGCGCGCTTACATGACTTTTAAGGAATTTTACACTTATAAAAGACCGTCAGGTACCAGTATAAATGACTTTCTTGTTCGTTATGAGTTTTTGTACCAAAGATTAAAAAAATTCTACATTATTCTACCGGAAGGAGTGCAAGCTTTTCTTGTTTTGAACGCGGTTAACATATCGGAAGAGAACGAAAAATTAGCGCGGACAACGTGTTCTGTTTTGACATATCAAAACATGAAGGAATCGATAAAGAAAGTATTTGGTGACATTTATCGTGATGAAAATGTACCGGCAGTGAAATCAGAGCCCGAAATCGTCAACTATAATTATTCTAAACCGGGTAACAACAAAAGGCGTTTTCGTCGAGGACAATCTAATCCATGTGACCGAAGTGGAAACGTGTTGTTGTGTTACAAATGTCAGTCTCCGAACCATCTAATTAGAGAGTGTCCTAGAAATACGCCCAGGTTTACGGAAGCGACAGAACAAATACACATTACGTTGTTCATTCAAGAAAATATTTATTTGAACAGTACAAATGAAAAAATCTCAAATCTTGTAAAGGAAACATTTGGAATGGCAGTCTTGGATTTTGCTTGTACTCGCACACTGGCTGGCGAAGTGTGGCTTGATGTTTATTTAGATACTTTAAATGAAAGTGACCTGCAACTAGTGAAGTATACGAACTCAGACCGGAGTTTTTGTTTTGGTGATGGAGTGGCTGTCACAGCAATTAAAGTTGCTAAATTTCCGGTTATACTCGGAGGTATAAGAGTTTATATCGAAGCAGATATTGTGAAAAACGACTTGCCTCTTCTATTAAGTCACAAATCAATGAAGACAGCAGGAATAGTGCTAGATTTCCGGAAAGATATGTGCTGGATTTTTGATAAATGTATTGAACTAAAGACTACAACTTCAGGGCACTATTGTCTCCCCTTAACAAATAAGTTGTTGGATCATAGTGGTACTAAGAACATTGTATTACATGTTCAGAATTTTGGTCAGTGTTCTTTCACAGAAAAAAAAAAAAAAAAGCAGAAAAACTTCATCGACAGTTTGCTCATGCCTCGAAGGAAAAACTTGTTTCCTTGGTTAAAAAAAGTGGCAAATTCAATGACAAGGAATTTATAAAGGCGATTGAGGAGGTTTGTGAAAACTGTCAAATTTGCCTTGGATTTAAAAAAGCTCCACTGCGACCGGTTGTGGGATTGCCTCTTGGCAATAGATTTAATCACACAGTTTGCATGGATTTGAAAGAGTTCATCCACAATGAGGTGTGGATACTACATCTCATTGATGCCGCTACCAGGTATTCAGCGGCAACATTGATCAAAACAAAGAAGAAGGAGGAGATCATCAAAAACATCTTTATGATGTGGATTACCTATTTCGGATCTCCTGTTCGTTTTCTGAGTGATAATGGGGGTGAATTCAACAACGAACATTATAGACAGATGAATGAAAAACTCAACATAGAGACCTGTACTACTGCCGCAGAAAGTCCATTCAGCAACGGTACTGTAGAACGTCATAATTTGATAGTTGCTGAGGCAATGAAAAAAACAATTGACGATGAGAAGTGTGAACCTGAAATTGCCTTGGCATGGGCTATTTGTGCAAAAAATGCCCTCCTCAATTACTCTGGACACAGTCCAAATGAACTTGTATTCGGTTTCAATGTAAATACACCCTCAATTCTGACAGACCAGTAACCTGCTATGGAGTCCTCTACTACAAGTGACATGGTGAGAAAAAATTTAAATGCTCTCCATAGTGCAAGGAGAAACATTTTGGAAGCTGAGTCCAGTGAGAGAATTAGGAGAGCTCTCAGGTCTAATGTCAGAACTTATGCTGATGAAGATTATGCTACCGGAGACCAAATCTATTATCGGAGGCAGGGTTTTAAAGGATGGCGTGGTCCAGCAAAAGTGTTAGGCAGAGAAGGCCAGTTTGTCTTAATCAGACATGGCGGAGCATTTTATAGGATGCATCCGTGCCAATTGATGAAAGTGAATAAAAACAACGAAAAAAGAACAAAAAAAGCTGAAATGCTGGGAAACACTACAGAAGGGAAGAATGAATACCTTTCAGTTGAGGAGGAGGAGTTGCAGAATCAAGTGGTAGAAAGTGAAGATATAGACAGAGAAGAAGTTGTTGATAGTTCTACCAGTTTAAGAGATAAGACTGAAAAACCTGGCCGAAATAAGACCATAACTTATAAAATAAATGGAAGTGAGGAGTGGAAGAAAGGAAAGGTTATGTCAGTACAGCCTAAATCAACTGGCAAATATAGTCATTGGATCAATATAGAACCTGAGGATGAAAACGAGGATCAAGTTTGTATCAACTGGAATCATATTGATCATTGGAGAGAAGTGCCCCAATATACTGAACAGGAAAATGTAGTCCTGCTCACCGCTGAACAAGAGCAGTCGAAAGCTGTAATGGATGCCAAGCATAAAGAAATAAAAAACATGAACACCTATGAAGTATTTGAATGTGTGCCATACACAGGTCAAAAAACAATATCCACAAGATGGGTGATTACTGAAAAATTCAAGGATAATCAGAAAACAATGAAAGCTCGCCTTGTAGCACGAGGCTATGAAGAAAATAGTAATCTGAAAACGGACTCCCCAACATGTAGCCGTGAAGCTATGCGAATGGTCATGCTAACCGCATCAATAAAGAATTGGATGCTGCAGACCATAGATTTTACCTCAGCCTTTTTGCAAGGTGGTATTTTAGAGAGAGATGTGTACCTGAGGCCACCATCTGATGTTTGTCCTAAATCTCAAGTGTGGAAATTAAAAAGATGCATCTATGGATTGAATGATGCTCCACGGGCATGGTACAAGAGAGTTACTCAGGCTTTGATTGAATTAAAAGGAGTAGCAAGTGCTTATGATAATGCATTGTTTTTGTGGCATGATATTAAAGGAAATTTGACTGGAATTCTTGCTATGCACGTGGATGATTTTGTTTTCTGTGGAAACACAGAGTTTGAAAGGGATGTGATTGCAACATTGAAAGAAAAATTTAAGGTGGGATCTCATGAAAGTGGAACATTCAAATATGTTGGACTGAATGTTAATCAACAGGAAAATGGGATCACTGTAGAACAAGATCTATATGTATCTTCCATATCTCCAATAGAAATAAGCAAAGGGAGGATACTGAGGAAAAATGATGAACTGAATGAAGAAGAAAAGCATGAGTTGAAAAGACTTGCAGGTCAGATGATGTGAGTTTCAACTCAAACACGCCCTGATATAGCTTTTGATGTGTGTAAAATGAGCAACACTGGAAAGCATCCCAAAGTAAAAGCCTTATTTGAGGCGAATAAAGCCTTATCAAAATTGAAATCCAAGAAGGGTTCTATAACATTTCCAAAATTGGGAAAGCCCTCAGATTTACGCATTTTGTGTTATACTGATGCCTCTTATGCCAGTCTGGAAGATGGATCTTCACAGGGTGGTTTTGTTGTCTTTATTGGAGGAAGTACTGACAAAATGGCCCCCATGTGTTGGACGTCAAAGAAATTGGACAGAGTGACAAAAAGCCCATTGGCCTCAGAGACTCTTGCTCTGAATGAGGGAGCTGATGCTGGTGTTTTGACTGCGGTTATGATACAAGAGGTATTTCAGTTATCTAAATTGCCAGACGTTCTCTGCAAGACAGATAATGCATCACTTGTGGAGACATTGAATTCCAACAATCTGGTAAGCGATCGACGATTGAGAATAGATGTAGCAAGGCTGAAGGAAATGAAGAGTAGAGGGGAGATACAGATAGAATGGATCAAGGGTTGTGATCAGGTCTCTGATTGTTTGACCAAGGCAGGAGCTTCGTCTGAGCTTCTAAGGGACTTGTTAAATCAGAAATAAATTATTCACTTGAGGACAGCAGCAATGTTAATGTAGACATTGGTTACCTCCCTTGCTTCAGTTACATGGTTACTTCCCTTGCTTGTGGTGATATAAATAGGAGTCGGCCATCTTGGTTTAGTCAGTTCGTTCGTACAGTTTAGACAGACTACAAGTGTCTCAACAGGTCGTACATCTAAACAATATAATATAAATGCAGGAGTAGCTCAGGGGTCTATCCTTGAACCCTTATTAATCCTGATATTCATAAATGACCTCCCTGATAAAATTGTTTCGGAGATGGGTATATTCGTTGATGACACCACTCTCTATAATAGGCACGAGAGGAAAACAAATGAACACATATCTAAGGAAATGGCAGAAACACTAGAGGATTACCTCCAATCTGTAGTGGAATGGGGACAAAAATGGATAGTCAGATTCAATGCTGCTAAGACTAAGCTTGTTTCCTTCAATAACTACAAGAAACCTTCTCTACAACCAATAGCAATGGCCAAGAACACATTACCTGAAAGTACTTCCTTTAAACTCCTCTGTTTAACGTTTACAGGGAACATGAACTGAAATACATACATTGAGAGCATTGCCAAGGCTGCTGCAAATAAAGTGGGCTCTCTCTACTGTGCTAGAAAATTACTTATGCCTGAAAGTATCCTATACCTCTATAAGGCCACCATTCGCCCATGTATGGAGTACTGTTGTCACATGCGGGCTGGTGCATCTGCTGCTTGTCTCTCACTCCTGGACAGGGTTTAAAAGAGAGTCGCCAACTTGATAGGTCCTGAGCTGTCGTCGAGGCTTCAGCCTCTGTCTCATCGACGAAATGTTGCATCCCTCTACCTGTTCTACAAATACTTTAATGGTGAATGCTCTGACGAACTACAAGCACTTGTACCTCCTCGACGTGACTACCCCGACAAACCCAACAAGCAACTAAGTTCCACTCATTTACATTAGAGATCACTAGGTGTAAGAAAGCCTTTTACTCCAATAGTTTCTTCCTCAGAACTGCAAGACTTTTGAGCTACCTTCCGGGATTTTGCTTTCCCAACTGTACTGATATGCAGAAGTTCAATTGTAATGTGAACAAACATATTGCTACTCATCGCCCTTCATAATGACCCTGCAAAATATGTCCACGATAGTAGCCCCCTACTTCAAAGTGGCACTGTGCCTTGTTTGGTGTGAAAATTGATAAAAAAAAAAAAGAGAATGATAATGATAGGGAAAGAATGTGAATGATTTCATAAAGATGGCATTTATTTCGATAATTATGAATGAAATAATTACATTTGTATTCATTCGTATCATATTATTTGTTATGGGCGAAAGGAAAAATATTTTAAAATTATCATGGTGTACAGGACAATGCGGCGCAACAGAAAACATATATCTTAGTAAATATTAGAATATGATAATCTTATGGAGTGAGTAAACACACACACACACACACACACACACACACACACACCCTTCCTTAAAATCTTCCCCCCCCCAAAAAAAAAAAATTGAAATATTGGTCAAATATTAATCAGAACTTAACATAACAATGGAACGCATAGTTGAAAAGTAGAATTTTTGTTTCTCATAAAAGGGACCAATATGAGTACTATGTCACTAACGAAATATATTTCTATATCTTATATCTAGCTTGTGTTATTATAGCTATCGAACAATAATGTATGGGAAACTTACTATATATATATGTGTGTGTGTGTGTGTGTGTGTGTGTGTGTGTGTGTGTGTGTGTGTGTGTGTGTGTGTGTGTGTGTGTGTGTGTGTGTGTGTGTGAAACGAAGGCAAATGGTCCTTTTTATTGTTAGTCGGTTTCTTTATCTTCTGTATTAAATAAGCTTTAAGCTTGACACCCTTACTTTAAATATCTACTTCCAGTTTGTATTTAATCGTAAAATAATTTTATGTACGAGTGTATGCATACATGGGTCGTATAGATTGGTCCGTTTTCACTCGTTATTTACTGAACCTATTTCCTTTTATACATTACTGCTGATTCATAAATAAGGTCACTAGATTTGATGTTCAAGTTCTTTTTTTGTTCTTTTTCATTAGTCTAGGTCAAATCACCTCCTTCCCCGCCTATCATCATTGTCGACCTCGATTCCTTATCCACCGATGTAGGAGACAACAACTTCGTTTCCTGCCCGTACTGAAATGTTTACTTTAACTCAGGCAATTCTGATGGCTCTCTGCTTGTGCCTACTGAAAATTGCCCAATGTGTTGCATTACTTAGTCGTTTCTTCACCGATAACATTAAAAGTAAAAATTGACAAGACAGTTTAACATTTTGTTCAATAATATTAGTTAAATAAAATTACGGTCGTCAAATGCCTGGGTAATTCTTGGCAACTTCTGAGAACCTATGAACTAGCTTGATCTGGATCCGATTAAACCCTGTTTTGTTTGAATTAAGTATGTTCTTCTCCAATCTTATAATGCCATCATCCCAAGCTTTGGGAAGGTGTTTATTGACGATCGCCTGAGGGGCTCCTACAAAGGAATGTCAATGGGTCTGTTCTGAATTATTTTGTACTCTTTGTAAGCGTTTCCTTCGAGAGAGCTGAGTCACACCTCTCATTAAATTGACTTTATGTGTAACTTTGCTGCATTGAGAATGAGAAGCAGACTACAAATTACTTCTCGACCTTCGAACTAGGATAACATTTATTTAATTTTTTAATAAATAATTCATAGTACAGTATCTGCCTTTTTCTGATCTTAGCAGAAAGACATGTCTTGTGTGATGTTTTATCTAGCTAGTCTCTCTCTCTCTCTCTCTCTCTCTCTCTCTTCTGTATTGCAAAATAAAGTAATCTCACTTTCTTTTAGTATATTTTTTGTCTTTTCTCTTTCTTTCTTTTTTTTTCTTTTTCTTTTTACTTCTGTCTATCTTCGGAGATAGAACACTCACTCTTAACCAATTTGTTTAAATTGCTGTTTTCCGGAACTTGTGTTTCCACAAAAATCCCTAGGGGTTCTGCAGAAACAAGTACACTTTTTACTTTTCTTTAATTTCATATATGCAATATTACTAAATACACATAATATTGATAACCACGTATAATAGATTCTTTCATAATTTAAGTATAGACACTATCATATATCATAACAAGGTGCAAAGACGCGACCTCCCTCAGCTTAGATGTAGCACGAGGAAGACCATGGTGTCCGCCCAAATTACAGGTTATACCCTGGTCAAACAGGACCAATACAACGTGGTACGACCAGCAATATAACACAAATGACCAGTTATACTAAAATAATATAAAATGCTATATAATAACAGGTCACTAGTTAAACACGAGAGTATTTCTAGGTGGTTTAGTTCGAACACCTACAAAAGTCCAACGGTGCTGTCTAAGCTGTTTCTACGATGACAGGATTGACGTGACGCTATGGCTCAGATGCTGGATGCGGTAGTTTGACAATCCTCTCTCTCGCTGGCTTTCCACTGAAAAAAATCACTCAATATGGTTGTTTTTTGCGGGGAGGGGTTAAGTTAACTCACAAGCAATAACGATAAATAATCGAGTTTTCCTCAAAGATTAATTATTACAAGAAGAAAAAATAATTATATACAGTTTATCAAAAGAAAAAAGAAAATAAGAATATCGATTATATTTTCTTTTTGTCTGGCAGTCTCGATAGTTGTTCAAATGTGCCTTTTTCTTTTTAACAACTGATGCTTTGCTTATCAATCGGTCAGAGTGCTTTCACACGGAGTGGGGCAGTCGACAGTAACTTCTCTCGAGGTCAACACAGACTCCTCAAAAACTCCAAAAGCTTACTTTTTTCTGCTTTTCAGCCCCTTATAAATGGAGGGGTGGTGTAAATCGGAGTAGACCTTGCTTTTTCATCCAGCCAATCCTCGTCCAGCACGTGATAATCTGGTTCGCCCTGATTGGATAATTAGCCACCTCCTCTATACACCGCAATTAGGTAACTTTCTGTTGGTAACAACGATTTCTCACAGACCGATTGATTTTTGGCCTTGACGTCTAAGGTCGCCTCTCTAGCCTAAACATGGGTAGATACTTCAAAATAATAATTTTTACAGCAATATTGTGTAATGTTCTCGAACTTGTTTTTTTTTTCCTTTTACAAAGAAAATGTATTTCACATCGGTGACAAAGTCGTTTCTCTTTCTAACAAGCAGTGTCACCCAGTAATCCCCGGGATTGCCACCTAAATAAAAGGTTATAATTCAATTCTCATTGACACTCTTCTAGGCCAATTTTCGACCATAGCTCTAATTGTTTTCCTTAGCCCTCTCTGGGATAATTTGTAGCTGGTTGGGTCACAATTTAATCTATTATCTCATTAAAAGTTACAATGATCATTGGGAATATATTTAGTGATATCTTTACGGGTCTAACTAGATAACAACACTTAAAAGAAAAGAAAAGAAAATATTGCCAGAGAAACGTAGGGGCCTGTGTTTATACAAATACTGACAGAATATTGAGGACAATGTATTATAACACATGCTAGGTACATTGAAGGCTGTAACGCTGCTGCTTGAAGGAACCACGGGTCTCAATCCTTACACCAAGTGAGGTAGAGCTGAAACCATCTGCTAATTGTTATAATACCTACAGGCCCTGATTATATTAGATACATCCACTAGTAGATATAAGGCCAGTGTACGTTTGGCTGAGTAACAGATTGGACTCAGCGATCAGACGAGAATGAGAAATAATTAATTGTTTTGGGGAAGCTTTATTGCTGAGCAAAAGAGAAAGGTCAATTCGCTTTAAGATTTCTATTGATGACAAAAGAAATTCTCAACTAAAGACAGTTGATACACTTACTCTGACTAATTGTTGGGATATGAAATCATATTTGTCCTTTAAAAAGGTTGAATCAGATCAGTCGGTCTTGCATAAACGATTGACTCATCATTTTTTTTGTGTGAAAATCAATATGGCATGAGTTAATTGGTTGATGGGAGGGAAAATCGCATCTCTAACAGACCACACCCTGAGTATAAATTGCAGTGCACAGCTGTTTTTCGTCAGTTCATTCATGAGATCGGTTAGTTCGGTTTGAAAATTTGAAAGATGAGTTCGATTTAGAGTTTGGTTCAGCATAATAGATCAGTTCCACCAAAGATGGACGAATTAAGAATCTTTCAGATATTCAGAGATTCGTGAAAACTCTCTAGACAAAATAGCAACTGAGAATTCCAAGGACGAGAACCATCGTACTAACTTTAAATGACAAGGATATATTCCTGACATATTGTAAAAGAACGTTAGAAGGCTTGAATGCATCGCTGACCAATAAAAACACCCGAAAAAAAGTGAAAAAAAAGATTAAGTCAAACTCCAATTTCATAATACGCATAAGAGCGGACACCGCCTTCCTTCCGAGGAGAACAAAAAAGAAGAGGAAAACGAGTGGGAGAGAAATTAATAACAATCTTTTATTGACTATTTTTCTTTCTTGTTATCTATTGTTGATTGTTTAACCGACCTGAACTGTGAACTGTTGGCATTGTTTTGAATATAAATGTCTGAAACGAGCGGCTTGTCATAGTTTTACATATATTTCTCTAACAATGAGCCTAGTTTTTGTTTCATGTTGTTTCTTCCTCTTTGTCTTTTCGCCGAGAATAGCGACACCTCAACTCGTTTAACAAGGACCTCCCATGAATAACGATACATCAACCCATTTGTTGAAGATCTTTTGTGAACAACGACACATCGACCAGTTGAGTGAATGACTTCAAACAGTACGCACAACAATTCTATCACATTTACACATTGTGGAGTCCAGAACGTTAGAACTTTCCCCACCCCTCTTTGTAACCATACAGAACTGACTCTATGGATAATGGCAACTCCCACTAATGAGTGCCCCTCTTATATTATAAAGCAATAGAAAGAGGGTACTTTCCCTGGTGGTTTTTGACCAGGGTAATCGCCTCATGGGAGTGAAGAGAGAGGAAATGCTCCTAATAAAATGCAAGACCCTAGCCATGTACATCTGCAATAGAAGCTAAACCACATAAAGAGAAGACAGATAGAGTGTCTAAAACGAAGGTGGGATAGTGAAACTGGAGCCTGAGTACCAGGATAAGGAGATAACCCGAGTTTGTATCGATAATGACCTGGCTGAGATTGAAGTACAAATTATCTGGGCAGATACACCAGTCAATTCGGGGATGTGGAAGATAGGAACTCAATTTCAATATCATTCCAATAGTGCTAACACAAAATATAGAATCGTCCGCATCACTGGTTCTGCCAACAGGATGGCTTTGTGACAAAGAACTGCACGCGAATGACAACTTTTCATCGATCTGTGCCATCCACATCCTCAACTATACTTCTAGGTCCAATATTAGTTCCATCTCTATTTCTACCTTAGCTTTTAATCCATCAGACTGAATACAAACGAATAAACAGTAATGATATAGATTTAGATAACAGACACTAAGTAAAAGGTAGAAAAAGAACAGAAAATTAACAATGAATATCGAGAAGAAGCCAGCAATATAAGAAATATGGAGAAAAGAATCCAACAGTCTAAGGAGTATGGAAAAGAAACGAAAATTAAAATCAGTTTTTTATGGAAATTTCTCCAAACAAGGCATGAAACCACTTAATGTACAGTGCTAAAAAAATTGATATACCCAAAAATATCACTTTAAGGTCAAAACTAACCAACAATAAATCAATAAATGTTATATGGATAGATTTTAACCCCAAATAACAGCAATTATTCCCCTCTTTGTCAGAAACATTGATGCAAGAACAATCTGGATCTTTCTTTTAGCTAATAAAACTATGATTATATTAAATATTCGTTCAGTAATATTTGAAGTAATACATTTTCCCGAGAAAACCTTTTGTATAAGTCTTTGAGTATATTTAGTATTACTCTCCTATCTTCACCTATTTTATTCAGTGCATGGTATATACATTTAAATGTGGCCATCAGAATATATGCAGTTGAACAAAATGGTTTAGATCCATAATGTTGGTCAGAGATTAAGTTTAGCATTTTTGAGGTGTTGAACTATCGCTAGCTTGATTAACGATACAACGATTTTTAAAAAGAGCAAGAGAAGACTTAGTAGACAATAATTTTGTGGTTCATTTTTTTCGCAAGAATTCTTAGAAAACTGGTAGCACAGATGAAATTTTCCAGTTAGCAGGAAAACGAAATTCTATAAAGCATTTGTTATGGATTTTGAGGAGGAAAGAGTTAGCATTTCTTTATAACTATAGTAGGGATAAGATCTGGTCCACATGCTTTGGGGGTATTTAGGTTTTTAGTGATAGCCAGGGCATGAAAAGGATGATGATCAGATTATATAGTGCAGTTTTCATCCATAGTGGAAAATTATGGAGAAAGTAATTTGTAAATTCTAAGGAGGAATTTATGGCAAACCAGTGGTCAAGCAGTTTGTCTTTATCCATTGGAAGTGGTTCATAGTGATTAGATGGTGAAAGAATTGTTAATTACCCATTATTCACTATACTATTATAGATTTTCTAAAAATCACAAATTCCTAATTTTTATGACATGATGCAATTTCTAGTGATCTAAGTGTACTTACGCTTAGATGCAGCTATTATATTCTTAAAGTGTTTTTTATGCTAAAAATGTTTGCTTATTTTAAGCCGACTTGTGATGGTTAACAACTGCATAGATCGAAGTGAATCATTGGGGAAAGTGGAGTTTGCTATGAAGTTTCTGCACGGGATCAAGTTCTTCAATGGCTGTTTTGACTCATTTTGTTACTTTACCTGTACAATATTCAGCAGAATGATAAATATTTACTCCAAAATACATCTCTAATGAGATCTCTGAGGAATTCCTAATAAGCATGTTGGTAATATCAGGTTGTTTTCAGAAATGGCACTTCTGTTTGAGGTTAGACGTTTATGGTGATCTCAACCATTATTATGAGGTAATTAGTATTCCAAGTGGTCTATGGGCATCTGTCACACAAACCATAGGTAGTTTTGTCATGAATAAGTTGAGAAGTGGGGCTTGCTGATAACAATCTGGAAGATAGGTCGAGAAGGTAACGGTTTGTGTAAAGGGAAAGGACAAGCAGTAAGCTATGCATGCTCTTAACAGTTGAGTCTGTGGAGCACGAGAAACTGAACCTATCACTCTGGTGGGTATTAAAAATACATAGATATTAGTACTTGGATCTGAATAAAGGATGTGTTAATACTCTCTGAGATGTAGTCAATTAGAATACAGTTCTAAATGAAAGGTTAAACGTAGAGAAAATATAAGTAACTAACACTGTGTTGTATGGTTAGTTGAAAACACATATAGATCTGATCTTTAGATTCCCTAGTTGAGGTTGATATCGATTTCGAACTCATGTCTATGTTTGTTTGGAGAGGGGGGGGGGCGATATCCAAGCATATACAAAAAATTAGATATTGAGGAGTTAAGATTTGTTTCACATAGTGTTAGAGGATCTGGGTATTTTATGTTGAGGAAGGTTAACTAACAAGGTTAGTTCTTAGCCCCACGATATTTGAAGAAGAGATTTGGTTAATGTGGGTATTTGTTGGAAGTAGAAAAGAACATGCACACAGGTAGACTATTAGTCGAATCTGCATCTATGGGATTTTAGCCTGAGGTAAAGCTCATCGGAGATAGGTACAGCGTCTCTTTTTATACGTAATATAGCACTATAGTTATCCTGATATTATATAACTATTGATAGAGTATCCACCCTTAGCATTACTTAAGCCTTTTTTACTACCAGTCGGAAACAGCAACCAGACAAACCGTCAATCTTGTACCCTTTACTCGACAGAACAAGAGTGGTTGTTTAAAAAAAAAAAATGTATACACACACGCACACGCACGCACGCATGTACATAATTTTTTATAAAAACGATTGGGACATTTATTAAGTAGGTTTAAGTCCACGGTATGCATGCGGTATTATGATGAATGGTGCCAGCCAAGAATATTCTTCAAAGTTCTATGGACCTTTTAAAAAGACCCTGCACACCCCCATCCCCCTCCCCTAAATTTCTTATAGGTTTCATGCCTAAGTTTCTTGTATATTATTTTTAATTTTTTGTGTTATAACTCAATTTGTAAATTTCATGCAATATAAACAAGATCACAGTGTAGTATCTGTTCTGATGCTGCACTTCCCTATTTTCTGTCGTCGGTCAGTGGAGGAGAAATCTTTCATGACCGAAACAATTAAATTTTTTGTTCCTATCCTGAGTGCCCCTTTTTAGGAAGCTGGATTTTGCGCACATTAAAAACTGACCTTGTGTCTGATTCTGCCCCCGTGGAGAGACAAGTAAATAGGAACAAGTATGCTTAACTTGTCCAGAGAAAGATAAAAGGAGATGTAGTGTGAGAAAAAATATAATTCTCTAGTCAAGAAACAAAGCCAAGTACCGAAGGTTTTTGAAGTTTCCCTGCAATGGTGTCTCTGCATCTGTCTAAAAGACAAAAGAGTACAAGCTAGGTAATAGGCAGAACCTTTCTACTCTTTATGCAGTTGAAAGTTTGCAAACTGGATATTTTTGGTCAGGTTTTCAACTCTACAAAATTGTCATTCATAAATAAGAATAACTCTCACAACGTGACTGAAGCCATGTAGTAGAAATGCATGTTTTATACCAGAATTTCTTTTTCCTTTGTGGATTATCTGACGAGATCAATATGTCTATGTCGTTAGGTAAGGTAATCTTGCACCTGAATACCATATCAGGTATTTGCACACACCCACTTCGTTTAAACAATCAACAAAAAATGCACGCATGAGGTATCTACTTGAAATAATTTCTCGTCTCTTTCTGAAATAATCAAGGTAGTTCTTTCTTTCATATAAATAAATATATGTATCAGAATATTTTCCACAGGTGGAGAAAATGAATAGAAAGAAGAAAAGTAAAGAATGAAAATG
Source organism: Euprymna scolopes (assembly GCF_053919585.1). Taxonomy (NCBI): domain Eukaryota; kingdom Metazoa; phylum Mollusca; class Cephalopoda; order Sepiida; family Sepiolidae; genus Euprymna; species Euprymna scolopes. The sequence continues at coordinate 42,606,854 of NC_136483.1, read as the reverse complement.
AAAAAAATAGCAAATACGAGGCACATTTATCGTTCAAACTTGGAGGGGGGGGGTCTGAATTCTTTAGTTCTCTGACAACATCTATCTTATTTAACTCTTTTAGCAGATTTTTTATGGACCCTTTAACTTATGATTACACATAATTAACTATCATAAATACCAGCGCCTCACCTCTTCTCTCTAAAACCATGTATCTTACAACATTTATATAGTATGTTGAAACAACCTCTATTTAGTGCGTTTAAACAACATTAATCTTGTTTGTTCAAACAACATTTATTTAGTTTGTTCAAACATTCATTTAATTTGTTCAAACATTTATTTAGTATATTGCAACAACAGTTTATTGTTACAATGTTTATTTAGTTTATTGCAACAGCATTTAGTTTAGTTTATTGCAACAAAATTTAATTAGTATATTGCAACAACATTTAGTTTATTTTTACAACATTTATTTAGTGCGTTGAAACAACGTTTAGTGTGTTGAAACAACATTTAGTATTTTGCACAACATTTAATATAGTTTATTGCAACAATATTTAGTTTAGTTTATTGCAACATTTAGTTTAGTTTGTTGCAACGACATTTATTTAAGGTGTTGAAACAACATTCAGTGTGTTGAAATAACCTTTATTGCAACAACATTTAGCTTATTGTTACAACATTTATTTAGTATATTGCAACAATATTTAGTTTATTGTTACAACATTTATTTAGGGTGTTGAAATAATATTTATTTAGAGTTTTGAAACAACATTTATTTAGTGAATTGGAACAACATTTACTGTGTTGAAACAATATTTAGTATATTGCAACAACATTTAGTTTATTGTTACAACATTTATTTAATCTTTCCTTTGGATTTCAAAATTTCATTAGAGTCTAGGAATAAATTTAAATTAGAAACCAAAGAAGGGATATTTATATTACTTTTTTAGGTATAAATCTGAGACATTTTTTCATGAGGACATAACTTTATATATTACTAATAAGGAAAATAGATTAATAAAATAAGAGTCGTTTACATGTGAGCATGTTTAGGACGTAGAAATTGATTAAAATTGCCTTGTGTTGTGATAAAAATAAATATGATCATATCTACCGATTAGGATTTTCCCTTCTGTGCTGTTCTCAAACTGTATAGCCCAGAGTCTAATACAAAGATTAAATATATGTTAAAATTAGGTTCTTGAAAAATGTACTATATTTTGCGCACGTCATAGTAAGAAACATTGCATTATATTTTAAAGGCTTAATAACTAAAGTTTTAATTGGGAGAAATTGTTCAAGACAAAGAATTGCAACAATATAATCAAGTATATAACTTGAGTTAATTTTGTTGGAAATTTGTCATTCGTTCATAAACAAGTTTTTTTTGTTTTGTTTTTTTTTGCAAGTAAAAAATATTTTATTAATTAAAGCCTTAAATTTGGAAGTGAGACTAAAACTAGCAAAAGCTCATATTGTTGTAATGCCTCATCGTACACATTTTGTAAGGCTACAATGAAATTGGAGTGAAATTCCAGCAAAGTTTTCAGATTCAATATAGACTATGTATATGGTGCATTAGAATGTTTTCTATTTTAGAAAGAACCCCCACTGTTTTTATGGGTTAGATAAAAAAAATATTACGAATTGTTCCATAGAGATAAAAATATGCTAATCAAGGAGATTCCATTAAGAACCGATAGAGTAGCATTTTTTTTTTTTTTTTTTTAAACAGGATTTGCAATTAATTTTTATTTTAGCGTTCATTGGTAGAAAATGGTAGAAAGTAATGTAATGCGATCGTTATTTTTTATACAACGTGCAACTTCGAACATGATTTAAGAAAATGTGCTGCCAAAAAAGACAAAGAAACTTGAGTTAGCACACTGTTTTAGAAAGCAAACTTTCTAGCGGCAAACCTCATTTTATACAAGATTATTTGTAAAGCTCTGATCATTTTAAAATAAGTTTATACTGCCTTATATTAATCTTAAAAAATGGATTAAAATGCAATAGAACTGTTGCAGTAACGGTGCGCATAAAGCGAATATTTTAGTTTTGAATGCAAAAAAAAAAAATGAAATAGCCTTTAAAAGGAATTCTTTTTAAGTCATTATGAATTGATTTTGTGAATGGTTTAGGTGGTGCTGGTGTATTTGGTGACAGCTCTGGTTTCTGCAGGCGGCAGGTTTGTGCATGGCAGTTTTCTTAGCAACTTCAAGTTTTGGACCCATTTTAAATTGCTATCACAAGAATTCACAATATTTAATGTAAAGATTTCCAAGTTAAAGAATATGCATCTGTTAAGGGAGGTCTCATTCCAATAATTAACTTTGGATACTTCATAGTCAATGACTCTTAGTTGTTTTTTGCATAACGAAGAAGGGTTCATTTATAATATATTTCCACTAGGCTATTAAGATACAAGCTCATTTTTCTTTTATGGGTAGCTCTATTACGCTTTAAAGAGAGTAATTTGTCTCGTATTTGGTCAGTAGTAATTTACTCGGCCTCTTGTTCTCTCAAAAGGTCTTTAAGAATTCCCATGTACAAGTCTTCTTTAATAGCCATTTATTAAATGATTTGGTGATATACTCGGGGTAAATCCTTTAGGAGGAAACAATCAATTCAAAACAATCTGCAGGTTTTTTTTATTCATATTGTGGTTGCTTGGGAGGCAAACACTAAAAAGTCTGGTGTCAAATTTTTTGAAATTGGGTAATGGAGAGAGAATTGATTTGCAGCGTTTTCTCCTTTTTCTCTTTTTCAATTTTACCAAAAAGTCCATTTTTGGAGTTTTTATATTGTTTTTCGCTATTTAGCAGTTCAAACCAAATTATTAATGTCAATTTTGTTGTCGTTTGTTTTGTTTCAAATCTTTTGCTGTAAAATGACTTTTGTGCAAGCTCTTTTTTTTTTTATTGTTGAACCGTTTTGAAAAATATGTTAGAAATAACTAACTAAAGAAAATTTCTATGTTAGAAATTTTCTAGAGTTAATCATTTCTAACACTTTTTTTTGTAGTGGAACAACCTTCCGTTTTTTGGACGAAGGCAATTAAAAACCAACAAGTTATTGCATTCAAAAACAAATTATTTTCAACTAGCATTTCAGCCCGGCGTTGCCCGGGTGTTTGGAGGTGTATGTTGAGCAAAAAAAAAAAAAAAAGCGGTCAATTTTATAAACTTTGACCCCTATTATGACCCTTAACATTTATTTTTTTAGGCTCAAATCAAGTTATTAAGTTAGATCCGTGTCCAAGGAACCTATATCTAAAATTTCAAGTGTTTAGACCCAAAATTATTCGAGGAGTTTGGTAGAGTTTTCAAAGGTCAAATCGTTGAACTTTGACCACTTAACAGCCAAATTTCTGGCCGAAAACCGATCGCAACGATTTTCCTAAATCTCAGTACTCTGTACATCAAATATCGAGTCTGTAGACTTAACATTGACAAAGTTATTGCGTATAGAAATGTACACAGACACACAGACAGACAGACACACAAACACGTTCACTTTTGTAGATATACTAGCATTTCGGCCCGGCGTCACTCGGGTGTTTGGAGGTGTATGCTGAGCAAAAAAAAAAAAAAAAAGTCAATTTTTTTAGATTCGACCCCTATTATGACCCCTTAGCATTGAATGTTTGGGGCTCAAATCAAGTTAAGCCATATCCATGTCCAAGGAACCTATACTTGAAATTTTAAGTGTTTAGACCCAAAATTGTCGGAGGAGTTTGGTAGAGTTCTCAAAGAGCAAATCGTTAAACTTTGACCCCTTATCAGCCAAATTTCTGGCCAAAAACGGATTACAAAGATTTTCCCAAATCTCAGTACCCTGTATATCAAATTTCGAGTCTGTAGACTGGAAATTGACAGAGTTATTTACGTAGGGAAATGTACACACACAGACACACAGACTCACAGATGCACAGACACACAGATACACAGACACTTTCACTTTTATAGATATATAGACTAGCATGGGTTCGCGGCGTTGCCCGGGTGTTTGAGGTGTAAGCTGAGCAAAAAAAAACAAAAAACAAAAAAAATGGTCAACTTTATTAACTTTGACCCCTATTATGACCCCTTAACATTTATTGTTTGGGCTCAAATCAAGTTATTAAGTTAGATCCGTGTCCAAGGAACATGTATCTAAAATTTCAAGTGTTTAGACCCAAAATTGTCCGAGGAGTTCGGTAGAGTTCTCAAAGGTCAAATCGTTGAACTTTGACCTCTTATCAGCCAAATTTCTGGCCGAAAACCGATCACATCGATTTTTCCAAAACTCAGTACCCTGTATATCAAGTTTCGAGTCTGTAGACTAAAAATTGACAAAGTTATTGCGTAGGGAAATGTACCGGCGTTGCCCGGGTGTTTGGAGGTGTATGCTGAGCAAAAAAAAAAAAAAGGGTAATTTTTTAAAACTTTGACCCCTATTATGACCCCTTAATATTTATTGCTTTCGGCTCAAATAAAGTTATTAAGTTAAATTCGTGTCCAAGGAACCAATATCTAAAATGTCAAGTGCTAGACCCAAAATTCTCAGAGGAGTTTGGTAGAATTATCAAAGGTCAAATCGTTGACCTTTAACCCTTTAACAGAGAAATTTCTGGCCGAAACCCGATCACATCGTTTTTCCCAAATCTCAGTACACTCTATATCAAATTTCGAGTCTGTAGACTAAAAATTGACAGAGTTATTGTGTAGGGAAATGTACACAGACACACACACACACACACACACACACACACACACACACATACACATTCACTTTTATATATATATATATATATATATATATATATATATATATATATATATATATATATACTAGCATTTCAACCCGGCGTTGCCCGTGTGTTTGGATGTGTATGTTGAGCAAAAAAAAAAAGTGGTAGTAGGAAGGCAGGCTCGAACCCGTACCGCAAAGGAGGAAAAGAACGGAGTAAAACCTAACGTTTATGCTGTTACGACCACCGCCAAACCGGAAGTGACATTTTTTTAAAAGTAAGGCTAGACAATCTAAAGGAGAGGATAACTTTAAAAAATATCGGCGAAAAAAGTGACACCCCCCTTTAGAAAAGTGCCTAGTTGAAGGGGAAGATGTTAATGTTTTTTGCCAATTTTTCGATATTTGTCGTATGAAAGGTCGAACTTCAAAACGGTACTGATCTTGGTAAAATCCGTCGCCTCTATTCAAAGTTTAAGGCAGACATGGAAACAGACATATATACATACATACATACATTTATATATTGGTAACTAAAAATTTTCGACCCAAACTGATGAAAAAGCTTGCCCTATCTCTAAATATCCTTTATGTAAAATTTCAAATATTTAGACCAGAATTTGTCTGAGTAATTTGGAAGAGATCACAGATGTCAATTTTTTATAACGTTGACCCCTATTATGACCCCTTAACATTTATTGTTTTGAGCTCAAATCAAGTTATTAAGTTAGATCCATGTCCAAGGAACCTATATCTAAAATTTCAAGTGCGTAGATCCAAAATTATTCGGAGGAGTTTGGTAGAGTTCTCAAAGGTCAAATCGTTGAACTTTGACCCCTTAATCACCAAATTTCTGGTCGAAAACCGATCACATCGATTTTCCCAAATCTCAGTACCCTGTATATCAAATTTCGAGTCTGTAGACTAAAAATTGACAAAGTTGTTGTGTAGGAAAATGTACACAGACACACACACAGACACACAAACACGTTCACTTTTATATATATATATATATATATATATATATATATATATATATATATATATATATATATATATAGATAGATAGAGATAGAAAAACAAAAATATATACGTATAGATAAATATATATGGAAGCAATTTTGTGTTTACTGCACACTTTTTATGCAAATATTATGCGAGTATAAATCATGTAGAATATCGGCATGAATATGATTACACGTAATAGTTGACTAAAGATGATCATTCCATAAGAAAACCGAAAAGACTAATAAGGAATTAATTAAAATGAATGTTTAAAAGAATATGCAAATTAGCTAGATCTTTTGCTAGTGAATGCAATTCTACGACCCATATATAAGAACATTGTATTTTTTTTTAAATAAATAGAAAAAAAGGGGTTTTAATATAAATATCAATACACACACACAAGAGAAACGGATTTATAGAAGTATAGATATAGATAGATAGATAGATTATAATTACAAATACAGTGAAGAATAATACTTTTGAAGTTTGGTAGTTTCCAAAACGGTTTTCCTGGAAAATGTTCCCACTTGCTGTAGAAAATTAGGTAATAGAGGTGAGGAGAAGTGTCTTCATTCTTTTCAGTAAATTCTTTTTGACCTCTTCTCGTCCAAGGTTCTTTTTGTTTTTAGCGTTTATATATAGCTTCTCCTCATGTAGTAGTGGGTAATTTGCATAAAGTCACTTATGCAAATCGCCTTAAAAGTCTTCTTAAGAATATTTCCAATAAATTGCACAGATCTAGCTGGTGAAATCTATCTTAATTTTTTCTGTATCTCGTGACATATCCCAAATTATTCCCTTCTCTATGCACTTTCCTGACAATAATCTTCATCACCCATCCTTACTTGGTATTTTTTCTAATTTTTGCTCCTGACTCATGTTCTATTTAATTTTCTCCTTCATTTTTCTAATCACGCTAGAGTTGATTTTTCTATGGGGTCTTCTATCTATCGCCCCTTCTATGGTAACAGATTTAACTACAAAAAGGTTGATTGGGTTTTGTCTCACGGCTTCCTATGTGACATTCCATAGGCTCCTATCTTTTGTATGGCTCCAAATGATGCTGCTAAGGAGGTTATTGACTAGCTTATTATTGTAATTGATACTATTCCTCATTATAACTTTGAAACAAAACTTTATTCTCCTCCTTATTTTTTTATTTTTTTGTGCTTCTGTTATTGCCCATCATAACGATTACTGTAATCATTATTGTAGAACTTGTTCTGAGACATCTAGACAATCCTACAGAAGAGCTAGCAATGTCAGCCAAAGAGCAATTTCTAAGACTAGATTGAGCTATTCTCAACAGGTTCAGAATCATCTCATTTTAAAAGATTGACTTATATATATATATAAAGTAGTAGCATTCGGGTCTGTATGTCTGTGTGTACAACTCTCCTACAGCCCAACAACTGTACCAATCATGACCAAACCTGGGATGATGATAGTCCCCTCACCTCTTTGCTTGGTGTTTTACTCACATTTTTTTTTCTTGTTGATACTAGTACTGTTCTTCCTAATTATCCTTTGCAAACTGATCAGTCTCTTGATTCTGTAATTATTACTCAAAATATGATTGCTGGGGTTCTTTCTGATTTGGACTAGTCTAAGGTTTCCAATCCTGATTGACTTTCTGCTATCGTTCTCAAACGTTGTGCTTCTGATCTTTCTTGTATCCTCTCAAAATTATTCAATCCCTGTTGTCCTCAGTCCTTGTTCCTTTATTGTTGAAAAGGGGCAGCTATTCTTCTTATCTTTAAAATATTGCTGATCAGTCTGACCCAACTAAATATCGTCTTATTAGCTTGCTCTTTGTTATTAGTAAAGTTTTTGAAAGGTTATTCAATGATAACATGTTCATTTCCTGGAAAGCCTGTGCCTTTGTACTCGTACTCCTCATGACGTCACCAATGTTGAATTCCCGGGTTCTGCTTGCTCACTTGGTAGCTGCATGCAAAATGGTTGCTGCTCTGATGAAGATCAAATTACATCAATGCATCAGTGCATCAAATTACCATTTTTATCACATTGAAAAAGATTAAGAGGGCAATCATTGTATCATTGAGTAGGAAAGATCACTTTCAAGCACAAAAAATAGATAAAAATTGGACGGTTATGTATGGAAATTATTATTCTTAGTAAAAGCTATGTTGCGTTGTGTAAAAAAAAACCTTCTAAATACGCCTTATATTTAACGTGTTTTTGGACTGCCTATATTATCAAGTTCTGAGCAATTTTAATTTGACAATATCAATTGGGGTCTGTCCCTTAATAATGTGGATTCTGTAAGCGAGTAAAATTGAATCCCCCAAAGTATTATACTTCATTTTATATTGAAAATAAGACGGTCATAACTCCGGCTCTCTTTCAATAGAATTTAGTTAAGAATTCTTATTAATATTTACAATTTTCACTCTGCAAAGCTTTGGAATGATCAACGGATTTCTATCCCACCCTCTCTCTCTTTGTCAGTTGTGGGGGAGGGCTGACACATCATCACATAAAAATGCAGTTTTCCAAATTGGAATCTATTCTATTTTTCGCCCAAACTCTATAATGTAGCTCTCAACAGTCAATTAGTCAGTAGTATCCATTCACCTTAAATGACCTGTGCCGCTTATAGAATGTCCTATTCACATGATGAGAAAAATAATTATTTTATTTCTCACTAGATTTTCACTTTATTTTTTGGAAAATCACAGTTTTGCCTTAACCCTTTTTAATCCGATTATATTGTCACACCTCTTTTTATTCAACAGCTGATATTTTAACTGCTTGCTGCAAGTGATTTTATCTATGATAAGTTTATGGATAATTCAGGAGAGGATAGAGCCATTGCATTTGACATTTCGAATGAGTTTGATAAAATGTGATATTCTGGTCTTTTAGACAAACTTCAGGGTTATGGTATTTGTAATAATGTTCTTGACGTTATTAGGTCTTTCCTTTTCTGATCAAAGCTTGTAACTCTGGATGGTACCTTTAATTCTCTTTTCCTTTCAATATTGGTGTTCCACAAGGCTCTATTCCAGGCACAACACTGTTTTTGTTTGTTTTTTTTCTTGTTCTTTATATCAATGATCTTCCAGAGAATAGTATTTAGAAGATTCACATCTATGCTGATGATAACAATCACTATATTGTGTTTCTATTAAGCAATCTCCCTTGGATCAGTTGAAATATATAGCTAATCTAGAAGTTGACCTGGATTTAGTTGTGTATTTGGGTGTGAAATGGCTTGTCCTGTTTAATCCTGTTAAAATTCAACTTGTTTCTTTCAATCGTAGGTGTGTCTCTTTTCTTCTTATGATTCTTATGGATGGCTTTGCTTCGATGAGAAGTCAACTGAAACTTCTTCGGGTTTTTTTCTCTTAAAATCTTTCTTGGAGTTCATATATTAGATCCATTCCTTTATCTTTCTGCTTCGCATAAAGTCGATTCTCTCTGGTGATAAATATATAATAAGGCCTAATATTTCTTATAGCACTTTCTTCCAAGTTGAGTAAAGCATGTTTTGTAGGTTTTTGAGCTTTTCTGGGCCTGGACTGACCATTTTCACTATAGATCATTCCAAAGAAAGATATGCTTTTTGACTTAATTTTGCATTTCGTTGGATTAAACATGAGACAACATCAACATTGACTTAATTTTTCATTTTGTTGGATTAAACATGAGACAACATCAACATCAATAAAAGCCAAGTACGTCCAAGGATGGAATACTGTTGCCATATCTGGGCAGGAGCTGCTAAAAACAGCCTATCCTGCCTTGACAGAGTACAAAATAGACTTCGTGGCTTAGTGGGGGATGCCCTTTTCTCTACCTTGCAACCTCTCTCTCACAGAAGAGACGTTGCGAGCCTATCCTTGTTTTATCGTTATTTTCATGGCAGGTGCATGTCTGAATTGCAGTCTCTGGTTCCCCCCCCCCCGCCAATCTTTTACGAAAAACACCCGTCTAGCCGAATCCACTGTGAAAAATTTCCCTCACTCTTTATCTGTGCCTAAATCAAAATGTGGATTCCATGAACAAAGCTTCTTTCTTAGAACTGCACGCCTGTGGAACTTTGTTCCGTCTGCCTGCTTCCCGCCTGACTACAACTTGGATGTCTTCAAGTCCAATGTTAACAAATTCCCAATGAACCACCCCCTTAAGTAAACACTTCATCAAATCTCCACACTAACGTAATGTACTTGCAATAACCCTTATCCCTGAGTGGCTTCCGGGCTTTGATAAGTGGTGACCACTGTATATATATATATATATATATATATATATATATATATATATTATATATATATATATATATATATATATCATTAATTAAGCGAAACATGGTTATCGTATTCTACAATTAACCAAATATGTAACAGAAAATTTTTTAAAACATCAGTTAGAAAAGTGTGTCACAGATTGTTAAATGAGGCAAAGAATTAATGTTTCCTTTATCTGTTATTTTGTGACACATAAATCCCTTTTCGATAATTAAATGTGGAGGCAAAATGTGCTGTAAACAATTCATTAAACAGAATCGTTTATTTTTTCCCATCGTTATTTTAGAAAACTTTAATTAAAACAGGATGTTACATAATAAATTTTACCGGTTACAAAAAATAATATGATCTACATCAACATTTTGCATAAATATTTATTTATTATTACAAATATTTTCTTCAGTCATCTCACTTTTTATAACCAAGTTTCAAAGGGAAAAAACTCTGTTAAACATCAGAGTTACGTCCCTTGTCATTTACAAGCGTCAGCGTTTTGATGTCGGCTGTAGTTGTTGAAAAAAAATAAAGGTATAGTAAAATTTAATTTCTATTTCATTTCTCTAATAAATTTAAAAAAAGAATGATTGAAAAACATTGTTGCTATCTTGAAAATATATTTTATCTACTTGACTTTGTCTCTTGTACAACATTTCGTGAGTTATCGGCTTGTTAGTAAAATATTGTTGCATCAAATTATGATATGAATTGAATGAATCAGTCGACATTTTTCGTTAAACTTATTGCTACTTATATATTTTTGGTATCGTGCTGAAAATAATAACGTTATTATTTCGAAAGCCATTCTTCACATAGGGAGGGAGGGTATTTTGTAACAATTCTGTAATAATAATAATAATAATAATAATAATAATAATAATAATAAAAAGATATCGGGAAACTTGAATTTAACCTATTTTAAAATAGTGCGATACCAAAAATACATAAGCACCAACTTATTCCTATTTACAATGCCTCCTCACAGGACAGAGTTAGACACCAGGGTCGTTTTTTAATGTGGAGAAAAGGAACAAAAATAAAAATTGTCTCAGTCGTGAAGGATTTCTCCTCCACTGACAAAGAACAAGAAATTGAAGTGCAGCGTCTGAAGAGCAGATACTACACTTTGATCTTGTCCCGAAGCTTATTAAAACGAAGAATTATGCTTCTAATCGACAGTTTAAAGGCTTCAAAAGCACTTTAAAATGTCGTTAATCGATTATTAATTGGTAAAATGATTATTAGACTCTTCCGTTCAATAAACCGAAATTTGAAAAGAATTTGAAACCGTTAAAATAATGTATGGTTATACTCATTTTTTATTGAAAAGAGCGAATAGTTGATATCTAATTCTATCCAATGGGTTTGTATTACTATACACATAAATTCGAAAAAAGAGTTAAAAAAAAAACAAATATATAACAAATAAATGCTATCAAAGGCAAGATAAGTTACTTTTCTACCTAACGAGATCATTTTTAGTGTTTTCATTTAATGTAACATGTTTATTTAGCTCGTAAAACATACAGTGTTTACCGATGTACTGGAAAATTACAAAATGCGCCCGACTCTCTTTTGAACACGGTAAGTTTGAGAAAATGAGTTAAAACTAAAAAAAACTATCCAAAATACTGTTAGAAACTCGCTCAATATATGTTACCGTGACATAGGCTGACATATATTCGGTGGGTTTTTAACAGTATTGTGTATAATGTTTAGTTTTAACTCATTTTCTCAAAGTTACCGTGTTCAAAAGAGAGTCCAGGGCCATTTGTAATTTTCTTATACATCGGTAAACACTGTATGTTTTTTGAGCTGAATAAACATGTTACATTAAATAAAAACACTAACAAATTATCCAGTAAGGTAGAAAAGTAACTTATCTTGCCTTGGATAACATTAATTTGTACTCTTGCATAATTTGACCCTAATTCTCGTGAATTCCCGTCAAGCACAGATCGGGCGAGACTGGCAATCATCAGTATCAGCCGAGCGTTATTCAAATGTTGAAACGCTAACTCGACTTTTTATTTTATTTATTTTTATTTTATTTTTTTCTGTTATGTTTTTAGTAATTTTTAAGGTGATATTAAGGGGGGGGTAACTTTTTATTTTCTGATTAGTCACTTATTATTATTTATTTTTAATTTTTTTTTTTCAATTGAATTTTTTGGAGTTTGATTAGCCAAAAAAAAGCGCTATCTAAATGGAAGCATACGACATTCGAATTGGAAAAAAGTGACTAAACCAACAAAAAAAAAGAAAAACAAAAAAAAAGAAATGCTGACAAACAAATATATTTTCAAACTCGCCAAATAGAAAAATGACGGGCAAGAAAATAAATCTATTTGTTAGAAAAAGAAATGAAAACATCGATGCAGACAATCTTATATTGCCAGAAGAAATTGTTGTCCCCGAAAAATGAGGTGCAAAAACACAAATATTTACTAAAAAAAAAAAGATCGTGTGTAAAGGATGGTTTCTTCTAGAGATGTACAAATGGACAGTGCTACCAAAAGAACTTGACTGAACAACAAGTCTTGAAAATTAAAAAAAACAAGAACAAAAAATACGGTTACAAAAAAGAAAAGAAAACAAAACAAAACAAACAAAAAAACTTGTACTTACACCTAACAATTATACAGTTAAAAAATCTTTTCTTGGAAAAAAAAACTTACTGTTGATAAATATTTTGCAAAAAACAAAACAAAACAAAAATTAAATACTAAAATGAAATAAACCTATTTTTATTTTTCAAGGTAGTTTTTTTTTTTTTTTTTTTTTGCAGTTGTATTTTTTTCGGTTTTTTTTTTTTTTTTTTCATTAGTCTGCGTCTGTTACGACGCTCGGCTGACACCGATGATTGCCGGTCTCGCCCGATCCATGCTTGACGGGAATTCACGAGAATTCGGGTCAAATTATGCAAGAGTACCCATTTATTTGTGATATATTTGTTTTTGACAACTTTTTCGAATCTGTGTATAGTAATACAGACCCGTAATATTTAAATTTTATTTTCAAAATTCAAAATCTTATTTAGAAAATGATTAAATACTTGGATTTAAAAAAAGAGTTAGAAACGACAAAAAATGCGCTTTTGGATAATTCGTCATTAGTCTGAGGAAGATAATTCTATTTTACTAAGCGATTCATTCAATTTTTCATACATTAAAAGCAACGCAAAACATTTAACATTACAAAACCATTAATAACAAAAAAGAAGCTGATATTTGGGATTGACAATGAATTCCCTGGAAAAGTCACTTCTGATTAATTACAAAAATGCCCTGGAAATGTTACTTCTGATTAATTGTAAGAAAAAATAGTTGTTTTTCAACTGTTTTATTTAACAACGTTTTAAGACTACAAAAAAAAAGGAAAATGCAACGCTAATTGCAGAGAAATTGTAATTTTTATTAAACAAACCCAACTACTTAATGTAACAAAGTTTTATAGCATTAAAAAATGTAAACTGTGACGATATTGTTACGACGTTTTCTATTTCATATAAAACGATATTGCTCTCTGAAACAATTAACTATTCTTGGAAATATTTGTCCAGCTGCTCCTCTCCGCTACAAGAACTCTATCAGGTGCAAATGGAACAATTCTTCTTCTGTTGTACCCAACAGTCTTTTCACGTGTCTTTTAGCATGCGACCACAAACCTACATAAAAATATCAATTTCAATTACTTTTAAACATACTTGAATCTTTAATAATGAAGCACATAAATGTTGTTGTTAATTATTCGTAAATGCTTTAAAACAAAACTAACCTTTGATAAGTTGAGTATAAAACGTGTCATCATTAGAATTAACAAAATTTTCCTCGTGGACAATTGTGGCATGCTGATAAATGCCATTCTTATTTCCTATCCAGCTGTTTAAAGGAGCTACCCATCCATCCAACATTATTCTTGTTCCTGGCAAAACCAATTTATTGGGAATAATGTTTTCCAGCCCCTCCTTTAAACAGCTGTAATGTTATATATGTTGCTGCCTCTCTCCACTGCCCCACACACCCAAATACCGACTCCAATTTTTCTTCGATTATATTTCCCCTTGAATTAAAAAAGACTCGTGTATCTTTACCTTAGCGGTACCATTCTCATGTAACACCTCCAAGACATAATGGCTTCTTCAACAGGTCTTCCTCATGATTTCTCTGATAAAGTTCATCTAGTCGACAATTGTTTGTGATGAAACGCCGATGTCCTCCTGAATTCTGCAATGTTTCATGCCAACGTTCCATAAAAATAATAGTATTATTATCTGTCTTATGTGTAGATAATTAAAAAGAAAAAAAAAATTTGGGTAATTGTTGACAGACATTGTTTGCATCTCCAGTGGCAACCATCTTTTTGTTTCCTTTTTATAAAAAATCTGAGTATTTGCCTCACGTGTACTCGAATTAGCTATTAAACGCAGTGGAACTGCAAAGTGGACTTCGTTTTCAATTAGTTTTGGTAAAATGTAAGTAAAATTCCAGTTAAAATCCTGAATTTCTTGTGGTGTGAGTACATATCCATCCACTATGAATTCTTTACTTATACGAACACTTTTTAAATTCGCCATTCTCTTTTGATAAATAAATTCAGAATATGATTAATGAAACAGCTGAAAGTGCTTAAATATTAAAATTCGAATGGTTTATTCTTCACTAGTTTGGAGACGGAATGCGTTGTTGTGATAAGTGATTTTCTCTATTAATTCGCACTTTTTATTTTAAGATTCAAATATTAATAACTACATTTTATTTCAGTATTTAATTTATGTATTTCTGTTGTATTAAATGCTAGCTTTAATTTTTTTTTTTTTTTTTTTTTTTTTTCTCGTCCATAAATGTTTATTTATCTACCGAGTTGATTGCAAAAATAGATTACCTAATTATACTCATTTTTAGTTCGTGGGAGGGGAATCTATCACCATACTTTCCCTTAAACAGGTCCGTTGGACTTTTATTAAGTACAATACTTAATAGTTATTTTATTTTATTTTATTTTTTTTTTTTTAATGGAGAGTAGAAAACGCATTGTGGATGCGTTATCGGCAGCTCCTGTTACTCTCGCTTCTTCTTATTTGTCCCTCAGTCCTCATTTTTAAATGAGTGATTTTTCTGACAAAGGGAGAAGAAAAAGCTGTTTTCTAGGTTGGCAGTATTTTTGCGCGAACAGTTGGCAGAGTTGGTGGAAATTTTCTGTTTCTATGTCTATCCTTGTAGCCATGTCACTAGTAAGGGTGCTGGAGGTAAACGTTTTGTCTGGGCTGACGTTATCCGCCTGATAGTCAGGGACCCGAACCTTGGATTAACCACTAAGGAGGCTGTCCTATCAGCAGGTGCAAAGTACTGGGGCTGCTGTATTGCCATTTGGTGAATGGAATCTGGACCATGCAGTAGCTTCTGGTGGGGCCTCTCGATGCCATACTAGTGGGTAATTGTTACGGCTTTACCTTATCATGTGGTACAAAAAAAAAAAAAAAAAAATTCTTCGTTTCTTTTTCTCTCTTAGTTTCCCCTCTCTGTCCTCCTGCTCTAAGTAAATCTGTCGACCTAGTCCACAAATTCCAAAATTTCATCATGACAAGTTTCAAGAAAAAATACACGATTAAACCCGGTTCTCCAACTTCCAACGTAGACCCCTACTACCATGTCTCCTTCTCCAACATCAGGGGTCTACGTTCTAACCTTCCAGAGGTTGAAACCCAATTACAGGAGACTAAACCAGACCTTTTATTTTTAAGTGAAACTGGCATTGGACAGGCTATTTCCCTTGATGAGTTTGCAATTACAGGATACTCTAACTTAACTTCTAAATCTGACCCCCAAGATCGCCATGGGCATGGAATATGTGCCTATATTAAAGATAGCTTTCCATGTGGGAGGGACATCTCCAGGGAAGATCCTAACTTACCTTATATGTGCTTCCGGGTTGCTTTAGCTCACACTACTGCATTTATATTTACTCTCTATCGCCCCCACAACAGCGGAGTTACTATCTTTCAAAGCATATCTGAGAAAATTGACCAAGTCCTTTCTACTTATCCTTCAGCTAACATTCACGTATGTGGAGACTTCAATGTTCACAACGTCGAATGGTTGACCCACTCAAACAAGACCGATGATGAGGGGAGGTTCTGTCATGATTTCTCCATTGCCTATGACCTCACTCAGATTGTTCAGGAACCTACCCGTGTGCCCGATAATGACGGCCAGTATGCGAGCCTACTAGACCTTTTTCTCACAACTTGCCCTGAACTATGTTCAGTTTCTGTTCTGTCGCCTCTTGGATCTTCCGACCACTCTGTTGTATCAATTAAGATAAAAATGAAATGTAATAAGTCCCCAGACGTACCTCTTCATCGTACAGTATATCGATACACTAAGGCTGACTGGGATAGCTTCCGTACATTTATATCTGATCTACCTCTGCATTCCATGTTTAAAAAGGATGTGTCCTCTATAGTATTAGACCTAACTGAATGGTTAATTGTAGGTATTGACCATTTCATACCCTCTAAAAAGTTTCAGCAAAAACCTAACAGCCAGCCATGGTTCTCTCCAGAATGTGCTGCTGCCATTGCGCACAGAAATCACTTTTTCCACTGCTTCAAACGTAATAGATGTATGGAAACTAAAGCTGTTTTCAGGACTGCCAGCAACCATTGTAAGAAAGTAATAAGGAACGCAAGAGAGTTGTATGCTCAATCTGTTAAGTCCAAAGTAGCTGAGCAGCGGCTTGGTTCCCACCAGTTTTGGCAAATAGCAAACAGAATCCTGAACAGAAGCGTGTGCTCCATCCCAACTATTATCAATGGATCTGAGGTAATCTCGTCAGCATCAGACAAAGCCAAACTCTTTGTCAAGAACTTTGCAGCTAATTCTACCCTTTGCGACCAAGACCGCCAACCCCCAATATTTCCTCTTGTATCAGAAAACACGCTATGTGATATACGTATATCTGTACGTGATGTTGCCAAACTAATCAAAAACCTTGATTCCAGTAAAGCAACTGGCCCTGATGGTATTCCAATTATAGTACTCAAAAAACTTCAACCTGAACTAGCGCCCATACTTACAAAACTGTTTAAACGTTGTCTTAAGGAGAATAGTTTCCCATCTCCCTGGAAAATCTCATCAGTATGCCCTGTATTTAAGAATTCAGGTGATCGCTCATCCCCCTCTCAGTACAGGCCAATAAGTCTCCTGTGCGTCATGAGTAAGTTGCTAGAATCTGTATTAAATACAGAAGTAATCAAACATCTCAACAAAAATAACCTTCTTAGTGACACTCAATATGGTTTCCGTTCTGCTAGATCTACAGCAGATGTCCTTACAGTTATATCGCATAGGATTAGCAAATCTCTCGACGGTGGCAATCTTTCTAGGGCAATTGCTCTTGACATATCTAAAGCCTTTGATAGGGTATGGCATAAAGGTTTACTTCATAAGATCGCTAGCTATGGTATAGCTGGAAAAGTCTTCTCAATTATTAAATCATTTCTTTCTGATAGATTCATAAGAGTAGTAGTTGAGGGGCAAAAATCAGAAGCTCACAATATTAATGCCGGTGTCCCTCAGGGATCCATCCTGGGCCCAACTCTTTTCCTGATCTACATTAATGATCTTCCAAATCATATCCTTACATCATTTGTAGACATTTATGCTGACGACACTACCATTTATGGTACCACATCTAAGACAGTAAACGAGCAAGTTCTCTCCAATTCTCTCTCCTCTGATCTTGAGCACGTAGTACAATGGGGAAAGGAGTGGCTGGTTACTTTTAATGCATCTAAAACCAAGCTTCTCTCTTTACATCATCAACATTCTAATCCACATTTGTCATCAATTGAAATGAATGGCTCTCGTCTTCAGGAGGCCTCAAGTTTTGACAAGCTTCTGGGCTTGACCATTACTCCTGATCTTAAATGGAACACGTATATCAAATCTGTTGCCAAGGCCGCTGGAAAAATGGTGGGATCTTTCTATCGATCCAGTAGATATCTCACTGCTGATGCTATTCTCTATCTATATAAGAGCCAGGTACGTCCAAGGATGGAATACTGTTGCCACATCTGGGCAGGAGCTGCTAGAAAGAACTTGTCCTGCCTTGATAGAGTTCAAAATAGACTTTGTAGCCTCGTAGGAGATGTCCTTTTCTCCTCCTTGCAACCTCTATCTCACAGAAGAGATGTTGCGAGTTTGTCTCTGATGTATCGTTATTTTCATGGAAAGTGTTCAACTGAGCTTCAATCTATGGTCCCCCCTCGCCAAACTTTCACAAGAAACACTCGTCTAGCTGTAAACACTATCAATAATTTCCCCCACTCTTTATCTGTGCCTAAACCTAAACGTAGATTCCATGAACAAAGCTTCTTTCTTAGAACTGCACGCCTGTGGAATTGTCTTCCGTTTTCCTGCTTTCCGGCTGACTACAATATGGTTTTGTTCAAGTCTAAAGTAAATAAGTTCTTGATGAGCCGTTCCATATAAGTTATTAAATTTACCAAATTTTCATTACTAATGATTACTATATTGACCAACTTCTACTGTACACTCTTTAACCCTTATCCTTGAGTGGCCTCTGGGCCTTGATAATGTGGTGATGCCTTTGTAAAAAAAAAAAAAAAAAAAAAAAAACTATCGAAGATCAGTTTTGTTTTAAAACGTTTGCAAATAGTTAACACAAAAATGTACGTGCTGCATTATTAAAGATTCAAATATGTTTAAAAGTAATTAAAATTGAAAAAATTTTATCTAGGTTTGTGGTGATATGCTAAAGACACATGAAGAGATCGTTGGGTACAACAAATGGAATGTCCCATTTGCACATGATAGAGTTATTGTTGAGGAGAAGAGCAAAAAGACAAATATTCCCAAGATTAATAAATTGTATCAGAGAGCAATATGGTTTTATATAAAATAGAGAACGTCGTTACAATATCGTTACATTTAACATTTTTTATTAATGCTATAAACTTTGTGACATTAGATAAATTAGTTGGTTTTGTTTTATTAAGTGGCAATTTCTCTGCAATCAGTGTTGCATTTTCCATTTTCTTGTTATTAATGTTTTTGTAATCTTAAAACTTTGTTACATTAAATAAAGTAATTGAAAAACAAATAATTTTTTCTTACTTAATCAAAAGTGACATTTCCAGGGCATTTTTGTAATTAATCAGAAGTGACTTTTCCATGGCATTCATTGTCAAGTCCAAATATCAGCTTCTTTTTTTTTTTTTTTATTATTATTATTATTATTATTAACGTTTTTGTAATGTTAAATGTTTTGCGTTGCTTTTAGTGTATGAAAAATTGAATGAATCACTTAGTAAAATAGAGTTATCTCCCTCAGACTAATCCAAAAACGCCGATTTTTATCGGTTGAAAAAAAAAAATATGAGCTATCTTTTAACATTTTACATTGTAAATTGGTTATCAACCGACCCAGATGATCAATGTTTCTTATTTTACTTATTTTTGTACTGACTTTGTTTTAACCCAAAGTAAAGACTGCGACGAGATTCCCTGACGGTCTTATTCGACGTCCGTGATTATGAGATATTATTTTAACATCTGTGCCTGTGCCTGTGCCTGACTGCCTGGTGCCTGCCTGACTGCCTGACATATTAAATGTGCCGTCATCGGACCCTCCTGTGGTTATGTTAGATCATGCAATAATTTTCTTTTGCTTATGACGCTACGAGCCCAATTGAAACTTCTGATATGCTAGGACGGTTTGATTTTCACTCCGTTAACGATTGGTCCTTGGTGATTCAGCAATGCCTAATGCTCTTGGATATATTTTACGAATATGGCGATCCTTGCAATTTCCTAATCCCCCAGCTCAGCTCGATAATATCCAGTCGCATAATCATTCATTGCCATTTGTAACACCAAAATTCCGACACTTGTCCTTCATTGAAAAATCTGTCTGGGCTGGATAGTGGACTGGATGACGCATCGTTCTGAGTACGATCTACAACTGTTTTGAAACGCACAAAACCAGCTATCTTTTGAAATAGAGCGCACCAAAACAGACAGTTATCGTCACGAGGCAAACAAGATTTCTCTCCATGCAGTTATTGCCGACTTGCCAAAAACCCTTGTTTTCATTGTTGTTGTTGTTGTTGTTGTTGTTGTTGTTGTTTTCTACTTATAAAGGGAAATAATTCTGTAAAACGTCAGAATTACGCCCCTTGTCATTTACAAGCGTCAGCGTTTTATGTCAGCTGCAAAGCTGCATTTACTGAAATAAATTTAAGGTATATTACACTTTCATTCCTATCTTATTCCTCTAATGTTTTTGTTTAAATTGATTAAAAAAACATTGCTGCTATCTTTGGAATATGTTTTATCGACTTTGTTTTGTTTGCTGGTAAACCTTTGCACCAGATGGTAATATATTGAATCATCATAGTCAACATTCAAACTAGAAATAATGTTTTGAATCGACAATTTAAAGACTTCAAACCACTTTAGAATATTTAAGAGCATTGGAGTGAACCAGGTGTTGGTTATTTTAATCAGTTAATTATTCATAGAATGATTATTTAAGGTATGTTTAATAAATCGAAATTTAAAAGAAATGCGGAAGTGTTGAATAGAAAGATTGTATGCCTGTACAATTCCAACAAAATTGTCATTTATTTAAAAGAGTGAAATGTTTTTGAGTTAATTTCATCCGATGATTTTATAAACAGAATTGAACTAACATTCAATTAACACATTTTGTTACTGTTTTATAAATAGTGTTCAACCGATAATTTAATGGCCAAACGATACTATCACATTTAAATTTAATTTTCAAAATTCAAAATACTATTTTAAAGATTAAATAGTTTAATGTAAAAAAAGTTTTTAAAAAGAAGAAAAAAATAAAATAAAAGTGAAAAGACTTCCGGGCAACGCCAATATGGTACAACTAGTTTTAAATATAATAGTCATATATAATATGTTTACGGCTTGAAAAACGTCACTACATAGGAACGTTGTTTTGTATGCTGTACATTTTTTTTTTTTTAATATTAGCAGTTTATTTGAAGCGCCTTCTTTTAAATGGTAAAAAAGTTAGGATGATAATATGAAATTAAATTTAAGTTACATCGTGTTACATATAGGTGAGTTTAAAACTGACGCGTTCGAGGTACATCGTGTTCACATTATACTTTAACTTCTGCATGTTAGTACGGTTTTAATGCATCTAAAACCAAACTTCTATCTTTACATAATCAACGTTCTGATCTCCATTTGGCATCAATTAAAATGAATGGCTCTCGTCTTGGGGAGGCTCAATGTTTTGACAAGCTTCTAGGCTTGACCTATACTCCTGATCTGAAATGGAACACGTACATCAAATCTGTTGTCAAGATCGCTGTAAACTCGAGAAATTCAGTTAAATTTGAAAGTTAATAATTAATTGTAAAAATCCATTCAAAGATAAATATCAATAGTTTTCTGGAACTATTTAGAAGATAAGTAATTAGTAAAGTCTTGAGATACTGCATAAAAATAAACTGCTTGTTTTTATTTTTTTTTTAATGCTTAATTATCCCTAATAAGCGATTTTAGTTACTACTGGATCAAAACAAACGAAAGAGCGACACGCAGAATTTTTATGAATGCCGAAAATGTCAAAAATTCAGTTTTATTTTTAAATTTATAGAGAAATTGAAACATTATTGAATCTTAATTTCTGTATTTTGGAAGATTATAAAAATATTCAATAATTTAGGTAATCCTATTTTGTTGTAAAAAAAAGCAAGTGCTTATAAAATTACGATATTTTTCAATGTATAAGATTTTATGAAGATTAAATTAAATTGGTGTTCAGGGGCATTTTCTTTAACAATAGTCAAGAGTATAATCGATTAAAAATCCCAAATTCAGTAATATTTTGAAAATATCGATGAAGTCTGTTCATCAATGTTTTTTTCTTAGAATTTGAAATAAAAGTTCGTAAAGTATTTACAGCGTCAATTTATTTATTTATTATTATTTTTTTTACATGATGACTCGACTTACTCTTAAACTTGTCGTAACGATAAATTAAACAAATCATTTTTAAATGAAAGTAAAATTGCATTTTAAGTGTGAAAAAGTCGAATTTTTCATTGAAAAATGATAAACTAAAACTATATATATTAATAGGACAGCATGTGTGTTATTTATTTTCTGAGTCATATATCCGAGTGATTGTCGTTTAATTGTTATGGACTACCATTCTTTGTAATAAATAATTTTAACAAAAATTCTTCATAAGTTTTGGTGTAGGTTTCGATTATAGCTGATGCACCCAAGTCATATGGATATATATTTTTATTTTATTTTTGAAATTGTAACTTTATAATATATAAAAGTCGATAAAAACATTAACTCTATAATAATATATATGAAATCTGCAAGAATTAAAATATCATACTTAAGCGTACTTTACGACCGGGCTATGTCGGGCTTCCCTGCTAGCTTATATAAATACTTTTGCAGTTTTAACAAAAGAGCTACAATAATATCAGAACGTCTCCATTTACGCTAAACACACAGGCTCTCATATATGGATTGTTTTAGTTTATCATTTTTTAATGGATAAAGTGTCGGTGTAATTTAACAATAATATATTTCCACTAAGATTTTTTTTAAATAATATGTTCATTATATTCGTGATCGTTAATAAATACTGAAAATTTCATTAGAATCGGTTGTTTTCCTGAATGTTGGCGAATTTTTAAGTGAAGGGAGAGGTCAAAATATTTATATATTTTGAAGATCAGCCATTCATTTAGTACGTGGCTATTATTTTTCTAGTGTTAGTTTAGAAAACTTTCATTTATAGTTAAGTTTTCCATAATTATTTTGGTACTTCTGCAGTTTACATACCGTACTATTTTTAGGCGGGATTTTCTAGTTAAATTCAAATTTTACGATAGATTGTTTTTATTAAACTGTTAGATGAAAGTACAGAATAATTCACGAAGCCTTCCTCTTCTCATTTTATTTGTTTTTGAATAATAACGCTATTGTTTCAACACTGTCGTTAACTTAAGGAGTGCCTTATTTTTATCGGTTGAAAAATCATGGACTAATATTTAATATAAAAATGTTGTGTTTGTTTGTTTTTTTCTTTTGTAAGGATGTTCAAATTTTTGTGTAAAATCACCAACATTTTACGCACTATCACTTACGTCATAATTGTGTCTATCTTATAAATATACATACTTTTTACGGAATCCACTAGACGCTTTAATTGAATCAGGGCAGTAGCGTGTTGTTGTTGTTGTTGTTGTTGTTTGTTTGTTTGTTTGTTTGTTTGTTATCAATTAGTGACCTCCGTACATTTTTTGAAAATAGTCGCTAAAAACAAATTGACTTCCCCCTCCTAGAAATAAACATGTTTTAACAATTAAAATAATTTCAAGTTGTAGTTGAATTTGCTATTTTATAATTGCCAATAGTCATTGGTTTTTATATTATATGAAAAATATTTTTCCAAAATTGGGATACTTTACTCAAAAATCTATATTTAAAACTTCATATCGCGAAAAATTGAATTTCTGTTCTATTTAAATCTTTTTAAAATTGATTATCTTTTTAGGATTCAGTTATTTATTTACTGTTTTTTTTGTTTTTTTTTTTTTTTAATTTAACTAATTATAGTATATATTATTGAGAAAAAAATTTCATTGTTTTAAAACGTAATTATACTGATTTTATGTTTATTTTTTTGTTTACAACTTCAAGATAAGCGGAATAAATAATGAGTTTAGATATTAAAACTTATTATAGTAATAGTGATATATATATATATATATATATATATATATATATATATATATATATATATATATATATATATATATATATATATATATACTAGCATGGGTACCCAGCGATGCCCGGGTCGACATTCGGAAGAAACCTGCTATAAAAAGGATATTAATTTCAAAAATAAAAGAACGGATAAAAGCATGTAAATGTAAACGCCTCCCAAAAGAAGTGCATGATACTCTCTCCATCAGATATTTCGGCAGACTGGATAAAAAGAGAAGAAACTATTCTCCAGATATTGAACACTTTTTGTTGCTCGTGCGCTGGCCCCCTCACGCCAAATAAATAAATAAATAAATAAATAAATAAATAAATAAAATAAAAAAATAACTGAATCAAAACAACTTTTGTTTCAATAAAAATAGCAGTGAATGCTGGAGCGACCGAAAAAAAAAAAGCCGTGTAGGAAGACTCCACCATGAAAAGCTAATAAAGGGAAAAGCTAATTTGCCACTGTAGAAATAATAACGTTATAAACATTAACGCGTTTGAAAAATTTAAGAACAAAATGGAATTCCTTTTATTGGCTTTTTTTTTTTTTTTTTTTTTTTTTTTTTTTCACTGGCTTTTTTTATTTTTCGTAAATAAAAGAAATTTTCGACTTGTTTTTTTTTTTGGGGGGGGGGGGTAAATTCCCGGATCGCTCAAAGATTCTGTATAGTCATTTCAAGAATAAAAACAAACAAATGAGATATTTTCGTTTAATCATAAGTGTTGTATTTATTTATTCATTCATTCATTTATTTTTTAATATTTAAAAATAAAACCAACACATCTTTCTGTATGCACGAAATTATTTTTTCACGCTAGAAACGTATTGCGATTAGCAAATTATTTTATATGGGGAAGAGTTTCTTTTTTTTTTTTTATATTTTTCGAACTTCTGAACGTATAAAAAAATCGTCAGGGGAAATAACTCTATCCGTTTCTAAAAAAATCGATATCGGAAATAATAAATATATTATCAATATAGTTATAATTTAAAGTTGATGAAATAACAATCTTAAATAGAACACTTAAAATAACTCTCTCGCTAGAAACTTAAATTAACATACAGCTATTTAATATAATCGATTTTCCTTAATATTACGCAAAAGAGGTAACCTCTTAATCGTATATTTTGAAAGAACCATACTACTATTTATAGAAATAAATGAAATATTAACGTAATGGACCTTTTGTATATATTAATCAAATTGTGAACTAACAAACAAACCGACATGAATAAAAATTTATATATATATATATATATATATATGTGTGTGTGTGTGTGTGTGTGTGTGTGTGTGTGTGTGTGTGTGTGTGTCTAGAGTTTGGGGTACCTATTGTTTTGCTTTGTTTTTCTTTTATCCACTTTTTACATTGTTTTTTACTTAACAAGGGAAATAATTCTGAAAAAGATGACAGAGTTACTCCCCCGTATCATTTGTTATATGAGCCAGCGTTTTATGCTGGCTCCATTTACTAAACACGTTACAGATATATTAAACGTTCATTTCTACCTTATTTCTTAAGTGCATTAAAAGACATTTGCTTAAGAGACATTGCTACTATTATAGAAAAATTCGATTTGTCTATTGTCCAACTTAATTTTAGTTATTGCCTTGTTAATAAAATGCTTTTGCATCCGATAGTATAGTTTAGTTTCGTTATATTCGATGGTAATCTAGATTCATCATATTCGACATTTTTTGTTTATAGCAGCCGTTATGCTCGGCCAGAATAAATCCCCGGTAGGAACATTTCATAATGCCTACGCATATGAAGAACGCATAAGAACATGATGTTGTGATGCGATCATCGTACATATAAAACAAAAGGAACTATGTTACGCTTTCTCGCGAATAAATATAGTAAACAGACTGGAACGTTCAAGAAGGCCTGTATATAAAGATTTGCCCGCGAAAAATCAAATCAGTTTTTCCTCCTGATTTCTCAAGAACAGCACATGTTCAGAATAACTCTGTCACTGGGAGACGTTAAAATCCCTTGCCCTGAATGTACGCCCCATGCATATAAACTTTAATTCCCATCATGGAAAGTTACCACATCGAATAAGAATTTAAATTTTTTTTTAAACAATTTTATTTTGAACTACTATTCTTACGATATGAACACACACACGCATTCGTTTATATGATTTATGGACTGTTTTTCTCAGAAAATAGCCACATTAACCATAAGCCATATGTGACACTTTGATTATAAAAAAAACAGTAATTTCAAACCTCGTGCTATTCTCACAAAAATCCTCAGTTCATTAATTCTTCGTTGTGAACATTCAAAACAAGAAAACACTTATGTTGGAACAATTTATACTAATATTCCTGACACGTAAATAAATGTTGTTTAGTTCATGACTTTGTGTTCTTTGTCAGGTGTCGTTATTTTCCTTTTTTTTTAAGGATGTGGATTGATGAAACCTTTCTATTAATAGGTGACGCCGTTACATTTACTTTTAATGATCCTGAGGATACACTCCTACTTCGACTTCAATAGATTGCGATGCACGCAACCACGTTCATACTGTAATGTTGTGAGTGTTATTTTTTAAGTACCAGATATGAGAGTATGTTTCGTTGTTCTTATTTAGATGACGACTTATATATTTGTTGTTGTTCGTGTTGTAAGAGTCTTAGAGTGATAGAGACAGTCTTAGAAGTGTTCATGTTGTTGATAATGTTGTGAGATGCTAGTTATTATATATATTCATTGTGAGTGTTCATATTGTCTTAGGATGTTCATGTTTGTGGAGATAGCATATTGGAGACATAAACAGGGTATATATAAAGAGAGAGACAGTTCTGTATATATATAATAGACAGTGTACATGTTACTACAAGAGCACCAAGCCTGTAATTCAATGAGAGGAAATTTATGAATATCTTGATAGATAGACCGAGAGTGCGTTTGACATTTACGTTTTGACAGTTGTACATTTTTATGAACACAAAGTTCATATTAATACAATTTCACTTTACCTTTGTTTTGGTGATGATGATTTTCACAAAGTTCTTATAATATAAATGAACAATAACTTTTCTGTTGAATAACAACACGAAGATGCAGATATAAAACCACATCATGATACGTTTGTTTCTTCTTCGACCGCTCGGACATGATTTTGTATTTCCATAAAAGAATATAGAACGCAATAGATTTGTGTCTACTAAAAGTAAAAGAAATTCTTTCCTTTATTTTTCACTAGCAGGGGTATCCAACGTTGCCAGAGTGTTTAGAAGTGTAATAGAAAAAAAAAGTGTTAGTAAGGAGGGAGGCTCGAACCTGTGACTAAGCTGAAGGTGGAAAAGAAAGTGAAAGAAAACGTGATATCTTACCGCTACACTACGAGGCCATAGGAAGCGAAAATCGTTCAAATTTAGCAATGTCAATTAAAACGTTGGCTTGGTAAGTGAATGCAGTAATGAACATTGACTGAAGGCCAGTTAAGCTTTCTGTCGTTTCATTTATTTATTTCCCCACGATGTTGGAGAAAACCAACTCCCCACAAAAAGGGAGTGCCTAAACGAATAGCAGTTGTCTGATATGAGGGGTTTCCCCACATTAATCAAAGCTAATTGCTTTCTGGATGTCCCAGCATGAAAGGCTAGGAAGCTGCCTTCGCTTTCAATTAGTTTCGCTTTTATATGAAAAAGCTGAACAAACACGCAAGAGAAAGCATGAATTTTCTAAAAGTCGATGTAAATAAATGTAAATATGACGTGCGTTCACAAATCGTAGATATTATAATCTAGGGAGTATATAAAAAGTTCTAAAAAATAGTACCACCCCCCGAGAACCTTAGCAAAAGAAACCCTTTGCTGGACATACAAAAACGTGCACACCACTTTTTGCCTTATATATAGTGATTAGCAGGACTATTTGGTGTTTCCCAAGACCATAAAAATAGAATTTAAATAGTGTGTCTAACATCTTATTAAAATTTCTATCTCCCTTTCCTCTCTCTCTCTCTCTCTCTCTCTCTCTCTCTCTCTCTCTCTCTCTCTCTCTCAATCTTCTTCTATATCTCTCTAGAATATAAAAAAGAATGGAATAATTAAAGAAAAATAGATAATAAAAATGAGTGACAAAATGAATGAAAAAAATTGAATAGAAAAGAATGAATGAAAAACTGAATTATAAAAAATGAAACAGAAAAATGAGTGGAAACAATGAATAATAAATGAATGCGAAGAAATGAATGGAAAAACCTGAATGAAGAGAAATGAATTGAAAAACTGAATAAAAAGTCTAAGAAAAACTGAATGAAAAAAATTGAATTAGAAAGAAACATATTTTTCTTAATTAACAGCAGCATATTTTTCTTAATCAACAGCAAAAGTGAGAGGCTTGAAGATGAGTAGATACATTTATAGTTCTGTCATCGTATTCTGCAAAAGTACACAACAGGCAGTGAAGAGTAGTTACTGTTATTACCAGTTACATGGCAGAATACTTGCATGAGCCAACCAACTTGACATGCACAATCGGTAGATGTTGCTGTTGTCCTGTTTCAAACACTCTGTAGAGTGCAAGATGAGAGATCGTTCATAGACAACTTGATCTCAGTCATAGGGTCGAACTGTGTAGAACATCCATCATACTGCCAACGATTGAGATTAAGCCTTCAACTGACTCAGTTTCTCCTTGCCAAGAGATAATCACACTACACCGTAAGAAGAGCAACCTTTTTCTTTTTTCTGTTTGTTTGGGTTTTTTTTTTTTGTTTTTCTTTTTAATTAATCGTTTCCTGACAAGAAATTTTTACCTGGAGTGAGCTTCACTGTTCGCTGTTATGACGGTAACTACTTTCTGCTGCCTGCTGGGCACTTTTGCAGAATGTGATAACAGTGTACAGATTTTAATTAAGAATTAACAAACAGAGAAATATAACACTGAAAATAGAGATTTTATATACCATACGGTTCTCTTAGGAGATATAATTATTGAAGAGAATGGTTGTCCTTTTTGTCTGTGATGCTAAAAAAATCCCATTAAGTGGAGATGGAAACTGCCATCTTCTATCCTTAACAATTTCCTCGACTTTCGTTTTGAATTACAAACCTTCCTTTAAAAATAAAAAGAAATTGTTTTCCTTTATTTAACTTAATCTTAGATCTATTTGCTATAATTAATATTTAAGAATTATATTTATAAACTTCAATGTTAATTATTGTTGTACATTTCAAAGGAGAGGGGAGTAATAAATTGAAAATTAAAAAAATATTTAATAAATTATTAAACAAATCTTCAATCTTTTTGTACATATGGTTTTGTCATCCGGGTCAACAAAGTTTTACTTATAAATTATACTGGCATGTTCATATTTGCTATTTTCAAAATCTTTCAGGCTTCCATATGTAGCCCATGCATAAGATATTTTCTGTATTACAAGCAAAATCACCCAGGAGCGAATTACTGTTCTACTATGATTATGTTGCACTAGTTTCCACAACTCCAACAACCCAAGCTTTGTCCCCAAACAAACCTTTGTTATATTATCTCTTGAATTAGATAGATTCATCAATCTCAACTTCTGTAGAGCTACAATCTTCATCAATACTACCAAGCATCATTAGTTTGTTTATGAATTACATCGAATCTACTATTGTGTGTGATACAACATCGATTTCTGTTTGATGAGTATTAGCTAACAGTATATCAGGTGCGGTTGACTCGTGAGTACTTTCTATGGAGTTTCTACCCAATAAAGGAGGTAAGTGAGAAGTATGGTTTGTAATATTAGGGCTAAATTGCGGTAACTTAGTTACAGTACATGAGTAAATTACGTCACTGTACATACAATCACTATTGAGGGATAAGCCGGAAAGGAAGTTAAATGCTTTCATCAATCAATGCTGAGCTTAGAAATCAAGCATAATGTCATAATGGTGGCTCATTGAAGCCGTATTACTGTTGTTACATGCTATTACAAATACTTCCCTGCCTGGATCGATTTTCAATGGAAAATAAAAACAAAGTTTATTAAAATAAAAGAATGGTCTTTTTTGTTTTAATTTGTCTGGTGGGAGTAGTTTTGCATATCACAATTTGCTTCAGTGACTGACGAAATATGAAGCAGTAAGGATTTTGAATGTGTCCGTCCGTGACAGTTCTGTAAATCTGCTTTGTGAACACAAAACAAGTTGCAGTGACTGTATTCACTTTTGTTTCCATAGAATTGTGTACAATTTATTAAAATTTTAGTTGTTCCAGTGTATTTTTGGGTTATTAAATTAATGCTTCTTGTTGCTAAACGTTAGTGTTGAACTTATTTGTTGATTTGAGAATTAAGCTTAGTGAAAGATTTTTTATTTTATTTGACTAATCGACAAGTCATCTGGGAAGAATTTGTTTTGTCAACAATTTTGATTCAAATGATTTTCTGTGAAGGTTGTTCTTTTGTGTGTGAAAGAAAATGATCTCTTTTCAGTAAAAAAGATTTTTTGTTCGACTAGTTGCCGAGGCAGTTACCAAGGTGAACGGTTTCAGCTCACTGAGAATATTTATGCACATATCCCAGAGCCAGACGGATCGGTTGGGGTGTATATTGTGCACTAGAAGAGAAGTTTGATGCTTGATTGAAGCAACATGGAGTTGTTGACTGTTCTCATCTCGTAGATAAGAAAAACCGTGTTTGAAACCGTGTTTTAAGCCTTTTATAATCTCTTGTGAGATGGTCGCCTGAGAGATGGTCCCTGATTGGTCAAGTCAGAAAGGAAGTTATGTGCTTGCACCAATTAGTGTCGAGCTTAGAAATTAAGCATAAATTCAAATCAAAATG
Organism: Euprymna scolopes; assembly: GCF_053919585.1. Taxonomy (NCBI): domain Eukaryota; kingdom Metazoa; phylum Mollusca; class Cephalopoda; order Sepiida; family Sepiolidae; genus Euprymna; species Euprymna scolopes. The sequence continues at coordinate 42,576,246 of NC_136483.1, read as the reverse complement.
GTGATTCATTGGAGTTGTGTTTCTGTTGTTTCTACCACAACTTTTATCAAATTTAATAGCAAACCAGGTTTACTCTGCAGCTTCACTAGATTTAATAGGTAATTTTAGCACATGTAGAGTATGTGAAATACTCAGAGTTTTGACCAAAAGAGAAAAAAAATTTACAGTCAAAATTGAATGTTAATAGCGACGCTGTCAATGTCGCACAGTATATAGAACTTGAGAAGAATGTTTCTTTAAACAAAACCGGCTACAAATGAGACAGCTAATAATGCTATTGTTTTTATGGATCATTTTTTTCTTCTTCTTTGGCCAGCAAAAAACACGTAAGTACTCACTTCACTTAAAAACAAAACAAAAAAAACAAACAACACACACATACTCTTATCGTTCACTCTTTTACCACTGTTCTTTTAAAGTATGGTTTACTATTTTTATTTTATAGTAATTTTTTTTTTGCTTGCATCTTATTACATATTTCCTCCCTTATTTTTTGTCTCTTACATATTTTCCTTTTTCTCTACGTGGTCCTGCGACAATGTTCTTTCTGCATTTTGGATAAATGATTTTTGGTCTGTTATCGCTTTCTATTAAAATAATAAAAAACACAAAATATAGCTATGACATTACCTGCCTTCGTTGGCGACATTCGAGTTTGGTTTGCCAAACTCAAGTCGTATTTTGCGGCAAACAACGTTATGGAGCAACGACAACTGCACATACTTTTTAGTGCATTCCCTGCGTCATTGACACCAGTTGTCAAAGATTTGATAACTGACACCCCTCTACATTCCACCTATGATAGCATTAAGCAGGAAGTTCTGCTCTGGACGTCTGTAGTGGCAGAGAAATGCTTCCAAATGTTGGTCCACGATGAAGTTTTGGGGGACCGCTCGCCAAATGAGTTGCTCTGACAAATGAGGGGATTGGCAGGACATCCCCGCTGACAGTGCCCTCATGAAGCAGCTTTTCTTTTTGAGGCTGCCAGCACAGGTAAAAGCAATTCTGGCACCCATGCTGAAGAAGCATTCCATTGACGTGATAGTGACGTCAGTGGATAAAGTGATGGACTTCACTAAGGTGCCTACTACAGCGTTCATCCCTCACCCACTAGCTGCAGCCTCTACATCTTCTGCAACTGTTAGGGACGCAAACCCAGACGCCACTTCCATGAATATATTCGATGCTAATAAGCACCTCACCAGAGAGGTGATAAAATTAAATGAGGGCAAGTCACATTCGCCCAGATGCCACAACAAAAGCCGTTCGTCATCTCCACACCACCACTGCCACTCAAATAAGCCAGGATATTGTTTTTATCACAATCGCTTTGGTGTGGAGGCATGAAGATGTAAAATATTCTGTTCGTTTGTGAACCAGGAAAACTAAGGTCTGAGGAGCTCCATGGGATATTCACAATAATCATGCCTATTTTATCACAGACTCCCGGTCCCATGTAGAGACTTTACGTGCGTCTTCACCATGGCGAATTTACCCTGCCCCATACTAAGCACGGACTTCCTGCACCACTATAACCTGATAGTAGATATGAGCAGATGTCGGCTGATAGATGCGAATACAGAACTTTCCGTGAAAACTAACACCGTCTCTATCAGCCTGGTATTCTTCATTGCAGCCTCTAATAACCCGTACCAGACCTTATTACACTTCTACCTGCAGTTGACAAACCTAAATTTTGTGACAAGCAAACCCATGCACACCACAAAACACCACATCGAGACCACACGTGCACCTGTGTTCTCATGCCTTCGCCATCTCCCTGCTGATAAACTTAAGGCAGCAAAGGCAGAATTCAACCATATGCTGCAGCCCTCTTCCAGTCCATGGACGTGACAGAGATTGGTGTCTGACTGGTGACTATCAACGACTCAATGCCATGGCGGTACCTGATTGTTATCCAATCTCACATATACAGGACTTTGCTTCCTCTCTGCATGGTTGTAAGACCTTCTCCAAACTAGACTTAGTTAAGGCTTACCATCAGATCCCAATGAATCCAGCCGACATTCCAAAGACTGCAGTAACAACTCCATTCAGAGTGTTTGAATTTCTAACTATGCCTTTTGGTTTGCAAAACGTGACTAGTACCTTTCAGCACTTCATAGATGAAGTAGTGTGTGACTTTGACTTCGTCTATAGGTACATAGATGACATTCTCATAGCAAGTGACTAACATGAGGAACATGTCACCCACCTTTGCCTACTGTTCGAACGGTTTTAGCAATACCAGGTGAGGATTAACCCTGGTAAATGTGTTTTTGGTGCTTTGTCACTAGTTTTTCTGGGCTACATTATCAGCCCTGAAGGTAAATCTCCATTACTGGAAAAGGTGAAGGCTCTATAAGACCTTCAACCACCCACTTCACTTCGCCAACTAAGGCACTTCCTCAGTCTGTTAAACTATTACAGACACTTTATCCCACACTGAGCAGATCTTCTAGCTCCTCTTTATGACCTGCTACATAATAGGAAGAAGAAAAATGAGCACATCTCAGTTAATGAGGTTCAGCTTAAAGCTTTTAATGAAGTAAAAACATAACTGGCGGCAACATCTCTACTTGCACATCCTGTATCCGATTCCCAAGCCGGCAAAAACAACGTCACAGTATGTTTGACCCTGAACTTCTGGCGATGTACCTCACAATGAAACACTTCCAATATTCACTTGAGGGCCATTAATTTGTGATCTACACTGATCACCATCTGCTTACATATGCACTGCATTCTAAGCTGGACAAATATTCTACCTGCGAAACTCGCCACTTGGATTTTGTTTTGCAGTTTACCAATGATATCCAACACATATCAGGTGAACAGAATACTGTGGCAGACGCCTTGTCCTGCCTTCCTATAAATGTTCTGTCCTCGACTTGAGATGGCCTTAGATCAGCCAAGTCTGGACACATTGGATCAGTAGTCACCTGAATTTGCAACTTGCAAATTCGCATACCTGCCCATGCCTACTTCGGACATGCAGATCATTTGTGACACCTTAACATATTTCCCTCGACCATTTGTTCCGATGATTGATTGTAGAGTTGTTTTTGACAGCCTACACAATCTGGTACACACCGGATGCAAAGCCACAATGAAGCTGATTACAATTAGATTTTTCTGGCCAAATATGAGATGCGATGTCACTGGCTGGACATGTTCCTGTGTATCCTGCCAAAAGTCTAAGGTGCACAAGCATATCCGTACACCCCTCGGAACATTCAGCACTCAAGATGCTTGGTTCAGCCATGTTCACATTGATCGGGTTGGACCATGACCGGTCAGTCAGGGATTTACTTATCTCCTGACCTGCGTAGACCGTTTTAAACGGTGGCCTGAAGCCATTCCTCTAAATAACATTTCGGCTGAATCCATACATCAAGCTGGATATTGCGTTTCGTTCCCATCACTATTACCCCTGATTGTGGTTCATAGTTTGAATACCACCTATTCCAGGAACTTTCCAGGATTCTAGGAATCCAATGTATTCATACAACTGGCTTCTAACGGTATGATAGAACGCTTCCATCACCTACTATAAGTACGGAATGCTGCTTATCCTGATCTACAGCAATGGAGTGAATATGTACCTGTCATCCTTTTTGGCTGCCATGCTGCTATCAAAGAGGACCTGGGATACTCTCAAGCCAAACTTGTTTATGGATTACCTCTATTGTAGCCAGGTCGGATGTTGACCCAGATGGAGCCTACAAAAACTGATTTAGCCCTATATGTAAACAGACTGTGAGCTTATTTTAGTAAGCTCCCACCGTTTCACTATAGAAACAGTCCTAAAGGACATTTCATCTTGCTCACGTTTTTCTCAGAAAGGACACCATGAAAGCCCTTCTAACTCCACTTTATACTGGCCCTTATCACATGTTTTCATGTATTAATAAACTATTCACCTTGATATTAGTGGTAAAAGAGCAACTGTCTCTATTGACAGGGCAAAAAGAGCCTTTCTGGACACAAAAACACACAAGCCACACACCTTCCATACTTACACACAGCATCAAAATACACCTGAAGTGTATTAGACAATTATATTGCCACAACACATAGTGGTCGTAGAGTACATTGGCCAAAGAAACTATTTAAGACTCTCTACATATAATATGCCATATGTATCTCTACATATAATATAATAATGTACAATTTCTGCTTAAAAAAAAAGAAAACAGCACTTTTCACAAAAAGATATTTTCTTCCCTAAAAAATTAACATTGTTTTTTTCTTCATCAGCAAGAAAACCAGCTTTTCACATTTTTTTCCCCATAAAAAGAACATTTTTTGTAAACTTATTGTACTATTTCAGTCCTTTATGACTTTTACTTTTTTTCTCTGTCAATTTTCCGCCTAAGCAGGGAGTGATGTAGCAGTTACGAAGAACTACTTTCTTTAGGGAATTCATGCCCCTTTCTGAATTCTTTGGCCATAGGTTGACCTATCAGGTAACAGGGCGCATTGATTCATCTGCTCCCTAAAGTCTTGAGGGAATGGCAGTCAGAATTGGACCTTCAGCCTAGCAACACCTCTCCTCTCCTCTCTCGTCCCCTGTCCACCGGACATTTTGATGTAGCATCAACAGTCTCTACTCGAGAAAACTGCTAACTGAGGACAACACAGGAAATATCCTAAGTGATCGACACTGATCCGAAAGAACTTTCTATCCTTCTTCCTCTATCTCAGTCCGACCTTCAACTGCAAATAACATTTTTACTGTTGAAAAGAAGTTTGTTGTTCATTTCGTGCTGTGTTCATTAAATATATTTTATTAGTGGGTACAAACCAGTCCCTTACTAAACCATCATTTCCTCCCATTTTTATTCAGTTAGAAAGGCTCCTAATAGTAAAAGTAAAGGATTACTTATTAGGAGCCTTAATTCCAATAATATACCCTTCTCTTTAAAGTGGTCTATTTTTGGAAAAAATCTAAATCATATACACCAGGTTCGAAATTCTGCCAACTCTATATATTAGAAGCCGTTTTAATAATTTCTTTTTCTAAAGGTAAAGATGTTATAAATTTCTAAAATGAAGTCATCGACAATTATAAACATAAGGAAAAGTTTAATTATACCCAATTTATGGACCTAATAAATACACCACCTCCTTCGTCTTTTCCATTGAAATGGTTCATGCTTCATTTTTCCTTAACTATTCCTACCTCTAACATTTTTAATCCCTATATTCCATCTTCATCTATATGCATATATATCTTCATAAACGTATAAAACATAGTTCTTTTTTATCATTAAATACGGCCTTAAGTTCATAATTTCTTTTTTTGCCCCCCCCCCGCCCCCGACAAAGGGAGGGTGGACCTGTAAATTCACTCTTGTCTATTTGTCTCTCTGTACTTTTCTCAATAACTACGCCTTGGAATTTTTTGAAATTTTGCACAAACATTAAACATGATTTGATTAAAAAAAAGTAACTGAACGAATTTTCTGGAGAAAACTCCGGTTGCCCCCCCCCCCTAGAGTTGCCTTTCGGATTAAAATGGCTAAAATTGACACTTTTGTGTTTATTAAAAAAAAATTGATGCCTTGAATTTTTATAAAATTTTCTATATAATTTTGTTTGTCTATACTTTGCAATAACTCATGAGTGTGCCCCAGAGGCTCTTTTAGGGCTCCATTTTTGGGACTATTTTACCATATTTGTCCAAAATTTTCTGTATATGTCTATTTAGCAGTTTTGCATGGTGCTGAACGCAAATTTAAATATGTTAAGGCCTTGGGGATTTTGGGGGCTAAATGGGGGAGAGGGGAGGGTAAATGATGGACTTAGTCATTTCTTTTTTTGCATGGTGCAGAACTCAAATTTACATATGTTTAGGCCTAAAACTGCATCATTTTTTCATTTTCACCAGGATTTGCCATCTCTTGGGGACTTTTGGGGCTAAATGGGGGAGGGGGCAATTGCTGAACTTAGTCATTGTTTTTATGCCTCGTTCACTGTGCACTCACAGGGAACCATGCATGCTTCACTTGTTATTGCCTTCTTTTACTAATTTTTAACTAGCTTATTTCTATGATCCTTTTCCTATTTTCTCCCCTTTTTACTCATTGTCCAAACATGTATTTGTGTGCAAACATGTGTGCGCTTTGTTTTTTTGTTTTTTTACATAGGCATTACCACTTATCAAGGCCAAGAGGCCACTTGAGGATAAGGGTTAAAGAGTGTACAGTAGAAATTGGACAATATAGTAATCGTTAGTAAATGGAAATTCAGTAAATTTGTTAACAAGTGGAACGGCTAATCAAGAACTTGTTTACGTTAGACTTGAAGACAACCATATTGTAGTCAGCTGGAAAGCAGGAAAACAGAAGACAATTACACAGGCGTGCAGTTCTAAGAAAGTAGCTTTGTTCATGGAATCTATATTTAGATTTAGACACAGATAAAGAGTGGGGGGGGGGAATTATTAATAGTGTTTTCAGCTAAACGAGTGTTTCTTGTGAAAGTTTGGCGTGGGGGGACTATAGACTGAAGCTCAGTCAAACACTTTCCATGAAAATAACGATACAGCAGAGACAAACTCGCAACATCTCTTCTGTGAGATAGAGGTTCCAGGGAAAAGAAAAGAACATCTCCTACGAGGCTACGAAGTCTATTTTGAACTCTATCAAGGCAAGACAAGTCCTTTCTAGCAGCTCCTGCCCAGATGTGGCAACAGTACTCCATCCTTGGGTACCTGGCTCTTATATAGATAGAGAATTGCATCAGCAGTGAGATATCTACTGGATCGATAGAAAGATCCCACCATTTTTCCAGTGGCCTTAACAATGGATTTGATGTATGAATTCCATTTAAGATCAGGAGTAAAGGTCAAGCCCAGAAGCTTGTCAAAACTTGAGGCCTCCTCAAGACCAGTGCCATTCATTTCAATTGATGCCAGATGTGGATCAGAACGTTGATGATGTAAAGAGAGAAGCTTGGTTTTAGATGCATTAAAAGTAACCAGCCACTCCTTTGCCCATTGTACAACGTGCTCAAGATCAGAGGCGAGAGAATCGGAGAGAACTTGGTCGTTTACTGTCTTAGATGTGCTACCATAAATGGTTGTGGTATCAGCATAAATGTCGACAAATGATGTAAGGATGCAATTTGGAAGATCATTAATGTAGATCAGGAAAAGAGTTGGACTCAGGATGGACCCCTGAGGGACACCAGCATTAATACTGTGAGCTTCTGATTTTTGCCCATCATGAACCTATCAGAAAGAAATGATTTAATAATTGAGAATACATTTTGAGCTATACCATAGCTAGAGATCTTGTGAAGTAAACCTTTATGTCATACCCTATCAAAGGTCTTAGATATGTCAAGAGCAATTGCCCTAGAAGGTTGCCTCCGTCAAGATATGCGCTAATCCTATGAGATTTTTTTTTGTTTTTTTTTTTACATTTTCACCCCAAACAAGGCACATTGCCACTTTGGTGTAGGGGGCTACTATCAGGGGCAACAACTACTGGGATACTATGTAGGGATTTGGGCAGCAAGATGTTGGTTCACGTTGCATTTGAACTTCTGCACGTCAGTACAGTTAGGGAAGTAGTGACCTGGAATGGAATTCCAGAGTCTAGCGGTTCTGAGGAACAAACTACTGGAGTAGAAAGATCTTTTACATCTAGGGATCTCTACAGTGTGGCGGTGGGATTTTGCAGCCTGTCGGGTCTGTCGAGGGTGTTCATGTCGTGGGGGCACAAGTGCTTGCAGTTCATCAGAGCATTCACCGTTAAAATACTTGTAGAACGTTTCATCGATGGGACAGAGGCTGAAGCTTAGATGCCAGTTTGGGGCCTATCAGATTTGCGACTCTCTTTTGAACCTTGTCAAGGAGCAAGAGACTAGTAGCCGATGCACCAGCCCAAATATGACAGCAATACTCCACACATGGCCGAATGGTTGCCTTATAGAGGTACAGGATACTTTCAGGTGCTAGTAGTTTTCTAGCACGGTAGAGAGAGCCCACCTTCCTTGCAGCGGCCCTGGCAATGCCCTCGATGTAATTGTTCCAACTCATGTTTCCTGTGAACGTTAGGTCAAGGAGCTTGAAAGACATACTCTCAGATAAAGAGTCGTTGGCCATTGCTATAGGTGGTAGAGAAGGTTTCTTATAATTATTGAATGAAACTAGTTTAGTCTTGGCGGCATTGAACGTGACTCTCCATTTCTGTCCCCATTCCACTACTGATTGGAGGTCATCCTCTAGTGTTTCTGCCATTTCTTTAGATATATGTTTATTTGTTTTCCTGTCATGCCTGTTATAGAGTGTGGTGTCATCAGCATATATACCCATCTCAGAGGCAATTTTGTCGGGGAGGTCATTTATGAATATCAGGAACAATAGAGGTCCAAGGATAGAACCCTGGGGCACCCCTGCATATATATCATATTGTTTAGATGTACGACCGTCAAGGACAACCTGGATTTTTCTCTTATCTAAGAAGGATTTAATTATGTTAAGCATTCTACCAGTGATACCGTATTATCTAATTTTCCTGAGGAGACCCTCATGCCATACCCTGTCAAAAGCCTTAGATATATCTAGAGCTACCGCTTTGCCCTCCTCCCGCTTTGTCCAGTGAATGGTATATACGTTTAGAGATTACAGTTAGGATGTCTGCTGTGGAACAGGCTTGTCTAAATCCATATTGTTTGTCAGTCAGAAGTTTAGCATCTGTAAGATGATGGACTAGAGCATGGTTAATTAAGGTCTCAAATATTTTGGCAAAAAGTGGGAGGAGGCTAATGGGGCGATAATTTGATGGGTCAGTCCTTTCGCCAGAATTCTTGAATACTGGTACAACAGAAGCAGTTTTCCAACAGCCGGGAAAGCAAGCTTCATTAAGGCATTTGTTGTAGAGTTTGGAGAGAACTGGAGCTACTTCGGCTGAGCAATTTTTTAATAGCACAGCTGGGATGAGATCGGGTCCACATGGTTTTGAAGTGTCAAGGTTTTTTATGATAGCATGCACCTGAGCAGGGGTGATTTTTAGATCGTCTAGTGTGGCGTCTGTCCACATAGGAAATTCAGGCAGGGGGTGGTTGGAAGGGTCCAGTGGAGGCAAACTGACTGGCAAGCATGTTAGCCTTCTCGGTTGCTGAGCAAACAACCTCGTGATTTTTGGTTAGTGGGGGAATTGTTGATTACCCATTATTTACTATACTGTTGTAGATTTACCAGAAGTCACAAGTTCCTAGTTTTTGTGCTTCGATGCGTTTTTTAGTGGTTTCAGTAAATTCTTTCTTAGCTGTCGCTATTTCTTTCTTAACGTTATTTCTAGCTTCTATATACTTCAGTCTGTTTGAACTGGACTTATGTCGGTTAAACCTATGGTATGCATGCTGCTTTTGAGCAATGGCAGTTGTGCAAGTCGACATAAACCATTGGAGAGAGTGGGGCTTACTATAAAATTTCCGCATGGGAATGTGCGCTTCGATTGCAGTTTTGAACCAGTCAGTGGTCTCGTTTGCACACTGTTCAGCAGGGAGAGAAAAAATATTTCTCCATGGGGCATCTCTGATTAGTTCCCTGATGGCTTCCTAGTTAGCCTTTTTATAATATCTCGTTGTTTTGAGCACTGGCTCTTCAGTTTTGGCTCTAGAGTTTAGGGCGATTTCAACCATTATCACTGCATGTTCAGCATTCCCAAGTGGGCTGTGGGCCTTCGTTATGCAGTCATCGGGAACTGTGGTCAAAAACAGATCTAGAAGTGATGCGTGTTGTTCTTCCTGGTCAGGGAAACGGGTTGGAAACGTAACAATTTGTGATAGGGAGTGAGATATAGTGAAGCTATGAGTTGTGCTGCCCGCTGCATCTGTGTAAGTAGAGAATCCAAGCCAGTTTTTGTGGTGGACATTAAAGTCACCAAATACATGTATTTGTGCGCTAGTGTCGAGGGACAGTGCCGTGTCTATGCTGTCAGATACTTTGTTTATTATGGTGCAGTCCTGAGTCGAGGGATAGCGGTAGAGAAAATAAAAGTAGCTAATATTGTGTTGCATGAAATGTCTTGAGTTTTAATCCATTTAAGGTCAAACTCAGAGAGGAAAAAATGACTTCATTTTATTTATATAGAAGAGAAGAGAAGAGATGTAAGACAAAGAATATATTTGAAATATTATAACTCCATATCCAATAAGTTTTTGATGTCTTCAGAGGAGAAAATATTAGCAAATAATTATAATGGTTTACACCATATTTGCAAAATCAGTGAGACATGGAAAAATCACAATTAAAAGTTTTTTTAAGTATTTAAATATCATAGAGTAAGGGAAGTTAATGAACAGGATATAGAAATTCACATCCAATTTTAAATTTTATTGAATGACTAAAATTTGATTTGTTTACTCTGTCTTGTATATTGAGCAATTTTTTTTTAGATGGGATAGTCCTTATAGAATATTACTGCCAATAATATTTTGTAATGCATACCTATAATCACAGGTTTCCATACCAATTGATTGTTAGATAACTTTATTCTGAAGTATATATATATATTATATTTTTCTGCTATCCCTTCCCTATATATCCCATACTCTCTCTCTCCCTCTCTCTCTCTCTCTCTCTCTCTCTCTCTGTTATTTCTTCGACACTTTCTACTTCCTGCTACTGTATAAAGATATTCTTTCTCATTTCTAAGCTGATGATATTAAGTTGTTTTTTCTAGATTTATAATTCGGCTCTTTCTCCCCTTCTGATTAGAAGCATTTAGCTTCAAAAATTCTATGGCTTAAAGAGGTTATTTCTTTTCTGTCTTCCTTGTTGATTTGATGAGTTAATAAAGTTCCTTTTATTCAACTTCGAACTCTCATCTCTCTCTTCTTCAATAATTGTTACACTTAACCGCGTGGAGTTTCTTGATAGATTTGTTTGCTTATTATTTGTATCTTTATGTATTTTATTTATTACGATATATATATATATACAAAAGAATGTTGGCTGAGAGAATCTTTGTTTTTAGGCCTTTATTCTCATGCTCACTTATGATGCTGTGAAACATTGACATCATCAAGCACATTTTGGATATCTGTAGGTATCTCACTCAATATTGCTACATCGTCTACAAAGTTTAGGTAAATGACTGAAATCTTGTACTACTTGGATGCTTGGAAACTCCACCACATTTTATTTCAATGTCCAATTAATGACATACTATAAAAGAATGCTCCCTCAAAGAACAGATTGAAAATTGAAGAAATTAGAATATACCAGGCTCTTGTTCACACAATTCTATATGAGTCTGGAACTGGGCCACTCCGTACTGATGATATTCAGAAGGTTTGATCACTGCTGCTTCTGACACATCCTAAGGCTTCATATCACTGATCATATACCCAAATCTGCTCAAGATGTCAGATCCTCAGGCATGAGAAGATCCTTTTAACAAGAAAAATCCAATGGTTTTACCAAACCCTTCGTCATTTTTTAAACCGACTTTTTTTTATGGAAACTCTTCCAGACCAGGCATGAGTTCACTTGATGTAAAGAACTAGCGAGAATGAAAGATTATCACAAAGGTGGGAGATGCCTATTGACCTTATTCTTGAAAAGACCAATATTATAGTTAGAAGTAAAACAACCAGCAGGAAGAAAGGTGCTGTTTTACAATTTGTCTCTGTGCAGAGGGAGACAACTCTCGTTTACTAAGAGATTCGTTCATTTTTTCATAATATTAGTATTATAAGCTTTGTTGCAGTAAAAGAAAAAGTCGCCGCAGCTTTAAAAGTTTTATCCTTGTTTTAGTAAAGTGTTTCATTCTTGCTATTTTTTTAAGGTACCAGACTAATTTCTTATAAACCTTGCCATAACATTTTTTAATTAAGAAAAAAAAAGTTGCTGAACTTCTTTTTAAAATGTTTTCATTCAATGAAAATATCGTGGGTTCGTTAGTTTTCTCTTAATAGTCGCATAAAGACTATGTTTGTTATTATTAATGTTATTAACTTTGTTACATTTAAAAAAACTCGTTGCAGCTTTCTTGTTTTAAGGCTTTGATTAAAAAAATATTGCTTCCTAAATTATGAGATGAAAAATTGAATGAATCTTTTAGTAAACGAGAGATGTCTCCCTCTGCACTGTCGCCACAATTGTAAAACACAGCCGGAAGAAAGTTCTTGCAAAGAAGTTCTTGCAAAGAGGCTACTGGAATAGAAACTGCATCACAATGAGGTATCAAAACAGTAAATTGATGGAAACCACTAAACCAACAAATCAAACGAGCTGGAACAAAGAAAGCAAAGAATAAATCAGAAAATTCTAAAGAACACATGCCATAATAGTATTTATAGAAAAAAGTGAGATTAGCAACATTATGTTTGTGAGAGAGAGGGTGCAAAGAAGACAGAGTGTGGCCAAACAAATTACTAATACGTTTCTGTACCTTATCAAGAACCATCAAATGAGATAGAGATTCACCGGACCAAATATGATCATACTCCATACATAGTTTAATAATAAATTTGTAGAAATAGAGAATAGCATGAGGTGTGAGAAAATTTCTGAAGTGATACAGAGAACCGATTTTTGTGAGAAGCAGAAAGAGTAATGGATCTAATGTATTAAATCCAAGAAAGATTTGATGAAAATTTTTTTTTCTCGTCAAATTTTTCTTAGTTTTCAAAAAGTTTCGAGGTCGATTTCTCCACAAGAGCAAAATCACACATGAGAATCTCAGAAAGAAAAGGGATACGACTGAAATTGAACGACATGAGCTAAGTCTTAAAAGGATTAAACGAAACAAGCCATTTCATACGCAGGTCAACTGTTTGATCAGTTGCATATTTTAACTAATTCCAGAGAGATGGGTGTGATGCAACATCAGAATAGAGAGTGGCATCATCAGCATAGATGTAAATCATAAGAATGATGTTGTCAGGAATATCATTGATATAAAGAAGAAACAGTGCTGGGCATGAAATAGAGCCGTGAGGAACATCAGCATTTATAGCAAAGACAACCTCAGACAGACACATATGAGATTCAATACTGGTGACACATGCAATGGGAAGATCCTTGTTGAGAAAAAGAGGAAAACTATGCAAATGAGTGGAATAGTCTAAGCAGTCACGTAGCAAATAGCCATCCACATGTAAATCGTTGTTATCAATACAAGCATCCAGATTAGTCTCACAGAGAGCATGGATATGAGGAGATTTGCCTAAGAGAAAAAACTGAATATCTTTGATCTGAGACCGCTGATGTTACAATAAGAAATAATGATGTGTGCATTAGTGGAAGGCAATATAAAAGTGGGAGAGAGGCAGAATCACCTCAAGACAAACTAAGCTGAAAGAAACTTGATTCACAAAGTAATAATACACTGAGATGAATCACAAGAATGTGAGTTTTAGGACTTGGCTACTGTAGCCAGAATATGCATTTTCAACAATGGAACCATGACTGGGCGGTCTGAGCTATGGATAGATATGGACGATTTGCGACATTGAACCTAGGTAAATACCGTTACAGATCCAGAGCTAGGAAGTGGATTTTGTGATGAGAAATATGAAGATTAAATTAAGATTTCTGATTAATTATTTATTTATCCATAAGTGTCCATCCTCCATTAAAATTTCACATAAAATAACGTTCATATAACATTGAAAGAAAACAGAAAGAAAAATGGAAAAAAATCTTATAAATCTATATAGAAAGTAGAAAGAATAATATAAATATATTTGCTTTCTCAATTACCCTAAATACCTGAAGTGTAGTTGTTAGGCAGCTTTTCTTGCTAACTTTTGTGCAAGGGATATATATATATATATATATATATATATATATATATCAAATAAATAAATGTCACCAGAAAAGAAAATTCTATAGTAATATAAATTTATTTTGGGTGGTAAATAATTCACACCCAGTAAAAGAAAAATTAGATAACGTAAATTCCAGAATAAAAGCAAAATTTATAGCAACTTATGATTTTAGTACGTTATATACTAAAATTTCACACAAAACCTTATAAAAGAATTAAACAATACTGTAGATCTAGCTTTTGAAGGTGGTAAAGGTAAATATATAGACTTTTCAAACTCTAAAGCTTTCTGGTGTAAAAATAAAAACAGAAAAACTAGTGTTTCCAAAGGTATTTTAAAAATACTTATAAGTCATCTTATTAAAGAAAAACATTTTCAAATAGGAAATAAAATATTACTCAAAACTATAGGCATCTCAATGGGGTTAGATCCTGCACCATTTGGGGCAAATCTGTATTTATATAGACTCGAGTATATATACGCCTGAAAAGTATCTTGTACCTCTATAAGGCCACCATTCGCCCCTGTATGGAGTACTTCTGTCACATTTAGGCTGGTGCATCTACTACGTGTCTCTCATTCCTGGACAGGGTTCAAAAGAGAGTCGGCAACCTGATAGGTTCTGAACTATCATCTAGGCTTCAGCCTCTGTCCCATCGACGAAATGTTGCATCCCTCTGCCTGTTCTACAAGTACTTTAATGGTGAATGCTCTGCGAACTACAAGCACTTGTCCCCCCTCGACGTGAATACCCCCGACAAACCCGACAAGCAGCCAAATCCCACCCGTTCACAGTAGAGATCCCTTGGTGTAAGAAGGCCTTCTACTCCAATAGTTTCTTCCCCAGAACTGCTAGACTTTGGAACTCCCTTCCAGGATTCTGCTTTCCCAACTGTACTGACATGCAGAAGTTCAAATGTAATGTGAATAGACATCTTACTACTCATCTCTCTTCATAATACCGCAACTTATGTCACTGATAGTAGCCCCCTATTTCAAAGTAGTACTGTGCCTTGCTTGGGGCGAAAATTGAATTTAAAAAGAATATATATATATATATATATATATATATATATATATATATATATATATATATATATCATCACAAATATGATATATCCAAAAGATATAATTTTCATGGTTGTAGGAGATTTATTGATGACCTTATATGTATAAACGATAACGAGGAATTTGAAAAAATAAACATCTGATATATCCAAAGGAGTTAGAATTGAATTGTGAACATAGAGGAAAACAAGCTACATTTCTGGATTTAGATAAAAAATTTGAGGATGGAATTTTTGTTTATAAAATATTTGATAAAAGAAACTCTTTCCCCTTTCAAATAGTTTGTTTGCCGCAAAAGATAGTACCTATCACGTATTTATATTTTATGGAGCCATTATGTCAGAGTTTTTGAGAATAGCTCGTGTTACCTTAAAATCAATAAATTTTATACCCCCAGTTTCTAGCTTTGTAATAAGGATGATTAAATAAGGTGGGGATAAAACTAAAATAGTTAAAGCATTTGTTCATTATCCTGATGCTTTTGAATCGTATAAAATTAACCAGAATATATTAATAAAGGAAATACAAAACTATATTAGTAATGTATAAAAGGTATTATACAATAAACGTATTAATATATATATATATATATATATATATATATATATATATATATATATATATATATATATATATATATTTAACTTTCATATATTTTTAATAAATAAATATAATGTAAATATATAAAGTACTAATCATAGTAGGGGTGATAAGTATTAAAATGGATCAATCTTAATCTTATAAATACAACACTGGTAAATTAAAAAAATATATTCAATTTGAATTTGGCGACAGGGACGAGCTCACAGATAACGAAGACATTCTTGTGTTTGATCAACACTGCTGGGGGATCTATGATTTAATATACTGTTTTGTTTTTAAATCTCCGAAACAACTGATGATCCTTTAAATTAACATTAGGACTAAACAACTGATGATCCTTTAAATTAAGATTAGGACTATTGTGAATTCGAGAGAGCAAGTTGATGCATTGATTGCAGGTGATTAAATGACTTACTGACTAAATAGTTTTCCCACGAATGAAATATATATATATATATATATATATATATATATATATATATATATATATATATATATACACTTGTGCCCGATATTATTCATACCCCCCCCCTTGAAAATTGAGTTTATTAGGTGTAACTTTGTAAGAATTCATTGTTTACGTCCATATTGATACATATTCTTAATAAACCTCTTCTGATCATTTTCGTCATTTTAAAATCTCGGGATACTTGTAATAAAAGAAATATACAGCTATTTATAAAATCTGCAATGTTCAAAAATAATCATACCCCCTTATTTTTTCAGTATTAATCGCGTTTCTGACTGTTTGTTTCCTGTTTGATTCTTATTTTGAATGCTTTTATACAACCTTTGATTAATTTCATTTCGTTTTTTTGCATTTTTCAGAAATTAAAATTATATCAACTGAAAACCAATAAAAGAATAAAAATTATTAGAATGGGGAAGAAAAAAGGGCTTAGTAATGATCTTAGGACTAAAATTGTGAATTCACATAAGGATAGTTTAGGTTACAAGTCAATTTCCAAGAAATTTGAGGTCCCTACAGCAACAGTACAGAGCATCATCATAAAATTCCAGAGCCACCACACAACAAACAACTTGATTGGTAGAGGAAGGAAAAGGAAACTGTCTGCTAGAGCCACCAGGAATATTGTAAGAAGTGTTAATGCAAATCCAACCACCACTACTAAGGACATTTTAGAAAATCTAGAATCTTCTGGCATAAAAATATCAAGGCAAACATTGCAAAGGACTCTGCATGAAAATGGTCTGAAAGGAAGAAGACCAAGAAGGACCCCATTGCACACCGTAAAACACCTTGCAGCACGTCTAAAGTTTGCTAGGACCCATGTGAATTCTCCAGAGTCCGTTTTCTCAAGTATTTTGTGGACTGACGAAACAAAAATTGAATTGTTTGGCCATATGGATGCTTCTTACGTTTGGAGGAAGAAAGGAGAAGCTTACAACCCAAAGAACACCATACCCACGGTGAAACATGGTGGTGGTAGCCTAATGTTTTGGGGTCCTTTTCGGCTAGTGGTCCAGGTAGTTTGGTCAAGATAGATGGAACCATGAAGAAGGAGCAATATTTGGAGATACTCCAGAAAAAAAACATTAGACAGGATGCGGAGAAGCTCCATTTAGGACCAAACTGGGTCCTTCAACAGGATAATAATCCAAAATTTACTGCTAAAATAGTTAAGAAATGGTTTGAGGATAATCAAATTAATGTTTTGGAATGGCCTAGTCAGTCCCGACCTGAACCCTATCGAAAACCTCTGGCACATATTGAAAACTGAGGTTAAAAAGCGGAAACCTAGAAATTTGAGGGATGTGGAGAACTACTGCATTGAAGAATGGTCAAAAATCAGTGTTGATGCTTGTAAAAACCTTGTTGATAAATATCCAAAACGATTGCAGGCAGTTATTAAGAATAAAGGGCATGCTATTGACTATTAGTAAGAGAGGTATGAATAATTTTGAACTAGTGCCATTATTGTTTTTCTTTGTATAATGTTTCAAACTTGCATAATTTATTTATTTGTTGAGTTTAAAGTAAATGCTTATGATTGATTTATTGTTTGAAATCCCTTTAATATTGTCTACCTTCTGGTTTGAGCAATATTCTTATAGAAATCTCAAAGATCCGAGGGGTATGAATAATATCGGGCACAAGTGTATATATATACACATATACACACACACACACACACACACACACACACACACACACACACACACACACACACACACACACACACACACACACACACACGCACACACACATGCTGGATTAAATCCGACGATATGAAATAAAATAGAGGTGAAAGGACCTGAATACTCAACGTTTCGCCCGATTTATGCGGGTTTTTTCAAGAGGGGGGGTCATTGACGAGAGAGTCGGAAGATTTGGGGCTATATATAATGATGGGGGAGAGCAGCATGTTTTCCTTATGTAAATTAGATGTTTATATACATATATACATTTTATGAGAGAAAATAAATTAGAGTAAACTAGCGTAGTGGATTACGTATAAAAGTTAAAATATCGTAGAGATTTAAAAGATTGCGTCTGGAAATATAACCGTGATAGATTAAGTAAATAAAATGAAACGAGATTACGAAGGGAGTTTTTAAAAATGAGAGATAATTGAATTGGGATAAAATATAGCGTAGTAACTGTAGATGGCGTCTAAAAATAAGAATAAGAGGTGATAAAATGGGGTCTAAAAATAGACACTGATAAAATAAAATAGAGTAAATAAGTAAAATAAAAATAATAAAATGAAGTGAAATTACGAATGGATTTTTTTTTTAAATATATATATATTTTTAGTTTAACCTGTGTCTAAATTGTTCTCTTTAATAATTATTTTCGACAGATAGGGAGCAATGTGGAAAAAAAAAACTTTTTTGTTTAATTATATTGCTGGAATGGGAGATTATAGCTGACTCAATTAAACGTCGTGTGGATCTGTTATGTATGTGTTTAAGGAAAGTTGCTTTGTTTAAATTAAAATGGTGGTCGTTCTCCATGATGTGACAAAATATGGCGTTGAGTGTATTGTTGTTTTTACATCTCTTTTGTGTTCATATATTCTTTTATTTAAATTACGTTGAGTTTCTCCTACGTATATTCTTCCACAATCAAGGCAGGGCATGGAATATATTCCGGCTTTGATGTTAGTGTTGGTATTAGTCATAATTTTAATTGTTAAAGAGTTTAGTCATAATTTTCGATCCCTAATTGTTAAAGAGTTTAGTTTTGTTATTTGAATGCATGTCTTATTTAGGTTCTTATAGATTGTGTCGTTGTTTTTATTAGTTGGTAATGTTAAAAAAAAAGCCCGCATCAATCGAGCGAAACGTTGAGTATTCAGGTCCTTTCACCTCCATTTTATTTCATATATATATATATATATATATATATATATATATATATATATATATATATATATATATATACATATATATATATATATATATACATATATATATATATATATATATATATATATAGATATATAGATATATATATATATATATATATATATATATACGTTTTATTTTTTATTACCGTATATTTTTGTTACGTTACATTATTGTTTCAGCTATCCGGCCGTTTTTTTTTTTTTTGCCGTCTGTAGCTTCCTCAGACTTTTACAAAAATGTTCGTTATGATGTGATGAAAGAGTGAATGATGTCAGTGGAGTTTTCCGCTCTTCTCGCACCCCTCCACTAACATCATTCACTCTTTCATCCCATCATAACGAACATTTCTGTAAAAGTCTGAGAAAGCTACAGACGGCTAAAAAAAACGGCCGGGTAGCTGAAACAATGATGTAACTTAACAGAAAGATACGGTAATAAAAATAAAACGCATATTTGCTCTACAACAGTATTGAGCACTTTCTTCAGTTTTTATTAATTACCATTTCTACTATATATATATATATATATATATATATATATATATATATATATATATATATATATATATATATTTGTTGGTGTGTGTACCTCTTCCGAAAATATTTAAATAAATGTTTAGAGGTACAGAATTTGTATATGGTTTTAAATAAAATACTAGGCGGAAGTTTCTCGAGAGCTCTTTCAGCTATCATCTCTTCAGGAGTAAATCGATAGCAATCTAAATAATATTGTAACGAAAATAAAGAGTTCTATTGGGGAACTTATTTAATGTGCCAACGTACGGGGACATTAATTAAATTTATTTACGTTTAAAAAAACGATTAAAAATGTTGGCACAATATATATATATATATATATATATATATATATATATATATATATATATATATAGAGAGAGAGAGAGAGAGAGAGAGAGAGAGAGAGAGAGAGAGAGACAAATATTATTGAATAGCACGGAATTATTCTGTTTTACAATTTTCCTTTTTATCTTCTCCAATCTCCGAATAGTCCTTTTTGTGTTTTTCTCGAAATTGTATATGTTGGATCCATAATCGCGAGCGCTTTCGGACTATTCGGAGATTGGAGAAGATAAAAAGGAAAATTGTAAAACAGAATAATTCCGTGCTATTCAATAATATTTGTCTAAATGAGAAAATGCTGCCTAAATATACACAATATATATATATATATATATATATATATATATTGTGTACAGAAAGTTGTTAGATGAGACAAATCATTGGTATTAGCTGAAGAGAGCTTGATAAGGATACCTTAAACGGTCCTTATTATCGGGCTTGAAACCGACGGTACCAATGATTTGTCTCATCTAACAACTTTCTGTACACAAAATATAAATACGCTCTTACATTTCGGATTTTCGTTTTAATTGAGCACTCTGCTGGATTTCTTTTTCCAAAAAAACTAATCATATATATATATATATATATATATATATATATATATATATATATATATATATATATATATATATATATATAAATTAAATAATTTTTTTATATAATTTTAAAGGTTAAAAAACTTTCAACATTATTTTTTTATTATAGAGTCGAGAATAATGTGATTTTGTATGGTTGTTTGGCTTCTGCAATTATATGGCTGTAAATACTATTGATCGATAGTCTTAATATTTTGATTTCTGGTAAGCATAATATATATTGGTACATATTAGAATTAGACTATATCCATAGATCCACACAAGTAATCAACCTGAAAAAAAAATACCTCATCATATTGTTATAAATGTAGCATATGTGTTTGAAAGAAAGACGGCAAACACTTGTGATAAAAATATAATGATATATCTTTATTGTTCATTGCGACAAATGGGGTTTAGAGTGTATAGTTTCTAGCCTGATGCATTTTTATCCAGATTAGAAATAGAATGGATTAATATAACATATTTGGACACTCACGCATCCTCAACTGCCAAGTCTATTCCAGTATATCACCTACATCGCTTTTTCAGATTTTTTTTCTACAAGGTGGTCACCACTTATCAAGGCCCGGAAGCCACTCAGGGATAAGGGTTATTGCATCTACAGTACGTTAGTGTGGAGATTTAATAAAAGTGTCTACTTAAGGAGGCGGTTCATCAGGAATTTGTTTACGTTGGACTTAAAGATATGTCATCTATGCAGCTTCCAGTTGTATATTGCTTTGTAGCAAACTGGTATATATTTTTCCCATTTTATGCAAGTGGTCTACCTTATCTCGCAACAGCTAGCAGATGTTATTATTCTATCCAAAATAGGTAGCATCTCTACTGAACATATAAATTCTTAGCTTTAAATTCTTATTCATTCTTGCGCATGGTGTATCTTACCCATCTTTTTATGGATTTTTATTTTATAATGTTGTATATTCATACACAAATATTTAATGTATTTTTCTATATTCTTTTTTCTAGTTACTTCCATATTTATTGTTGATAATCATGGAAAATGTTTTTATCGTGTTCTGTTTATCTTATTTGTTCTGTTGTCTTCTGATTTGGGCCAAATTTGGTTTAGTAGTTTTTTCAGAAAATTTTGTATCAAATTATATGATCATGTATGGTGAAAACTTACTGAGCAGGAAGTTTGGAAACATTTTCCTTTGTCCCTAAGCTAATAGAAAATAATGACATTTTTTTTTTTTTTTTGCAAATATCTGAAATTCTTATCTTTTGCTCAAAACCAAGCCAATGGTCGTTTACATAGTGACTCTAGGAAAACTTTGGTTTTGTCTGTAGGATAATCACCTCTCCCTCCAAATTGACAAAAGTCGTACTATTTTACAAACATCTAAAATTAGACGCATTAATTACTTCTCTAAAGTCATTAAATGTTGGGCATATATGTATATATATTTTTTTTTTTTTTTATTTTTTTTACACAGTGATCACCACTTATCAAGGCCCGGAAGCCACTCAGGGATAAGGGTTATTGCAAGTACATTACGTTAGTGTGGAGATTGGATGAAGTGTTTACTTAAGGGGGCGGTTCATTAGGAATTTGTTAACATTGGACTTGAAGACATCCAAGTTGTAGTCCGGTGGGAAGCAGGCAGACGGAACAGAGTTCCACAGGCGTGCAGTTCTAAGAAAGAAGCTTTGTTCATGGAATCCGCGTTTTGATTTAGGCACAGTGGGGGAAATTTTTCACAGTGGATTCAGCTAAATATATATATATATATATATATATATATATATATATATATATATATATATATATATTTGGAAAATCGATCAACATTTGAGATTGATTAGAATCATATACTGGTGGCAATAGAAAAAGCTTAGTTTTTCTAACAAGATAAGTGAAAAAGACATTTTTTGGAATACATAAAAATGATTCATTAGATTTTGTTAAAATTCCAACAAAAGCTGTGACTAATGGTTATTTACTTTATTTCATTACTGAAAAAAATAGTTTAACCCTTCGTGAGGCTGAAAATATTCTCTAAATGGTTTTTCAAAAACTTACAAAAAATATATTTTGCTAATACCTAAAATTATTTCAATTGATTTACCGTAAAACTGAAAAAGTTTTTCATCATCGTTGGTATTGATTACAGGCCTCCTCATAAAGCAGTTTGGGTTCACAGTCATTTCTGATTTGAGTTGTGATAGACAGTAATTTTTTATCAAGTAGTTTGAGGTTTATGGTAGCTTCTATTTGATTTGTAGCAGTTATTCCTTTTCTATATATAGATGTGTATAAATAATTTCCCTTATAATTAGATGAAAGTCAAAATCAATAGAAAACAGCATGGATAGAGAATCAATTTGCAATTACAATTGGTAACTCCACATCTATATAATCATAAAATTCAATGACATAAACTGCACATGGTATTAGGTTTTAAACTCATAATGCATTGTTTTGTTAATTCCATTTTTTTAAGATATATTCAAGATTGATCAACAATTCAATCTTTTTAATTCTTGCATAGTAATAATAATGATTTACTTTATGATAATGATACTAGCATTTTTATGTTTTCTTGACTTTATTGTATCATCTTCTAAAAATCTTAATCAGTTAATTACCATTAAATTATATTATAGTCCTTATAATAATCTTAGCAATAATAGTTTTAAATTATAGATTAAAAGATAAATAATTTAAAACCTATTACTGCTAAAGGTGTTTATTTCATGTTAAGATACTTTTGGCGTCTCGTTAAAATCATGAGAAATCATCTTATTATTTTAAAATAGCTAATTTTACAAGTAAATTCTCCAATCGTTATAAATTCTTAAAATATCAATTCAATTTTAGTCATTATAATTTTTAAATGTTTCGGGTTGGTTTCATTATTTTTACAAACATTATTGCATCTATTCTTACAGTGTTACATTCATTATGGCCTTCTGCCATCATACGATAAAAGTCAATCAAGATTTAATTTATACAATAAAGATTTATATTAATGTTATATTTTGATGCTAATTCTTCTATTCTTATATGAGCAGAATGATTTTTTAATCACAAAATAAAAATTGTATCCTTCTTTGAATAATCTCTGAAAAATTTACTCAGTTTTATCATTCTTAACTTCTAACGATTTTTATTCAAATTTAATGTCATATCCTTGTCTGAATTTGAAATACTTTTGACATTTAGTGAATTTCCATTCGTTTTGGAAATAAGATTTCTGTGATAGAAAAAAAGTAAAAATCTGAAATAAAGACGTCATTGAAATATAAAGAAAAGCACATGAATAAAAAAGGTGTCTTAATAGTCATTATTTTCAGGATTCATTGAAATATAAACAGATTCCTTAAGAAAGGCATAAAAATTCGTGGAATAAAACAATTGTTCAGAATCAATGGCTAAATAGAGTTAAAAAGAGTCAACACTGTAAGAGGTCAAAGATCAGATTTTATAACATAAGAGAAAAAGTAGTTTTTAGAACAATTGTCAAACGAACCAGATCAGATCCATTTGAAAAATGTACTAACACAACCTACATAATAGGGAAAATTAAAACAAATATATAGTAAACATTATTACTAATGAGAGAAAGAAATAGAGAGAGAGATGTGTGTGTGTTTCACTGTTCTTTTTTGTTTTAATTGTGTGAGCTTACAAAAATAAGTATAATTGAGTTAATCATACAAGCAATCATTCATTTCATGCATACATGGATAGTACCTCACTTTCCAGTTATTCACTTAAATTATCAAATAGGTCTATTACATTTAAAAAAAAAAACTTGAAATTTTCAAGTATCTATAATTCAATCATAGTGATCCTCTTTCATCCCTTGTTTATTTAATTTATTTTATTCTCTTTGTTACTTTTTATTTTGAAAATTAATTGATTCCTATGCTTGTATTTTACAGAATTTTTCATATATTATATTAATTAGTTTTTCTTTATTCATTTAAATCCTTTTATAATTTTATTACAGACGGAGCGTACATTTTTGGTGCATTTTTTAAATTCTTAATTTAACTACAGAGATTTCATCATGTTTTTCTACCTAATAAATTGTGATAATATTGTATTTTCATCAGCTATGTTTTTCATAACGAAAAAAAAATAATTAAATAACAATTATTTTTATCATATCAATTATCTCAATAAATCTCTAAGAAGCATATGGAGAAATAAATTGTAACTCAAACAGTATGCTTACCAATCTGTTGAAAGACACAACTACAATACTTCATTATTTATCAAGAAAAAGAGCAAGACAAATATTTAAGACATAAAAAAAGAGCAAAAATTCCAAAAGGCCTCCATAAAATTGTGTGCGCTTTTAAAGTGCGACCTGAATGTCCTTAAGACACAACCATTCATTATTTAGGACTGTGGGGTTCTTTATTAGCATGAGTAAAAGTATTTGTATATAATAGACTAAGTCTTGATATTGGATAAAATGTTAATTTTTTTTAATCATTTTCTGCTGAGTAAGAAACTCAGATAATTAAATAAAATAAGTATTTGCATTACAAATGAAAAATATAGAAAACACAAAGGAAATAACTGTTTGAAAATGTTGATGAATATCAAGAGAGTAGACTACAATTTCTGAAATTTCTCATATATAGGACTTTATATATATATATATATATATATATATATATATATATATATATATATATGCATGAAAAGATTAGAATTTATATTCTGCCAGGATATTATATATCACAATGTTTTTATCGTAAAATTATATATGCCCGGTTAATACTCTTAAAAATGATAATGTTTTAGTCCATGGGAATGGGAATAAACTGAGAAAATCATAGAGAGAAAACATGAACATAGACTAATCTCAAAGTTGAGAGATGAGGTATATGTACAAATGCAGCCTTTATTGATTGCTGAACACCCACGCCAGATGTTCCTTATTTCAGAGGATTAGGTTCGAATTCTGTATGAGTCTCAGTTTTCTCTTTTTTACTTTCCATGTTTACTTGTGAGTTCAATTAATTGTTTATATATAGATATTATCCACTCTAATGGTCTTCAACAACTAACGGAGGAACCTGACATATATATATATATATATATATATATATATATATATATATATATATATATATATATATATATATATATATATATATATATATATATAGCCTAATTTCCAAGTCCAAAACGATTCTTTTAATATTTTTCTTGCAATAAAAAATGAAACACATACAAATTCATTTATTTTTTAAGTTGTTCATTTATAACATACGACTAAGAGCCACAGAATTGGTAAGAAATCCAATTCCCAGACTTAAAATTGATTCTCAGAGTCTAATTTATTTCTTTTATTAGTCAACTACTGTTAACAAAGTAAAGATTCAAGAGTTAATTTGCTTATTTCCTTAGTAAACCTTTTCGCGCCTATTGACTAAACCTTTATGTGCCTCCTTTCAGGGAGTTCACATTTGATTATAAAACGATTTAAAATGCTATGGATAAGGTTTTTCAATTTCGTTGGCGCCGACTAGACATTGTCGTTGTCTGTCATTGACTTTTTCTGAAATCATTATTGTTTTAGTGTATTTTTTCGCTTTGGGCACAAGTGAAAAGTATAGAACTTTCACAATGAATTTATCAACATCTTGGATAAAATACATAAAAGAAAAACATTTAGAAGTTTTCCGAATTAAAAAGGGAATTATATCTACATTTAAACATATACACTTCCAAAAAAGAAGAATGAGATTTAGATATTTGTTACTATAACTATCAGGACAAAAATGAGATAAAAACAAATATGAAACAAATGAGTGTTACAAAAGGCAAGACTTTTCGACCTACTTGGATAAGTTTATTCATGATTAAACTTGTTTTAAAGCATGTTTTTAGTTCAAAATAAACTCAGTGTCCACTGTCGAGTTAGAATAAAAAAAGGCTGCCCCCGTAAGCCCTATAGAAGAACCGCTCAAAATCAAAAATTAAATAAACACTGATATAAACACATAAAATAAATGTCAACAATCGAACGAAAATGTGATATTTTATCAGTATTTTGTTTCAATTTTCAATTGTGGAGTTATTAGACAAAATTAAAAAGTTAAAATGGGTCGACAAGGTTCATTTTATGTTAAATTTATGCGTGAAACTGCTTTATTACTCAAAATTCTAAAATAATTGGGGGGGGGGGTCCGCCACGTTATTATCTAAAAATGTAGAATTCTATTTTGTGGAGAGTGATTTGGAAAAGGTGTTAATCTATTTGTCATCATCATCATCATCATCATTATCATTATTATTATTATTATTATTATTATTATTATTATTATAGTATGATGTTTTTCTTTTTACAGTAACACAAATCAATCTAATAACCGACAAAATCTTTCTAATTACGAGAAAAAATATGGACATTTCTTCATAGAAGGAAGGTGGAGAATAGTTAACAGAAACCCCTCCCAATGTTAAGAATAGTTTTCTAAATAGTAACATTATTACGTATAAACTCATTCTTGACAAGAGACGGGCTTTGTTCACTAATCTGTCCCGAAACTGTTTTCTTATTTTGCATACATATCGTCAACTTTTTTAATTATTTATGAAAATTTCAAATAGTATTAACAACAAACAAATGTGAATGGATTTTGTTTAAAAATAAAAATATAAATATTGTCTCACAATTTTCAATTAATTATATAGAAAACATTTGATAAAAATATTTAGAAAGATCTACTCTTGTAATAAACCCCCTTTTCCAAGTGTCTTTTATGTTTTGCAAAATGTATGCACACGTTATACAGGTGTTTATAGACATTTGAACATTTTTTTTTAAAGGCATCAAATCTCTAATTAAATGTTTAGAAATTTTAAAAGAATTGGAATCGGCATTTGGAGAGGAATTGAGAATTTAAAACAGGATCGGTAAGTCTCTCGAAATTGGGGGAAAAATTTGAATTGTCCCATCACTAATATATATTTATATATATATATGCATGTATGTATGTATGTATGTATGTACGCATAATGGTTGTATAGTGGTTTTGTGGATGTAAATCCAATGAAGCCCATGTGATTATTAAAGAGTGCTCAATGGAGGACAGAGCTGTTATATAGTCTGTTTAGTATGCAAACATTATTGGCTACATATACATATGTGCATACATGTTTCAGTGGAATTCCAATTGAAAGAGACCACTTCATAAGACCAAGAAAGGGGCGATATTGAAACGAGAGTCAAGATTACATTCGTTTTTTTTTTCTAAAATATATTCAGGTGTGGTTTACACTTTAAAAGAAAGAGGGCTGTATACTTTGTGAATGTAAGCATTAAAGTTTTTGGAGGGAGGTGTGATGAAGAAAGGGAATAGGGGTGTGAAGGAAGAGGGGGAAGTATGATCCGATGTGGTCAAGCTGTAACAGTAGGGAGGTATTGGTAATATTTTAATTGTCGATTGTTTATTGGCCTAAGTTTTCGCTTTGATATGAAGTAATATTATACCCTCCTTTATGGTTGTTTTTTTCTGATAGCGACTTCATTATCAATCTATTTTATTGATAAGCTCTCTTTATTTATTTATTTATTTTATTCCTAACTTATCATCCATTCATTTATTTTGCGGTTTTAAATTATTTGTTTATTTATAAAATATATGTCCATGTGATTAAATTAACAGTCAGTGAAAAAAAAATAAAGACATATTTATATTATAAAAATAAAGTAGAATGGAAAATATAACCTACTATATTTGTTCACTGACTATCAATTTGACCATATTGACATATATTTCATAAATTAACAAATAAATAAATAATTTAAAAAGGGGAAACAAATAAACGAATAAAAAAAGCTAGGAATAAAATAAATAAAGAGAACTTATCAATAAAATAGATGATAATGAAGTCGCCACCAGAAAAAACAACAAAAGTAAAGACCTAAGATAGGGAAGTAACAACAAAGAGGGTATAATATTACTTCAAATCAAAGCGAAAACTTAGGCCAACAAACAACCGCCAATTAAAATAATACCAATACCTTCCTTCTGAGAGAGCTTGATAACAGGGAATAGTACTCCCTCCTCTTCCTTCACACCCCTTACGCCTTTCCTTCACAACCATCCTCTACAAAAACTTCTACTGCTCAAATTCACAAAGTATATAACTCATTTTCTTTCAGAGCATAAACCACACGCTAATGTGTTTTATAGAAAAAAACGAATGTAATCTTGACTCTCATTTCAATATCGTGCCTTTTTTTTGGTCTGATCAAGTGGTCTCTTTGAATTGCGATTCCACTAAAACATACATGTACACATGTAACCAACAATGTTTGTGTATATATATATATATATATATATATATATATATATATATATATATATATATATTTATATATATATATATATATATTGGTTTATGTATATATATACCTATATATGTTGGTTTATGTATATATATACATATATATGTTTGTTTATATATACATACATACATATATATATGTATATATATGCATATATATGCATATGTATATATATGTATGTATATGTATATAAATGTGTATATATATGTATGTATATATATATGTATGTATGTATGTATATACGTATGTATATATGTGTATATATATGTATATGTGTGTATATATATGTATATATATGTATATTTATACATATATATGCATATATGTGTATATAGATGTGTGTATATATATGTATATATGTATATATATGTATGTATATATATGTATGCATATATATGTATGTATATGTATATATATGTATATATGTATATATATGTATATGTATACATATATATGTATTCATATATATGTGTATATATATATGCATGTATACATATATATGTATACATATGCATATGTATGTATATATATGTGTCTTTCTATATATACATATGTGTGTATATATGTGTACATATATATGTGTGTGTGTGCATGTGTGTGTGTGTGTTAGAGCCTTCTCTTGGGTTGAAAGAAATCGTTGACTATGAGTGCAATATTTTATATATTTTATATATATATAAATATAAATATATATATATATCTATAAACTGATGTATTATATATATTCTGTATATAAGTAAGTATATATGCACGATAAATAATATTAATTTAAATCTTTAACTGTTCTAACATATACATGTTCTAATCTATCCGTAAATATGAAAATATATAGCTTTCATCACATACGTACAGATGTTAGATTATGTCAAGTAAACTGAAAATTTTCAATTCTTATTCAACATCTATGTTGAAAACTATACCTTTCAATAGTTTAATCATGTTTCCTCACAATATCAGCTTGTTATTTTAATTCAGACAGTTATTTTATAGAATATGTATGTATGTATGTATGTATGTATGTATGTATGTATGTATGTATGTATGTATGTATGTATATTATTAAATATATAGAATATGTATGTATGTATGTATATTATTAAATTAGCATTAAGGCGGTTATTTATCAAACATCAACTATCATTATCATTATTAGTAATAAGTGGACAAATGCAAAAACAAAACAAAGAAAAAACAGGTTTTATTATTTTGAAAATACAGTCAAAAGTGAGGCCAACATAAAGCTCTTATGCTTGTCAGAGAAAAAATTGGAGAAGAAATGCAGTATTATGTTTTAAATATGCATATGTTTTAATGATATGCATAGCTGAGCATGTCAATATTTTCAGGTGAGGTGAATGTGCAAAGTTGCATGTTGCATTTCTATGCTTCTTTGCAAGTAGAGAGATATTACATTTACACTTTAATCTTTTTGTATGTACATGCATATACATATGTACACATACATATGCACCATATCATTATCAAAAGTATGTGTGTATGTAATTGAATGCGTGCAGTATATGTAATTGCTATTTTTACTTTTATTATGGAAAGAATTCACAATGAATAATATCCATAAACTGCAATATATGTTATATACATGCACAAACACACATAAACGCATATATGTGTGTGTGTGTGTGTGTGTGTGTGTGTGTGTGTGTGTGTGTGTGTGTGTGAAATATACATATAATTTTTTTTTACAATCAAACACCTCAAGTACATGTAGACAGCCACCAACAGGAAATCCTAAATGTCCTGTAAATAGCTGTCTTGTTATATGTGGTTTGCAGTGTGTGACTCATTGTATGTGTCTGCATTTACTGAGTGAGTGTATGTTATGTGTTTATGGATGCATATTTAGTGTAGAGGAAAATGTCCTAAAGGTATTTTTGAGGACATTTTACTTATTTTTATTTACGTAAATATATTCAGAAAATCATATGAGCACGTTCTATCTCTCATAAACAAATCTATTCACTCACACATTTATATGTGTACATATAATTCAATATTATTTAAATATTTATATACAAAAGTTCAGACATACACACAGATATTCATAAATTAATATTTTTGTGTCATTTTTATTCTTATTTTTTCATTTAACACCGTGTAAAATACATCCTAAATCAATAACAACTATGCACAGTGGAATTACATAACTTCTCAGATCCAAGAACGTTAGCATCTTTTTCTCATATGTGTAACTCAGAATAAATTACATATATGCATAAGTATTTTGTGTGTGTGTGTCCGACTATTTTAGATAAGTCATTTAACGTGAGTATCTTTTTTTACGTCCTTGGTCCGACTGTCGTGATGATGATGATGATGATGATGATGATGATGATGATGATGATGATGATGATGATGATGATGAAAAGTAACTTTTTTCTTTTTAAGAAAAATGTACAATGAAATATGATACATAACATTTGGCCTATATATTTTTATAAAACCTAATATGATAATAAACAATATAATTGTTCGTTTTGAATAAAAAAATTATGACTGAAGAGTTTAACATTGGTCAGTATATTTTTAAGTCTGTCGGCCATAATAACAAAACAGCGCGTTTATTATTTGTAATGTATGACTGTATAAAATTAAATAATATCAGGCATCAACAGTGTGTTTGCTTTATATGAATTTAATATGTGTAGCATTATTGATTTGTATAGATTTTTCATGTTGTTTTACAATGTAAAGAAACAATTACTTTTCACTGGTACATGATCAAAAGAAAACAAAATGTTTATATTAATTTGGGTATTTTTGGCATATCTTAAATTATATCTGCTAATGATAAAATAATAATCTGATAAATCAGAATAAACTTATATAACTAAACAAAAGTGTACACTTGTTTTTGAATTTTGCTGAATGTTAAGCCTGATTTTTATTGTAGCATCTCATTTATATTTCCATATAAAGCGGCTTTCACAAAATTGTCATATAAAACACTATTATTTCCTAAGAGAAAAAACACCACTAGTTAAAAAATAGTAGTTTAATTTGTAAAAGAAGTATGTAATGTAAATTTTTAAATTGTTTATTTGAATAATTTCGCCTAATAAAAGAAAAACATCTATGCTGATGAGCTGTAGTACAGCAAAACACGTGTACATAGATTACTGTTTAAAAAAAATTAGAATAAAAATAAACTATATATATATATATATATATATATGTGTGTGTGTGTGTGTATGTATTTATATATATATATATGTGTGTGTGTCTGTCTGTCTGTGTATTTATATATATGTGTATGTGTGTGTGTGTGTCTGTCTGTGTATTTATATATATATATATATATATATATATATATATATATATATATATATGAAAAATTAACGCATAAAGAGCATTATATAATTTACTATAGATAGTATATAATGATAAATCAACCGCTTAGATACCGAAGCGAGTAAATCTGGCTAGCGAAACGAGGAAAATTACTACTGCTTTCTCATCAGTCAGCAAGTTAATATTATCTTTTTCTATATTTACATAAAAAAAATTAAAGAAGAAAAAAACATTTGCCTTGACTTTGGTGACTATCAATAGATTTCCATGCTGACCAATGAGGAGATGACAATTAATCTCTCTCCACAAGCTGAAATTACTACTGACTTTGGAACTTCTGATATCTATGGCAAATCTATGTATTGCTGCATAGCATTTAATATACTCCTTGTGTATATTTGTGTGTGTGTATATGTGTATTGGGGTAGAGAGGGCTCCCGTAAGCCGTGCCGAAGGCAACCTTTCTAGGAGAAGCAATTCTCTGATTTAAAAAAACATAAAGCAGAAGACCAGTACCCGCATTAAGCTGGTCTGCAGTTTAATTTGTTGCTGGCTATCTTGTTCTTGTTTGTTGCTGGATGTCAACATTTTGAACCGAGAGAGAGACTTAGCTGTCGTACAAAGCTAAGACTCTGTAACATCATATTTGTATAGATACTCCCTCAGACATTTGGGCTCATGGATTTTAAATGTCTGAGGGAGTGGCACTCGTCTGACAAGACGTTGCAATCATCATATATATATATATATATATATATATATATATATATATATATCCTGACTTGAAGCAGTTGCCTGTCTAGCCACACTGATGAGCTGTGAAACAACGAAACAGTACTGTATGTGGATAACTATAATGCTCCCTATCTTGGGTTGAGCATATTGGGAAGTGATACACAAACTGCCATTAGCGTATTAAGCGACGCTCTTTGTGTAAACAAATCGAGCGGAGGCATTTGAACGATGTCAAAACATCGTTTATTTATTACCCACACAGCAGCAGCTGTATAGCGTAATGATGAAAAGCCTTGACTGTCATTTTGGCGGTTGGGTTTCGATCCTGGCTTGTGGCAGTTGCTTGTCTAGCTGCACTGATGAGCTGTGAAACAGCGACGCAGTACTGTATGTGGATGACTATATATATATATATATATATATATATATATATATATATATATATATATATATATATATATATATATATATATGCTTCATATTGGATTAAATAGGATGAATTATGTTTTATTAGTAAAGTTATCACCTTAAAAGCTGTTGTTTAATCTAACATTTCTAAGAGGAATCTTTAACGTTTTATTAACAAAAAAAAAAATCACCTGAATGTGACAATCTTAGGATGAACAGCAAAAGTAGGAACACTCACTACTTTATTGGATAATGCGTAATGTAAGAAAGAGCTTTTTAGATATTTTCATCAATATAAATCCATTGCAAATTTTCTACATGTTTACACACACACACACACACACACACACACACACACACACACACATATATATATATATATATATATATATATATATATATATATATATATATATATATATATATATATATATATATATATATATATATATATGAAACCTTTCTTGAAGTAATTTAAATGAAAAGCAAAATGGTCACCACGCATTTTGGGGGTTTGGTTTTGAATCACACTTGAAAAAATATATATTTTTGTTCTGTTTTCTTTTCTTTCTTTTTTTTTAAGAAAAAGTTGATTTTAGAGGTCTGTTTAAAGTATAACACAAATTATATAAACTAGAAGAGGGGCAAATAACTTTTCTTGACTTTTCTGGATAAAAGTTTTTATATTTTATTCAACAAAAACAAAAACAACACCAATAAATATAAAGCTATATTTGTTATTTTGGTGACTCTCGGCAGATTAGATTGCTAATCGATGATAAGACAGTAGCAAATATTTTGAAAAGCCATCTTTACAATTCTATAATTAATTGGCAATGTTTAGATTCTTGCTTACCTTTAAATAATCGTACAAAAACGTGAGGTGAACCCTCACTAGAGACCATTAAGATTTATTGCTATGTAAAGGTAAACCTGTTGTATTTTACACATTCAACAATCATGTTTGCAGCTTTTCAAATCTATCACAAAAAATAGACAAAACCTTTACAGAAAAGTCTTTCATGTTGTAAAAATATTCTTCAGATTACGAGTATCAGTATTATTACTAAAATATGTGAGAGTAAAATATGTACGATTCTAAACTAAAGCTTAGAAGAGTTCTTTAGTTCCTGCAATCTCTGATGCTATTTATTGACATCAAAATAAACAACAAAGGAGTGAATGGATAAATAGTTCTGAGGAATTTTAGTCAAAAATTTTTTAGCAATAACCTAATAAGAGAAAAAAAAATAATGAGAATAAAATTCATTTATCTCTAACACTTTCCTGCAGTTTACCTGTATCACCGATCATTAGAAGTAACTTCAACTGGGATCAATTTATTGATTCTAGTTGGAAATACCTTTCTATTAATCCAATATCTGCCATTTTCTTCAGTTCTGTTCTGACTTTGAGAATGTTATTTTCTTGTATAAATATACATATAGAGGAATACCCGTCCTAAGGTATTGCACCACTTTTATGTCTCCTGACAAAGAGTAAAATCAAAATGTAATGATAGGTCAAAACTCTTGTTCCAATTTTTATCAAATTTCATTACATGATATTGATTCTAGGAAATGTCACAAATATAAGGCTTTTATATATATATATATATATATATATATATATATATATATATATATATATATATATATATATATATATATATATAACTTTTATATATTTTTAATTTTAAATAAATAAGAATGTAAATATATAAAGTACTAATCATAGTAAGGGGTGATAAGTAGTCAAATGGATTAATCCTAATCTTATAAATACAAGACTGGTAAAATAAAAAAATATATCCATTTTGAATTTGGAAATAGACGAATCTCACAGGTAAGGAAGACATTTTTATAACATGATTAGGCTAGCTAAATTAATTAAGAGTAGGAAACTAGATCCTAATATCTGTAACATATTTTGTTCTGGAGATTAAGAGGGGGTGTTTGATTAACACTGCTGGGAAGCCATGATTTAATATGCTGTTTTCTTTTTAAATTCCCGAAACAGTGTTTCATGGTAAACAACTGATGATCCCTTAAATTAACATTAGTTAATTATAGTGAATTCGAGAGAGAAAGTTAATTATAGTGAATTCGAGAGAGAAAGTAAGAAATATTGAATCATGTAAAAAATGCACTTTCAAAAAAGGAGTCTTCTCACGAGATAGAGAAAACCTATGAAATTACTAATTATTGGCTAGCATTAATTTAAAAATTGTAAAAAAAAATCTTCAGATGAGTTCAAAAATATGTATTAAGTTTCAAAATTGGATAGAAAGACATTACATCAATACAGATATTGAAAACTCAAATTGAAAGTGGTAAAGTGGTACTGAGTAGTAAAGTGATTGATTCCAATAAAGTCCAAAGCCAGAAGTCCGGGAATAGTGAAGTGATTGATTCAAATAAAATCCAAAGTCAGAAGTTTGTGAAAAGTCAGTATATGAGTGAAAACATCATGTAACCAAAATATAGTTTCATAAGCATGCAGATTCAAATGTCAAATTGTTAGTTCAACAGATGAATTAAAAATGATATAATTTAAATAGAAAAGAAAAGAAAACAAAACTTGATTTGAAGAAGTGGAGAGGAAAAATATTTAAAAAGAGAGAACGAATAAGAATAAGGTTAAATTCAAATAAAAGAAAGAGAAAAAGAAAATGAGGAAAGGAAACGAAAAACGACAAAAACGGAAACGAGACAACATGTCAAAAAATAAATAAAAAGCCGTTTGAAATCAGAATTATATTTAAAAATTAGAATGTATTAGAGATATAAGGAAAATTTAACAGTCGTTTTTTTATTATTAAAATGCGCTGTTTATATATATCAGTTGTTATTTAGCATAATTAAAATAAAATATAAAATATAGATATATGTACAAATAATTAACAAATAAACAATAAAATAAAAAATATATACGCATGAATAAATAAGTAAATATAAATAAATGTGCATTAATAAATAAATAATCGAGAAACAAAAAACTTAAAAAATCAAGAATGTAAGTATATGAAAAATATATAAGAAAAGTACATATGAAAAAAATTCTTTTGTTACAACTTTTCAAATCACTGAGAGCTAATAGGTAATTTTATTGTTTCTTTTTCTGATGAGAAAAGCTTTTCTTTGAAAATCCATGAATTAAATGCCAGTTTTTATAAATTTTGCCTATAACACTTGTCAATTATCTAATTTTATTTTTTCATCATTTCAAGATTTATTATAATAATGCTCTCTTTATGATAATAAACATCTCTTTATTATGATAGGATTTAATATAAAATATTTATCTTTATATTAATCAAAATAATTTTGCTTGGTTGTACATTATGCTTAGACATGATATTTTAAATTATGTAGATTGCGCATGTGGTATTTTAAAGAATCGATCCTATATTAAATATATTATATTACGAGGAATAAAAATAAAATAAAATAAATGATAATGTAGGTCATCAAGTTCCGTCTGTGTTTGTTTACAATATCACGTCAGCTGATATTTGGGTTTGTCAATAAATGCCCTGGAAACTTACTTCTGATTAATGTTTAGCTTTAAAATATGAAAACAAAGAAATTATTTGCAGCGATTTTAAATGGTACCTTTTCTTTTATCGTAAATTGAATTAATTAATTAGAAAAAATTAAAATAAAATAATGAGGTATACACAGGATCATTCAATCAGAAGTCGAATGCTCTACCACTGAGCTATGTTTCCAGATGTCAACAAATCTGTTTTTTTTTCTAAGAAGAAATCATTTGGTGAAATGTTATTATCTCCTTTGCCGATGAAACCTAAAATATTTCTCCTGTAACAATTCTTTTTTATCTATAAAAGAAAAGCTATTTTTAGAATCGTTTTTTTTTTTCGATACTTATCGGACGAATTTCTGTATAAAACATCTAAGAACACTGCCAGGCATATAAATTATCTTTGTGTGAAATTTGCAAAATATGGGCTCAGCCGTTTTGGAACCTATAAGGAAGAACTCACGCACACAGAGTGACTTATATATATATATATATATATATATATATATATATATATATATATATATATATATATATATATATACTTTCTTACATAATTAAATTCTACTCAGATTCAACAATTGTCTGCAAGCCTTACCACCCACCTGACACAAATCATCAACCCTTGTCTTCAAGTGGCATTTGGAATGAGCGGTAACTCGTTATATATATATATATATATATATATATATATATATATATATATATATATATATGTGTGTGTGTGTGTGGGGGTGGGGGGGTGAATAGCAGGTAGAGCTATATGTTAATATGAAATTTTATTTCTACTAATATTATGGGTACATATGTTCATATATGTTTCTACTACAACTTTATTTGATACTAGCATTTCAGCCCGGCGTTGCCTGGGTGTTTGGAGGTGTATGTTGAGCAAAAAACTTTGACCTCTATTATGACCCCTTAACATTTATTATTTTGGGCTCAAATCAAGTTATTAAGTTAGATCCATGTCCAAGGAACCTATATCTAAAATTTCAAGTGTTTAGACCCAAAATTGTCGGAGTTTGGTAGAGTTCTCAAAGATCAAATCGTTGAACTTTGATTACTTAGCAGCCAAATTTCTGGCCGAAAACCGATCACAAAGATTTTCCCAAATCTCAGTATCCTGTATATCAAATTTCGAGACTGTAGACTTAAAATTGTCAGAGTTATTGCATAGGAAAATGTACACATACAGACACACACACAGACACACACGTTCACTTTTATATATATACTAGACTACCCGTGACCCGTTGGGTCAGTATGTTATATTAGCTATGGAATTAATTTATGAGCCTGACACTTGTGACATAAAGAAAATAGTTTTTTGTGACATAACAGAAACATTTCTATGAAAGTATATTAAAATGAAAAAAGAATATAGATAGATTTCTATGAGTCGTTCTGTTTATAATTGTTTATTAAAAAAACAACTTCAAGCCATATGCATAGGTAAATGTGCACTGAACAGATACCGGCACTTTATGACGAGTGTGGACCCTGCGCAAATATTGGTCTATTTAGCCATGAAAAACTTTTTCAAGCAAAAAAATTTTTTTAAGCCAAAGAAAATGCCAAATTGATAAATGGTAGTCACATTTAATTCGCATAGTTCAGCAGCGACAACACCAGTGATCTGTCTAGACCAGACATACACAATTTTTATGAATTCTTGTAAAGTTAACTTTTCTGAAAGAAAAAGAAAGAGTTTTCTGAAAAAGATCCTTTTTTTAATGCATGTCTTCTGACTCTTATGAATTTTGCACCAAAAAATCTTTGTGTCACGATACTTTATGAGAGTCATCTCCTGATGACAAACACTACATTGCATTGTAGATGCAAGTGTTTTTCGTTCTTTGAGGAAATTATGAGAAGAATCAAAGTCCACTGAAATAGTTGCATAAGCATTTTTATTATAAATGTACAAAACAATATTTAGTAGAGAAAATAAGATAAAAATGAATTTAAAATGAAATAAAATAACAAATTTAGAATGAAATAAAATAAAAATAAATTTAAAATTAATTAAAATAAAAATAAATTTTAAATGAAATAAAATAAAATAAAAACAAGCACAAAATAAAAGTATGGATGAAATTTACTCAAAGAAAAAAAGTCAAAACAGAAAACACGCTCGATTAATTTGGAGTATAAAATCAATTTCGCATTTTATTTGGCTTTTTTAATTTTTTTTTCTTTTGGCCTGAAAAAGTTTTTCATGGCTAAATAGACCAATGTTTGCGCAGGGTCCACACTCGTCATCAAGTACCCAGATACCATACTACTTAAAGTTAAATTCAAACTTTGATATATCTTTAATTTAAATGCGAAAAAAAACAAACAAACAAAAAAACAATTAGGGCACTGAAAACGTACACAGTAAAACAATACGTTTTATCATCGCGTTCATAATGTACGCATGCACAACCGGAAGTCATAAGCCGGATGTTGGGTTACAACACCTATTACAAGGTCATTTGAGTTTTATAATTATATAGATTGAGCTTCATTAGGTCATGCCAACCTGAAAACGATAAGACCTGAAAACGATAAAACATTTTGTATTTTTTAGGTCCTCGCTGTTGGATGTGGCCTGATGTTTGCACATTTGTAACCATAATGTTTTTATTTCTTCAATTATAGATCCAAACTGTTTAACCTCAGCAAGTAGCTAATATAGTAGGAAAGGGGACATTTGTTTATTTAATACCTATAACCATTGCAATAATATTTTAGATTGGTTCATTTCTAGATAACATAATTTTGACCAAGATAATTAATGTAACATTGTCCAAGCTATATTTGACTTAAGATAAACTATCACTCATTTAATGGATCAATAAGATAAAGGTAATCCTTGTTATTAATTGTACGGCCATTTTAAATGATTTCATACTTGCTATTTCACAAAAATATAAAATGCAATAAATTATGATCCTTTTTAAAAATATAGTTATCATTCCCTGATGTCTAACAATTCCTTCTAGAATCATGTAAAACGAATATGCGTGTGTATTCATATAAAATGTTTGATTTAAGGAAATCATTGCAATTTTGTGTATCAATTAGTATTATTGCCATATTAGGAAATCTTTTGAGAAATTCTGAATTACATACTTCTTTTGAAACAGATGACATAACTTAGATTACCTGCTTACTGGAAACATTTCTATTTTTTTTTCATAGCTACTGCAAAGCATTAGATTTCAAACAGTATGAGGTGTATGTTATAAGCAATCCTACATGTTATTTAATCAATGAAGACTAATTTTTTATTTGACTTAAAAATTGTGGAATTCGTAGATATAATAATTATAATACATAATAATTTCTTATGCTAAAGTAAAATTATATGTGCCTCTCTGCATCACAGTTAAATGAGTGGTCTTAAGAGCCAAATTATTCACAGATTCAGAATCAGCGTCTTTTAGCCGATATTCTTATTGAAATTAAAAAATTTTACAACCTTTTTGTAAAACTCATTATTTAAAATTGAATACATGAAACAAAAATCTAACATTTTTAGTGTTCCTTTATAGCCAACTAAATAATATACTTCAAATAATCATGCTGTTCATATCAAATCATGTATTGATTGTTTACAGTGAAGAGAAATATTTATATTTTATTAAAAATGTTTGTACTGATATAAGATATTTTAAATTTTTATATATATTTGTTTTTTGTTTTTTTTATTTAGTGTAGGCAATCGAACTTTTTATGCCTACGGAGGAATTATAGCAAAACAAGTGATTTTTTTTTTCTTTTTCTAAATAAAAAAATCTATTACTATGTTCAGTGATAAACTTCTTAATCAAAGCGATGAAGTAGGTATTGTTTGTAAACACTTTAAACAGTTTATCCTAAATGAGCATAGTAGTAATCTAGTGAATTTAGCATAACACTTATCAAAGTAATCTTGATAAACGTACTATCTAAAAATTAAAACTTTCCCGACTAAGTATACAACTAATATGATTTTGAATAATTAATCTAACTATTAGGATAAAAATCTAGTGAATAACTTTAAATAAAAAAAAACACTTCAATTGATGGTATGATTGTAGAATATAATAAATCAGTTAAGCAAGATTTTATCTAATAGACAAAAAAATGAATTTAATGTCCTCGGTGAATTACTATAACAATATATGTCTCACTCTCACTATTTTTCATGCTAATAAGGACAGAGTCTATCATTTTAAATTAAGTGTGCTGTTTGTGTTGATGTGTTCCTTCATGTATGTAATCGATATATCTACTTTGAAATTCTTTGTAATATGACCTTTGACAGCTATGTCCCTATTTATCATATCTATTATATGGTTTTATAGAATCTTATTTTTACAGAAGTTTGTTTGTGTGAGTTTCTTATTATTAATATGAACTTTGACAACTGTGTTTCTGTTTTTACTAGTTAGGCTTAATAATAAGTATTACAAGGGTCATTCCAAAAGTAATGTCTTCTATTTTTTATTCCATGCGAATGGATCAGAGGGGAATGCAAATTACATTGATATAATGACTGAATTTATGCATTCATGACCTGAAAGTTTCATATTTCTGTTGCAAAAAGAAAGAAACTCCTAGCATGGACGTGTGTCAGAAGCAGAGATGCATCATTGAATTATCTCCAAATTTCTCTGATCAACATTTACTGGTACCTGTTGAATATTTACAAAGCCAATGCAGTTGATTTAAGCATATTTAGGAGATGAGTTCGTCGATTTCAGAATAGCGACAGAGATGTGAGTGACAAAGCATGCTCCAGACGCCTGTGCACCTCGACCAAATCATCCGCACTGATTGGCAAATAACAGTCAATGAAATGTGTGTAGAGTTAAATGTGGATGTCAGTGCATGGGAAACGATGTTGTTATCCCTAGAATACAACAGAGTGTATGATAAATGGTTTCCACGAATACTCACGCAGGACCAAATGAACCTCTAATGGGATGTTTGTTGAATCAGTATGAAGCCGAAGGTGACAGATCTTTGGAGCTCATCATCATTGGTGATGGGACATGGTGTCATCACTAAGTGCCAGAGTCCAAAGTCAGTCGATGGAACAGTAGCACTCACACTTACCAGCAAAGAAGATGCAGATATTTGCAGCCAAAGTGATGTGTACCATCTTCTGGAACAAGAAAGGCATCATTCTTCTGGATTCCTTGAAACCAGAGTTGACTGTCAACTCTGACAATTATGCTGAAATGTTGACAAAGCTGAACACCCAGATTGTTCATGTGAGGCCAGAGAAAATGGAACCCTTCCATTTGCAACATGACAATGCTAGGCCACACACAAGTTTTAAGACCATGGAATGTGCGGAAAAGTTTGGCTAGATGGTACTGTCTCACTCACTGTATAGTCTCGACCTGTCATCGTCAAAATTTCACTTGTTCGAACTTTTGAAGGGCGCATTACCTGACCAGCATTTCCCCAACAATAAAACTGTAATGACAGCCGTGAAAAAGTCGAACGCCTCGGCAGGTATTGACTTTTTACGACTTAGGCATTAAAGCCCTCATTCATCGCCGGCAAAAGTGCATTGAGAATAGTGGTGACTTTAGGAAAATAAATTCTGGAGCATAAAAGGCCACTTATTTTAAGACGGGAATGATACTAATTCCCGTCTTCCTAGCTCTTTAACATTTTGAGTTAAAAAATAGGAGACCTTACTTTTGGAATGACCCACATAAATTAATAGGTTTAGTAATAACTAACTAAAATTTCTAATTGGATAATTTATTAAACCTCAGTTAAATACAGTAGATAGAAAACTCTAATTGAATAAACAAATAATTTAGGACGCTGTACGATTTCCGATAAGAAAGCTTTATTTCTCAGTTTATTATCTTAGCTTTCTAATAAATGTTAAATTAATGGGTGTAATAATTATCAGTTTAACCATCTATTTAATAGGTCTGAGTATAAGTTAATTTATTAAACACCAGTTAACTACAGTACATAGTGAATTCTTATTGATTACATAGCAAATTCTTAAGAGAGGTTAAAAAAATGGTACAATTTTTAAATAAGATGGATAAATTTCTTTTATTTTTGTAATTATATTTTCCAGATTAATGTATATAGGATTTATTAATTCATAAATATTAGTACAAGTAAAATACCTATCGCAAATTGTTCTTCACCGTAAAATATTTATGCAAATATTTAGTATACAGTACTATGGCTGCATTATTTTTAATCATGTCTAGACGATAGGAATGTATATGTGTATCTGAGATGTGTTCAGTTATTACTGTCTTAACACTCATGTGTTGAGTATACGTTCTGTCTGTGGGATAAGAATATGTGAGCGAATAGGCAAATGTATCATGTCTCAGATGTGCGTGACTATATTTTGATTACATGTATGTGTTAGTAACACATAAAATTTTCCAATGCATAAATGTGTGGAGGGAGGAGCAACTTAAATTATGATAATATTTGATACACATGAAAGTTTTTTTTCTCCCCCCAATCTAAATAGCTATGCTCTTGGAAAGAACATCAGCTATATATTTTGACTAATCCGATCTCTTTATCTGAGGTTTGTTTTTGATAAATTTCGTTATTGTCAAAGAAGCCCGCTCTGAATAAAATATGTTTAGTATAGAAACACAAATTAATTGGTGTATTTATACATTTATAAAAATCTTATAAAGCTGTTCTTCGTATAGAGCACTTTAAAAAAACATTAGTTTAAGTTCAATCTATCAATATATTTTAACTTAATATAAGAGCGTGTGTGTGTTTGTGTGTGTTTAATGGATTTATATATAAGCTGAACAAGAGTCTCATGATCGTAGATTTTATTTTATACCCATTTATATCTAATGAAGAAACAAATGTAATAACAGGTAGATTGTTTTTCTTCGTGCTTATTAAGGATGAATATATATATATATATATATATATATATATATATATATATATATATATATATATATTTAAATATATATATATATATATTTCGTGCATTTATAAGCTACAATCAACATCCAAATGAATGCTTTGACGATAATAACGGTTTTCAATTAAAAGATACATCTGCATTACTTAAAAAATGCTAGGTTTATTTATGGTGTCTTTTATATATATATATATATATATATAAAACACCTAATACTTTTGCTGATGATGAGACGTTGTTTAAAAAAAAATATGTCAAAATTATTGTCCATGACTTGATGTCTATCACAATAAAAACATCGTTTCCGAAACGATCGTATAAATTATTGACTTTGTTGTGTTCCTTCTTATGAAACAGATTTTTAATTTTTAATTCTAATTTTAATTTTAAATTATCAATCACATTACTAAATATATATATATATATATATATATATATATATATATATATATATATATATATATATATAGTCATGCTTAATAAACAAGTAGAAAAGAAATATAT
This sequence comes from Euprymna scolopes, assembly GCF_053919585.1. Classification (NCBI taxonomy): domain Eukaryota; kingdom Metazoa; phylum Mollusca; class Cephalopoda; order Sepiida; family Sepiolidae; genus Euprymna; species Euprymna scolopes. Next base: position 42,532,199 of record NC_136483.1, on the reverse strand, counting down.
ATATATATATATATATATATATATATATATATATATATATATATATATATTCATGCTTAATAAGCAAGACAAAAGCAATCTACCTGCTATTACATTTGTTTCTTCATTTACAATAATGAAACTCTTGTTCAGCTTGTGTGTGTGTGTGTTTGTAAATCCATCTGATAGAATTTTCAACAACAGGCGTCAATCTTTATAAATTTAAAAAACCGAAAGTCTGAATTTTGCACAATAAACACTTGACAATCAAGTTCAAACATGTGACAACTAGTAGTGGATTAGATTTTGTTTTGGCCTCTTCGAATTAAAGTTGTAAAATTTCTTTGTTTTATTAGTTTTGTGTAATTTTTTTTCTTTTGTCTAAAATGTTAGAATGTCTTATTTTTTTTTAAATCTGATATCCCAACTAATAGTAATTATGCCATCAATGAGCTCACAAACATAATTTTGTAATTTGAAATGAAAAGCATTTTTTTTCTTTAGCTTATTTCTTTTTGTTTTTAATTGATTTTAATCTGTACTGTTTTCCAGTAAAAATCTGTACTGTTTTCCAGTAAAAATCATATTTGTACGAAAAAGATGTTTACTAATTTTAGCTAAACTTTATGCTGTGCCAAAACGACGGGGCATCAAGTATGGATCACTTTCATTAAGCATATCTGTATGACTAGCTTTTATTTATCAAAGAAAATGTTTACACAGATTGTCTTGCATCAATACAGTTTGCTCAAACCATCTCTATCTGATTCGAGCTACACATTTATATCATGAACAGTAAGGAGAAAAATAAAATGACAAAACATCTCTGTGCAAAGTATATATGCATCTCATCTCCTCCCGTCATAAAATAAATAGTTAATTAATAGATAATTGAATCAAACAATCAATGGCAACCCCCTCATGAACATAAGATCAGCATAAAACAACGGCTCAGCATGAAAAACTGTTCCAATGTAAATTAGATGGCAAAATAATAAATTCCTTTGCTTCTATATTATAATAATAATAATAATAATAATAATAATAATAATAATAATAATAATAATAATAATAATAATAATAAAATACAAGCAAAGATCGACAAGACACAAGAAAGCAGCAAATGCAGACTGTGGACAAAGGGAAAAAACGATGAACAACATGGGTGAATGCAGCAAACTAGCCCAAATCAAATATAAGAATAAATATGATCAAATGAGGAAAGCAGTACATTGGGAACTATGCAAACAACTGCATCTTGAACACACAGACAAATGGTACAAGCACAATCCAGTATTAATGCTTGAAAGCCCAAAGCACAAAATCCTACAAACAAACAGATGAACCCATTCGAGCAAGGAAACTAGATATCAATATAGTTAATAAGATAGAAAGGTTTTGCCAGATTGTAGATTTCGCCATTCCAGCAGACCACAAAGTGAATATCACGAAGATGGAGAAGTGAAGCAAATACACTAAACTGGCCAGAGAGCTGAAAGGGATATGGAAGATGAAAAAAGTACAGATAACACCAATAATCTTAGGAGCACTATGGACAATCTCGAAAAACTTCAAAAATTAATAGGGGAAATAGAAATCAAGGAGATAACTAAGAAAATACGACGGATAATGAAAACGGTTGAAATATTAAGGAAAAACTTTGGATGACTAATATACACGAGCTACAAACACTAACTGGCCATATAAAAACTGCAACAGAATAAAACAAAAAATAGAGGAACAGTATATGAAACCAAGAAAACTGAAACTGTATAATCGTAAGTAAACTCTTCCAGCCCCCCACCTCAAAAAAAAAAAAAGATTGTAGTGCTAGCATCACCTGGCGCCACATCAAATAGTTGACAAAAGTTAAGGAGGATGGAAAGACTGAGGAGAGAAAGTGTTTACGTGCGCAAAGAGAACTGGGATCTTAAAAAGGTGCATTGTCATCCAAATTCCACTGATGATGAATGGTCATTGTAAACAAGAAGTCAATGGCAAACGGCTGCTTTAATGATGCAAATTCACTTGCAAAGATTATCAACTGAGGTGGAGAGTACTTGAAATATGGAGAGACTTGTTATCACTCGGATTCCAGGGAACACCACCTGTTTTTGTCAGTGAACAATCTCTAACGATGATCTGTGTGAGAAGTCCTAGTAAATAATAATAATAATAATAATAATAATAATAATAATAATAATAATAATAATAATAATAGAAGAAAAAGATCAAGTAAAGCGACTTATTATTTTTACTTTTGCAGAAAGAATGTCTTAACAGTTTATTATTTTTGGGATGAAGTAAGTAATGGTATATATATATATATATATATATATATATATATATATATATATATAATGAGTTTTGATGCGGTAAAGCGATGATACAGAAAGACCTGCCGATAATAACTGTAGGCTATCAGTGGTGGTGCTATTCTATTCAATTCACACTTGTTTTTATCTCCAAGAAAACCACTAGAAACAATGAAACAAAGATAAACCCGCAGGTTAATATACACAATAGTCTAATATAATTTTTATTCTTTTATCTTTTACTTATAGTAGATTCAAATAGAAAACACCAGAAATTACTCTTTCAAGATATTCTGATATGATAAAACGTCTTATGATTTAAGAAAATACAGTTGCAAATGCACTCAAATTGTTAGAAAAGCTTATGTTAATGAGAAATAAGTAAAATATTCAAGGTTTTTGAAGTAATTAAAAATATAAAAAGATATTTTTAATCTATAAAAGTTATGCCTGGTTTTCATCTTTATTATAATTATTTGAATTTTAAACTATCCTAATTATGATATCATTTACATATTTTATAAAAGCATTTTATATTATTTTAAATAAGGAAAGAAATATCTGTAAATATGAAATAAAATCATATTTTGACTTTCTTCTTTTTCTGCTACCACTTTGTTTATCGTAAGACGTCTATGTATCTTGCTCCTTAACATACATATTGAATATATTTTGAAATACTGTATTCTATACCGCATTTAGTACCAAATTATTGATATGAATTAGATTTGTAATTACTTTGTGATTACTTGCAGAGTTTTAAATTATCCCTATTTATATCTTTTGATTAATTATTTTATTGATACCTACCTGCACATTCAAGTTTGAAGGTCTGTACTAATATTTTTTGCTCGAAGATTCTTTTGAACTACCATACCTTTCATAATTATTGAACTAAAACATTTCCCAATTCTTATAACTATCAGAACAATAAAGGTGCACATTAATATTTTTTTTTATTTTAACAACTGTATCCAATTAATAGCAATAGTAAAATTAAATTAAAATATGTTATCTTTTCTTTTAATACGATGGTATTCTTCAATTATATTACTGCATGCAAAAGATCAGTACTCGTTTGATTCATGACAATATGGCATATTAAGTAATTTTCTATCTGAAACCACAAATATTTTTAAAATGCACAGAACTTTTTTTAATCATTATTTATTAAGTAATCATTTATTCATCAGATTCATTGCAGTTGATATTTTAAAAAGAGTTATAGCTTAGAAAAAATGTTATTTTCTGTGTTGTAAAATCAAAGATATTTTACATGTTTTAAACGTTTTTAAAAATAAAACATTGAAATACGGTTTCCCGTTCTGCCCTGTTTTGAAAACAAAACACATATGCATATATTATAGAACGTTTGAACGCAAACATTAATGAAATAAAATTATATATTAGAAAACGAAAGTTTTCAAAATGAAACATAAGTTTTGCAGCTTTATAATATAAGAGAAAAGCCAACTGTAAAAATTTATTGTAATTGAATAAAATGTTTAATTAGCTCTTGTATATAAAATGCAACAATAATAATTATATAAATAAATACACAGATACATTTTCCGAGTTCTCATTTTATAATGTACTTTTTCATATACATGCATCTGTGATGAGTCAGAATATATAAGGAAAAGTCAAGAAAGACAACAACCAAATGATGGGCTTAGCAAATCACAGCCTTTGAAGACATTTTCAAATTAAAAAAGTCATTCATCACTTTTTATTTACATGTCAAATTAGAAAATGCCTTAGATTTAAATACTATACATCATAATCACTGACCATTATTCTGTATACTTTTGACTTCAGAAAAATGACTTTATATAAAAAATTAAATACTATTTTTTTTCTTTTTGCTTTGTTGGGGTTCAGTTTCGTCCACAATTCTTTTCTGCAATTTGATGGTCCAAATCTCATACATAACCAGAAAAAATTGTAAGACTATATACAGAAAAGTAAACAATAAGCATCTATTTGATTCAAACTACGACCTATTTTATAGTTTACTGTATGTACATAATAAGCATGTTTCATTTTTGTTATATATATTATTTACACATCATTACTAACAATTTTGCAAAAATCACTTTCATCTATTTCCACATTGTTTATATATATATATATATATATATATATATATATATATATATATAATGTGTGTGTATGTGTGTGTGCATGTGTGCATATGCGCGCGTGTGTACACACACAGACACATGCATAGTTAAGGAATAATTCTAATAAGTGAGTGTGTGTGTGAGGGAGTTTAAAAAAGCATTAAAGATGGAATGTTTTTTCATATGAAATAGAGGCTAAAACTGAAAACAGACTAATAGAAATAATAACACAGCCACATCTCTAAAGGTAGCCTCTATTTCGGTCGTGTCAAACGACCTTAATCTTTCGTTTTGGTGCAGATAAAGGTCGTTTGACATAACCAAACTATAGGTTGGCTTTAGCGATGTATCTGTTATTATTTTTATTAGTTTGTTATCGTACCTATTCATTATTCTTCATACTAAATATTTCATATATATGTATGCATGTGTGGGTGTGTATTATACACAATTTAGCTTTTTTTTTTGGACACTCGTATTTCCGTAGATATGACTATTATATTAAACGAAATGGTTAATTCATTTACAGGATTGGGATTATAATATAGAAAGAGATCTAGAGCAAAGTGTAATTCAAGTTTACTTTTATTAAAAACACTGAAACATTTTATGTGAAAAACATAGCTGCTTTTTTCTGATTAGTCTACGCAAATAGTTATTAATTTTCTGAAAATAACTTTATGTAATCTATTAAAGCTTTCTTTAGTCTGGCTTATATAATATATATTGCTAACAAGTGAAATTAAGATAAAAACTAAGTTGTTAAAAGAAAGGTATCACATCATAATGAAATAGAATATATTAGTTAAAATTAATTAGTGCCTTAATATAGCATTTTGTACATGCATAACCCCCTTTTTAATTGCTATTAGGCAAGTTGTCATAAAAACCTTACAGCTTATTTTAATTTTATCTAGAAGCGAAACCTGAAGTGTGTAATGGAAACAAATCTTTAATAGTTGAAACATTATTTTTAAAAAATCATAATAAAATATGAAATATTATAAAAATTACAAATTCAGCAAATTATAGTTTAAAAAGTTTTTAATAGTCAGGAGGAAACTATACCGTGTTTAGCGTTCCATAAAAGAAGCCTGCAGATATTTTGATATTGGTTATCATAACCATCTTGAGAATTCAGTGATCCACCGTTTAATTTATCAACTTTGTTTTGTAACGTTTTGGAAAGAATTTAGACTTATTATTGCTTTTAGATGAAAGTAAATGCCACCGATATAATAAACATATAGTTCATTTTCCTTTAAGCTTATATTCACAATTTTTTAATTCAATAACTTTTATATCAATAAAAGATTTATTGAATAGAATATTGTATAAAAATAAGCAAGTGAATAAGAAAACTAACAAGAGAAACAAATAATAATAATAATAATAATAATAATAATAATAATAATAATAATAATAATAAAAAGAAAACAAGAAACCCAAAAAAGAGAAAGAAACCCTTTATTTTTAAATTTCACAAACAACTTCCCCCCGGCAACAGGTTTGGTGGGATTTTATTTATTTGTCATTTTGCAGACAATCCATGAATATTTTCTTTTACTGATGCATCATGAATGAAAAAAAATCTTTGTCTATGGTTAAACCCACTATAAGTGGAATCAAAAGGATAAGCTCTTATACCTGCCTGCTAAAAAAAAAGGGCCTGTCTGCTTCTACAATGGCTACATATTTCTAATTATGGCCTATACCTCAATAGTGAGATCTAGGTGAGTACAATGCATGCTGCACCCACCTCCCACATACACATATATAGGTAGAGATGGAAGGTGAGAAAGGGAGAGATATGCACATACAAAATTCAGATATTGCCTTAAATATATTTACATACACACCGATATAACATGTAACACACACACACACACACACACACACACACACATATATATACATATATATATATATATATATATATATATATATATATATATATATATATATGTTCACATGATGTCCCCTGCTTAATAATATGATTTTCTTCGAGTTGACAATCATTTTCGATTGAATATTTGGCCTGATGAAGCTTTAGCCGAAACATCTATGCACATATGTAGCCAGAAATGTTTGTATACATAATAATTTACATTTAATTATATATATATATATATATATATATATATATATATATATATATGTATATATATATATATATATATGTATATATATATATATATATATATATATATATATATATATATATATATATATATATATATATATATATATATATATGCGCGTGTGTTTGGAGGGTGCAACCCTGTTTCTATACTTTCTTGCATTTTTGCAACAGAATAAATTGTCTTTCATATGTAATCCAGGATCCACTAATGTGTGAATGGATTCATAGTGTAAACAAGGATATGATCTTAAGGTTTTCACCCATTCAAAAATACATATACATTGGCGTTTATGCATATAGACACACAACTAGGACTTTTTGAAAAAAAAAATATTTCCATGCCGAAGCTGAAACCATAAAGTCTTTTTTGTTTTAATAAAATCAGACATTCTGCAAGTGAGGAATAAATGAAAGCTGCTTGGTCTTTGTTAAGGTTTACTTTTCTTCGGTTGGATACAGCTTGATTTGTTAAAGCTTTTTAGCACTCGTATGCTTATTTATCAAACTGTTTCTATCGGCTGTAGAAACCCAACTGAAGAGACAAAAATTGATTTTTTTCTAAATGAGGTGTGCTAAGGCAATTTGGTAGACATGATGAAAAGAGAAAGAAATAGAGAGGGATGAATGAGAAGATGAGAGGTCTACTCAACGTATGCAATGTTATCTTCATTTTCGTTAACAGTGCTTAATGTAAGCACTTAAGGGGAGGGCCATTCATTCATAACTCAAAAATATTATTTAAATTGGAATGTGATTTTTAGAGGAAAGGATGAAACATGTTTATCATTTATACAGCAGAGTGAAATAAGTAGATTGATAAACAGACAGATAAATAGACAGTTACACAGACAGGTGAAGAAAAGTAAAAAGTTTTATATGTTAAAATCTACAATATAAGATTTTCTTATGAGTAATTCTAGCTACTTTAAAAAATAACAAAGGAAAACATAAATAAAAACATTAAGGATTCAGTCCTTTAACACTTTGATAACAACTGTAACATTTTTCTCATTCATTTAATAATAATAATAATAATAATAATAATAATAATAATAATAATAATAATAATAATAATGATTATTATTATTATTATTATAACGGTAACAATATGATTAAAATTAATGTGATGATAATGATAGTTATTGATAATGACGATGATGATGTTGATGATAATGATATGAAACAACCAGAAAGTAAAATACAATTGTAAAATGTTTAGAGAAAAATATGTAATATAGTTATAACTAATATACCAAATTGAAAGATTACATATATAATAGGTATTTACACCTTAGGGACATAATATTTTGATCACTATAAATGTATGAATAGTGATTATAAACACTCTTGTTATAAGGAATTATCATTTTGTTGTTGTTGCTGTTGTTGTTGATGATGCATTATATGTAGAAAACTAAAAACTATTCAAGACAAAACTGTATACCCATTTCAAGATTTGATATATTACACTTCTGATTTTCTTAATAAGTTTTGGATGCAAGAAAAAGTGTAAAGAAAACTATTTTATTTGCATTTTCTTGTTTACTTGTTTGAAATAGGAATTTAAAAAAAATTTCATAACATAAATCTTCATTTGAGAAACCTATTTTGTCCTTAATCATTTTACCATTTCTCAAGATGGTTCTCTTCAAATATTAGTTGTATAAAAAAGTTGATCAAGCAAAAAAGAAAATTACTTTCTTTGTAATCGGTAGATTTTTGTCCATTCAAGTTATCTTAAAATACCACATACTTCTTTTTCCTTTCTTTTTTGTTTTGAAATTTTCGTAACGTAAAAGAAATTTCCAAGTTAACAAAAGTGAAAAGAAAAAAGGAATGAAAACAGCAGGGAATAAAAGAGGAAAATGAATTCTTTTTTTATAGTCCAAGTCATACACATTCAGATAACCAAATTATGGTGGTCTTTTCCACTGTAGACAAACAGACAGACAAAAAGGTAAACATATTTAACATATTGTATAAATTTAACAAAACGTATATCTCCCTGCTAATAAGATTTAACATCTTTTTTAATCACAGTGTTTGATAACTTGATAACTGAAAGAATGCCTTATATATCTTTATATTAATATATATATATTATATATATATATATATATATATATATATATATATATATATATATATATATATATTGTGGATGTGTGCTTGCATGCTTATATATTGGGTGTATTTTCTAGTACAGCTGTAATTTTTTTATAGCGATTGGATAAACAATCTGTGCATCTTGATGTGTTATATAATAGTGCTCAATAACAAGTAGAGCGATATATTTATTGAGTATAAATTTGATTCATACAAACAGCTTTGAGATGGAACATCAAATTGATTTCGCAAGTAGTTGCTGATATTCTAGTCACATGTTAGTCCCCGACTTAGAAATGTAATTTTCTTTGAGTTTATATACAGTTTAATTTTAAAGATTTTTGCCTGGTGAAGTTTTAGCCTGTCTCAGGTTTTAATTGAAAAATATAAGTACTAATGTATCGAGAAATGTTTGTATTATTAACAATGTATTATATATGTGCGTGCGCGCGTGTGTGTGCGTGTGTGATTGTGTGTGTGTGTTTATGCATGACGGAATGTTTTTTTAAATCTTTATTGACAAAAAAATTAAGTCTGTAAAATGCTGGTATTATACGATTCTGTCCTCATTAATTGCTGTTTCCTTTTGAGTTTTATTGCAGTTTCCTTTTGAGTTTTATTGTAATAAAAACCAAAGACAATCAAAGATTAAACACGCAAACCCATATTAACCATGAAAGACTTAATAATAATAATAATAATAATAATAATAATAATAATAATAATAATAATAATAATAATAATAAAAAATCCGAAGAAAATGTAAAATATATTTGCCTCTATTCTTTCATTCGTTCTTTGTCGTTTGAAAGAACAAGCACAGTTGTCTTACCGGGTAGGGAAGGGACATTGCCATTGCTTTTTCATTTTAAGTTGATATTGGCAAATATCTTACAACTTTTAGGTTCGATAAAGGGAGTGGGGTTAACCGGTATAAACATTATTTACCAAAAAAAATTCTGCTTTTCTTGGCCAGTTTTTGTATCAGTAACATCAATTCATGGAACAGATATTGGAAGCACATGTCCATACATATCGTTCTTTCAGTTCGTCCTATTTTGAACTTGCAAATAATTATTGTCAACACTCCATTGGATGTGTTCTGATCGTAAACATTTACTCACACACATACACACACAGTGTTTTATGATTGTTGTTTCATAGATGTTAATCCAATGAAGCTAAAGTGTTTAGAAGATAGTTTTCAATAAGTAGAACTATATTATAATATAAATTTTTATTTATAGAAACATTTTTACCTACATATGTACATACACGTTTAGCTATGACTTTATTTAAAGTCCAGTTTACCTAGATTAGGGTAAATATACCCTAAGGTATGTTTACTGTAGCCTGAGAAAGCTGGACTTTGAATAAATTCGCGGCTGAAACATATATGCACATCTGCAGAAAAAAATGATTTTTATAAATTAAAATTCAAGATTACTCGGTAATAAAGTTGGCATATACCAGATCCAATAATGTTCAATATTAAAGTGGTTATTAGTAGAGCTGATACATATATGGATTGTTTGACTTGCACCAAGAAATCATAGTTTGTCCTTCAGACTTTCTAAGAGCCAATCCAAATTTTAAATAGTGAGCCAAACAACTCATATATATATATATATATATATATATATATATATATATATAGTTATGCACAAACATGTGTTTTGTCATCTCGATAGTTTATTAGCTTGGCGAGCCGTATATGTGTGTGTGTATGTGTACATGTGTTTAGACAACATTCAGTATCAGTCAAAACCTTATGTATAAATATATATATATATGTGTGTGTGTGTGTGTGTTAATATATCTCTACATACACACACAAACACTGTGAAAATAAATGCTTATGTATGTATGATTGTACATGTATCAGCAATGTACATTTGTGCGCATCATTATATGTGTGTATATATATATATATATACATATATATATATGTATATATTTGTGTGAATATAAATGTTGTTTAATTAAATCACCCTTTCCCTTAGCAATATTTATGTAATATGTAAATAAGATTTGACCCATGTGACCTCGACTTCTATGACAAATTAGTTTAAAAAATTATCTTCAAAATCAATTTATAAAATTATGTGTAATCAGTAACCGATGACTTTTTGCATAGAATGCTTCTTTGTGTTTGGGTTTTGGTGTTGCTGAAAATGGGGCTAGAGGTGTGGAAAGGCTGTTTGTCAAAATGTAGGAGAGAAGGAAAAAAAGAAAAAAAAGAGAAGTATGAATTAGAATTATTCTGTCAAGCCTTATAAACCATTTTGGGTACTAGTCTTTGCATATATCCTAGAAAAAAAAGTTTTTACATACATACATATATGCATACACTCAAACATGCACACACGTGGGAATGCATGCATGGGTGCTGGCACCTTGTAGTATTTATTTTATATACATGCATTCGTTCATACATACATATGAATATATATGTACATATATACACTCTCGCACAGGTATATGCACAAACATACCTACATGCAAGCATATAGATGCTTACATGCTATATATATATATATATATATATATATATATATATATATATATGAGTGTGTGTATATATATATACATATATATATACACACACATATATATATATATATATATATATATATATATATATATATATATATATATATAATTTCCTCTATGAAATTACTGTAAGCATGTTGTGTTTTATTGTTTTTTATATTCCCCCCAAAAAACTTTCGATTTTAAAAATCTTTTTTATTATTATATTTTTTGTAAATGAATACTTGAATGATAATGTTCTTTGTGGTGTACAAACAAAGGCAGAAGTCTTAGCAAAAGTTTTTATCCGAATGACACCACATCAGTCTGATAGTTGCATTAATTTTTCATTAATTGATTATTTGTAAGTGTTTGTTTTTTTAATTTTTGTTTGATATTTTATGCAACCGAAGTTACAATTTGTTTTAAAAGATAAAGTATTTTATTTTGTTCATGCATTCATTATAGTTTTCATTGTTTCTTATCTCTTCCTTTTTTTATTTTAACGTTTAAGTTGTTTTTTGTTTTTTTTGTTTTTTTTTTGCTGTTGTTTTAAAAATTCCAAGGAACAAATGAAAAAAAAAACTCAAATGTCTGCTTCTTTGTGAAAATCATTGATGTTTCACTGTGACTGCCACTGTGACGTTGAATAATAATTGCCAAATCCAAGATGTAAGTGACAATGTCAAGGCTGACTGGCGGGAGTAGGAGCAAGAGGGAGAGAAATTGACAAACAGAGATAATCTATCCAGAGAGAGAGAGAGAGAGAGAGAGAGAGATAGAGAGAGAGGGGGGAAGAGACATGGTGGGAGAAAGATAGAGAGAGAGATAGAGAGAGAGAGGGGAGAGAGAGGGAGAAAAGAGGAAGAATATATATATATATATATATATATATATATATATATATATATATATATATATATATATATATAAAGAATGAGAATTGTGGATAGGGATACAATGAGATAGGTCCAAAGATAAAAAATAAAAACCTACACTGAATGTGGATATTTTTTGAATCAGCAACAAAGGCCATTTACTTTAAACTTGTAATCCAAGAAACCAATGTTGGTTGGATTCTATTTAATATTTTAAAAAATTACATCGCCATCACATTACCATCATTATCATCTACGGGTTTCATCTCCTACATCTTTATAATGTCTTCAATATACATGTCTGCGTGAGTTTGTATGTATATACACGAACATGCACATATGTGCAAATATATTGACTAAATCACATTTTAATTATTTTTATGTTGGGTTGAAATTTCATTTCTTTCTTGTCTTTGAAAAGAAGCGTCATTGGTTTGATATTTTTGTGTTTATACTTTGTGTGCATGTGTGTATACATATATATGTGTTTACACACACACACACACACACACACGCACACACACACACACATACACACACATATATATGGACACATATTCACATATACATACTTAATATTTACATGTATATATATATATATATATATATATATATATATATATATATATATATTCTTCAGTATTTATAAGTATATACGTAAGTATGTGTATAAAAATTTCTAAATAAAAATATTTTAAGTTTATGATCTCTTTATTTTCTTATGAAAAACAAAAGCTCCCAACAAAATCAATAGAATCCCTTTCAAAATCAGAGAAAAATAATAAAACGTTGTCAGCATTACCGATATCATCACAGGCAGAAAGGAAAGGAGGAGTGAATGGAAATAGTAGGAGGAGGAGGATGAGAAGGAGGAGGAGGAAGATGGTAGTATGTGTTTTGGGGGTAACAAGTGCCATTATCTCCTCTCTCTCTCTCTTTCTTTTTCCCAGGATTAGAGAACTAGGGAAGAAATATAAGAACGTATGAATAATTGTTCAGCATTGACATTTCTTTTTTATGATCATGCTAATCATTGTTCTTATTGTTCTTGTAATGAATTATGCTTTGTTCACAAGCGGATTGATATATGAATGTGTCAGTATATTATGGGATGTTTTGTATGTAGCTATTTCTTTCTTTCTTCATAATCAAAAAGGACCTTCATCTTTCAAAATTTTCATCAGTTAAAAGTTGTTGAAAAAGCTGTAACTACTTCTCTCCCTCCATAGCCAGTAGGTGACTAGGTTTATTTCCATAATAAATAGGACCTTTTCCCTCTATTTTTTGTTATTTATACATTTTTTGTTTTATTTTGTTCATTATTTGGTCAAATTTAACTGTCAGTTTTCAAAATAATTAGTCTGATTAAAAATCTAAAACAGTCTGTTTTTGTTTTCTTAGTAAAAAATTATCAGTTATGGGTTTCATTTTTTGTTGTTTTTTAATAAAGGAAAAATTATATTTTTATGACATTGCATTGTGTTTTGTTCTTTTAATTTATTAACAAGTACTCTGATATTGAAATAATACACAGGGCACAAGCTTGAGGCTTTCCATGGCCCTATCATCAGCCACCTTGTCATTATCTTCCTTAGCACAATCACATATACTGATCTCCAACAGAGAGACAGTGAAGGAATCTGGCTGGTGTGGGCAGTGGGCAGAGGTATCTTATCATGAGAGAAATCCAGTTCTGCATACTGAGTTATAATCATTGTTATGGAAAGGAAGAAATTGCTTCAACCAATGTTTTGCAAGTGTCAAGTGTTGGCGAAGGAGCATGTTGAGGCTAGCCGCACCTCCTGGATATTGTTCATAGCTAATGGTGGTTTATTGGCAGTTACTGTTACCTTGTCCTCGAGTTGGAAATTGTGTTCACTGTCCTGAAAGTAGAAAGAAAATGTAAATATATACTGGCATACATACATATATAAATTAAACTGAGAGAGGTTTATATGAACATTCTTGAGTAAGTATTCAGGAATAATTTCAAAAATATATTTGGAATAAATCTAGATTTAAGAAAATTGGACAAACATCAAATCATTATAGATAACAAGGAAATTCTGAAAGACATCTATAATTAAGCCATGAATAAAAATTTGTATGAAAAGTAATGAAAATATACCAAATATATATAAAAATTATGCTTGCAACTTGACAGGAATTTACATCTAAAAGTTACAGATGCTTATCAATCTCTTCACTATGTAATAATGAATTCACCTACTTTTCATATATTATGTTATTTGAATATGCATTTCGAATAAGCCAAATATCTAATATATTTTAATTTTCTTTTTCTTTTTAGTAACATTCTAAGTATTTAACTTGAACTAACTTTATTTAAAACTAGTTGCCTTATTCGACTAAACCATTTTTAATTTTTACTTTTTTCACCCCAAACAACGCACATTGCCACTGAGACATAATGGGCGACTGTGGGCTACAGTTCATATGAAGATGTCAAGGTTTTTTTAATGATATTCAGGATATGAGAGGGAGCGATGATCAGATCGTCAAGTGTGGTTTTTGTCTGTAGTAGGAAATTTGGGAGTAGTTTGTGGAGTTTAAGACAAACCTTAAGCAGTTAAGCATTACCCATTTCCATGCAAATGACATCTTGTTGGTTTGATAGTAATTGTTAACCACACTATTATAGATTTTCCCAAAACTGCAAGTTCTTAATTTCTGTGCCTCAATGCATTTTCTCAGTATATCTACTTTTAGCTGTGGTTATTACACTCTTATAATTAACATTTGTTTATTTGTGGTTGACTTATGGTGGTTAAAATGGCAGAACGCTTGTTGCCTATGCAGCCTATGTAGCTGCACAGCTCGAAATAAATTATTGCGGAGAGTGGGTCTTACTATAGAATTTTTGTGTCAGCACAAATGTTTCTATAGCTGCTTTATCTTATTTAGTTACTTCATTTGTGTACTGTTCAGCATAGAGAAAAAGAGCCATCTCTGGTGAGATCTTTGAGAGCTTTGGTTTGGGTTATTGGTTTATGGTTATATCAATCATTATCACAAGGTAATCAATATTTCCAAGTAAGTTATGGGAATGCATTACATAAGCCTTAGGCAAAGTTAGCAAGAATAGGTCGAGAAGTGAGACTTGCTGATCCTCACAATATGAGAGACGGATCAAGAAAGTAACAGCCTGTGAACTGTGAAAGAGAATATGCAGTAGAGAAATTAAGCATTCTAATAGCAGCTACATCTGTGTTGCTCGAGGAACTGAGGCAATCACTCTGGGTGACATTAAAATCCCAAATTTCTTAGGTCCAAGAAAAGTGTTATGTCTACTATTGGAGATATAGTCGAATAAGGCACGATCGTTTTGATGTAAACTTTTGTTTCCAAAATCTTTTTATTCCAAATAAAAATGAACATGCCCAACGATCCTAAGAGAACTGCAGGAAAAACACAAAAAAACAAATAAATAAAATAAACGAATAAAGATCAGTTGATAATACAAAAATAAGTAATTAAGGCTAAATATTAACATACTGCAAATAATATCGAGTAAGAACATACGTCCGATATCAATGAATTATGCATCTAAAACAGATAAATTAATCTCCAATTTCTGCGAACATGCTCCATCTACAATAAAACCTGTCATGCATGTTTGAAAGTCGAACACACGCCTGAGGAAGAGAAGACATCCCGAAATATAGTGTCACAGACACACCATCTGACTGCCTGATGCAAGTAAGAAGATCATGCATGTAAAATATTGTAAAAAAATATGTATATATGTATAGTTATATGTATACACATGACTTGGACCAGTGAAAGTGCATAGCTGATTCTACTATTATATCTTAAATTGCATCAGTTTGAGTCTATCCGTCACACCTTTTCATCGTGCTGCCTTTATAAACTTAAATTTTTTCTTATATATTTTCTATTCCAAACAAACAGAAGTTTTATCTCTTTTTTTTAATCGCTTTTCTTTGAAATTATATCCAACCTCGTCCAATTATTTTTGGAAGGAGGAAAGAATTAAATCGAATTACATTTTATTGTTCTGAGGAGCACGTTATTATTATAGGGGCACGATTGTCTAAAATAATGAAACATTGGGGTTTGTAGGAAAACTTAGCGATGATCATGTACAAGAATTAGGCTGGCGATATATGAATTAACAATCCCATGATAGCCGTTGTTATTATTAATTGTCACCAACCTCATAAAAATGAACAACACCAAAATCACTTGAAAACTATGAGAAAGCAAAAAACGGTTATGGAATAGTGGTAAAACACACACACACACACACACACACACACACACACACACACACACACACACACACACACACACACACACATATATATATATATATATATATATATATATATATATATATATAACTACTTCATTTACTCACATAAAATTAATATACGAAAGTATAAATTTATGCATCAACTTTAAGTATTTACTTCAAAAGTGCTCAATACGTAGGTAGAGCTAGTTAGTAATTTATGAAATATATATGGCGATTAAGCTTAATCGCCGTATATATTTTATAAATTACTATATATATAGCTTCAGAAACTATATATATATAGTTTTGGAAGCTATATAAAATTTAATTTTTAGTCCTTCGTTAGAAAATTTATTCTGTCATATATTTATATATATACTAGTAATAATATCCAGCATTATATGGTATTCGATGAAAAAGCATGTCTTTTTATGCCTTGATGATAAAATGTTTATGTAGAAGTGGCTGATGTACGTCGATTTTTCATTGTCCTGAATTATTAAATTACTTTTATTATAGAAATTTGTGTCTTCTATATAAATCTCACCTGTCTGTTTAAATATATGTGTGTGTGTATGTATGTATGTGTGTGTGTGTGTGTGTGTGTGTGTGTGTGTGTGTGTGTGTGTGTGTGTGTGTGTGTGTGTGTGTGTGTGTGTGCCTAAAACTTTCAACAGAGGCGACAGATTTTCATGAAATCGGTATCATTTTGAAGCTCGAGCTTCGGACGACAAATATCGAAAAATTTGTCCAAAACATTAATTCTTGCACCCTCAACTGGGCATTTTTGGGTAGAGAGGGTCGGTTTTTTCACTGATATTTTTTGCAAGTCATTCAAAGCTCGCGTAAATGACATTGCATAAAACGCATTATTTCGACCGTCTGTGACGTCACAGCCACGGTAGGCTTATTGGTAAGACAGTTTGGGTTTTTTTTCACCTCTTTTTCCTCTGGCCCGTTACGGGTTCGAGCCTGCTTACTACTCCTATTTTTTTCTTTTTTATTTGCGCTCACAATTTTACTTCTTTTTTTTTTTTTGCTCAACCAACACCCTTACACAGACCTCCACTTTCTTTTCTGCCTCCACGTCACAGGTTTGAGCCAGCCTCCTACTACAACTTTTTTTTTTGCTTAACACACACCTCCAAACACCCGGGCAACACCGGGTAAGCAGGCTAGTCGTATAATAAATACCAATACAAAAAAAATAGTTCTCTTACTTTAACTGTTATTGCTAACATTAACATTGCATTAAAGGTCGTTTGTATAAATGCATAAATTATATTAACATTCTCATGTTAATATAATTTGGTCTATAAATCGGTTAGAAAATTTATCAATTCTAATATTTAAACCAATATAAAACTTTCCTTTTATTTTATCAATAACTAACTGCTTGTGTCCCAGCTTTGCCTGGGGACGTAAACTCAAGAAAGTCCATACCCAACCTTGAATGAAGTCGATTTTTTCCCCTGAAACTTTCAACAGTATAAGAAAACAATGAGACAACTCCTACGCAAATCTTTTAATACTCATCATTTCTAGCAAATACAGCAGTATGTTTGCATGCAAGAATATGCACATTTCGTCACTGTAAAATAAATAATACAATTTATCCCCTTTGACTCACTCTCTCAAATACGTAATCCCACAAAGGTTGTAACAAAGAGTTTTACTCTCATGAAATTAAGTCATAACTCAAAAACGCCACATGTCACCAACAAATAATTCACCTTCTTAAATACAGGCATTCATTACATAATATATTAGTCTAGAAATTCTATTTGACAACCGCTCCCCTTTCATGTTTACTTTAATAGAATAACAGAAAAGACTTTTAATTTATTGTTTTAGAATATAAAATCATAGTTTAAATAAATCATTTAGTTTAACGCAGATACACATCTATTCATACTACATTTTTACACATTTCGTGATTTTCCCTACCCTTTCTGTCATTCAATTTTTATTACAATTTAAAAAGTATGGCGGTCCTAAACAGAATAAACATACAATATTTCCTATTTAAGTTTACTTTCACTCACAAAATTCATGGATAGAAATAAAAAGCACAACAAATCTTCCAATGGAATTGTCATGGACTAAAATCAAACTATACCGAACTCCTTATTCTTATTTAACTTTTCAACGCAGCCATAATCTGCTTTCAAGAAACCTTCCTAAAACAAGATAACATCAATATAAAAAACTACCAAATATTTAATTACTCTCATAACTCCGGGATTATGTCCTCCAGAGGAGTAACTATTCTAATCAGAAACGATATATGCCACAACAAAATAAACATAACCAACAAATAAACAATTGTCATTAACGTTACCCTACATAAAACAATGACAGTATGCTCTATATATCCCATCAAATGTTGACATAAATAAAAACGAATTGAAAAAACTGCTTGACCGTTTACCTAAACCTTTCATCCTATTAACAGTTATAACATCCTATGGGGATGTAAAGACACTAATAAAAAAAGGCAAAACGTTGGAAGAGTTTATCAACGAAAATGATATATGCTTCCTCAATGACGGTACACCTACACATATCAACCCATTTAGTAGAAATCATTCAGCCATCGACGTAAGTTTATGTGATTCATCGCTGTATATGGATTTTAATTGGAAAGTATATGATGATATTTGTTGCAGTGACCATTTGCCAACATTGATAGAAAGCCCAAAATTCAACAATAAAAGACTTTTCCGATGGAAACTAAAAAGGCCAACTGGCAACTATACAAAGGAAAATGTAGATATAGGTTGAATTAGTCAAAAAATGTCCCAGTAAAATTTTTTACAGAAACATTACTAGAAATTGCAAGTGAAAGTATCTCTTAAACCTCAGCGTCTAACAGACAGAGTAGACCCTGGTTCGACAATAAATGTCAGGAATCTAACAAATTGTGAAAAGCGGCCCTGAAGAAATTTCAGAAACAGCCCACAACTACAAACCTGATGGAATACAAATGAAATAAAGCTAAAGCTCGTAGAGTTACAAAGGCAGCTAAAAAAGAATGCTGGAAAAAATTATGTCAGCAAATTAAATTCCTTCAGAGAACCGAGAGCAATGTGGGAGAAGATTCGAAAGATTGTAGGTAAACATCAATCAACACTAATTTTTATTTATTGTGGACAACTATTCTCATCTTTTATTAGTTGTTTCACGACGTTTTGGCCAACTATTCCTCTGGCCTTCATCAGGTGGTAACTGCGACGGATAGGAGCTCTGAATCTCCTGACTGCATTCACTGCAATTACTGCCTTCAGTAGTTGTCGTCTCACCACGTTTTGGGCCAAGTAAGCCTCTGCCCGCCTTTGGGTAGGATTGAAACCGCTATCTTCAGACAATTCTCACCTGGAACCGTAGAGATTCAACGTCTCTATCAACTGCGCCACTATTCAAAAATAAATATTCAAAAACATAAAGACCTTTTTCTAAACTACTGGATTTGGCATTAAATAACCCAAAGGGGGTTGCTATGCCGTTAAACAAAAATAAACAAACAAACAATCATCGCTGTAGCTGTTTCTCCTCTCATTTTTCTTTTCTCGTTTTATCTCCTGCCTCTCTGTTTTCAGTCTAGTTCATTTTTTTTTTTTTTTTTTTTTTGGTCTCTTGCTGCAATAATTATCCTTTTGGTGTTCTGCATTATGTACTTTCCTAATTTTATTTTTGTGTCATTCACACAGTATTCTATACAAATCAGTCCTTCTCCACCATCTTTCCTTTTCATCTAAGGAGAATTTCCGGTGTTTAATGGGAAAGTATTGATAGATTTTGTATAGTGCATAAAAATTACCCCGACTCTTTCTAAGTATGACTTTTTGTGAGAGGTAGTTCGGAACTAATGTAGGAAAATCTGATATTGAATAAAACTGACTAATAATTTCCAGAAAGATGTATCAGTTATTAGCAGAAAGTGCGATCACATTATAATTTTATGTAGGGCTTGTATTTATAGTCCTATGGTGATTAAATCTAGATGGAAAAGAGGACTTTACTTTATCATATGTATAGATAAAATGAATAAGGAATAATGAGAATTAAAAATTACAAATATGATCCCACCAATCACCACACATTGCTTCGATATGCTTTTTACCTCATTACTTACTCTATAATTGAAACCTGCAGTGAAACTAGTCCATCACTTGGTGATGATTCGTGAGCAACTATTGGATATATTTTGTTCTTTTTCCATCTCTCTCTCTTGTGTGTGTATATATATATATATATATATATATATATATATATATATAATAAGAAAGTTAAAACAAAAAAGTTTATATATATATATATATATATATATATATATATGTATATATATATATATATATATATATATATATAAACTTTTTTGTTTTAACTTTCTTATTTTGTTTTTTTTTTTTATACGGATTAAACCTCCTACCGGATGTCAGACATTAATTTATACTTTGAGTCACTCCAACCAAGAGATCAGGCTTAAGAGCTCCATTTTCTTGGTTGGTATTCTATCTGTAGGAATTTTATAGTTATGATAGTCATTGCGTATGACTTATTTCTAACTGTTCTTTCTGGTATATGTTCCCATGACTTACTACTACACTGGATATTTAGCGTTTTATAAATTTTCCAGTAGCGATATTTGTACACTCCATTGTGTTGCATTGTATAATAAGAGTCTGCCAACAGAACTTTACAACTGGATGTCAGGTGGCTCACTCTCTCTACTTCTGTATGGTAGAATCTGCACTTGGTGTTATTATTGAGATCATTCGTCTTTTTAAAAGCATTGGTCATCAAGCCTGGATCTTGGGGAGCCATTATCATTCTCTCCTGATTATAGTGAAGCGATTTTTTTTTCTAATTAGTCTAGAGAGCCTTCTATACCTCTGATAGTTCATCACTGTTTGTTGTCTCATTCTTTCAGTTTTCTGTAATAAAGTTTGGATGCATTTTTGTTAACTCTTCTGGATTATTTCCATTGCAGGCTTGTTTTCTGTTTCTGTGTCATTTGTAAGACAGTCTTGTACAAAATGTTGGACCAGTTTTGTGATGGAGGTAGTTCTATTGACTCTTGTTTCTTAGTATTCATATACTATCTAAAGGTTTGGATTCTAGGAGCTCACCAGATATTGCCCACTACTCACAATAGTGGCTCAGTGTTGGTGGTCAATTTCTGAGATTCATACCACCTGCTCCTCTAGGCAGATACAGCCTTGGTAAATACTGGTTTTTGTACATAACTCTGTACAATATCAGCATTTTTCTTGTTTTAGTGTCTAACCTGTTAATGACCTTTTGTGGCCAGTCAATAAGGTCACAACTAGGTTACTACTGGCATAACAAGCTGGTTAATAGCACTTACTTTGTTTTTATTTTGGAGTTGTGATTTGCAAATTTTTTGTACATGGTGCACATATTCTCTACCTATTTTTCTCTCATTTTGCATTGTTGGAATTAGTTGTTTTCTTTTATGCTAAGGTATTTGTACTGTTCCTGTTCTTCTAGGACACTTGTCACGCTGCATGTTTTCCATTTGGATCTTCTTCCCAGCTCTGATGGAACACTTGGCACATTTTTCTAGACCAAATTTAATTCCAGAAGGTATGTACAATCTGTTAGAGTTGATCTCAATCAACATCTAAACTGGCATACAGCTTGAGGTCATCCATGGAAAGCAGATGGTGTATTTTTTTTTGTTGTTGTTTGGGTCTTGTTGGCAGCCTTGGCTCAGGTTGTAGGCACACTGACTTTTATTAAGTAGTTTACTCAGCAGATCTATCACCAAGCAAAGGAGATAAACTATCACCTTGAAAAATTCCTCTCCGGATCTTTATATCAGGGATTGTTATTCTCCCATTACTTTAGTTTAATGTCATGGTTGTCTGTCACATGTTTATGTGTTCAGTCATGGTTTTCTTGATGATGGGATAGATCTTATATAAATCAAGACATCCTTATGTGGGACACACTATCATATGCCTTTTCATCCAAAATCCAAATATATGTGAGGGGGGGGGGGACAGAAAGGGAAAACAATTAAACACCGGAAGAAATATTTATTATTTTTCCTTTCTGTCATTCATACATTCTGTTTCTACAATGTTTCATTTTGTGATATATCATGCATTTTATCTTTGCACACACACACACACACACACACACACACACACACACACACACACACACACACGCACGCACGCACACACACACACACACACACACACAAACACACACACATAACCCTTTCACATTTCCGAGTCATCTTACTGCTACTCAATTTTCCTCATGCTAATTTTATAACAGATATTTCTTTTCATATTTACCAGTTAAAATGGGTGGAAATTTTTTTTCATTATCATATATGTGTAATTATTTATTTTGGAATAATTTCGTACCTTAGATCAAATACCGATTATATCAATATTCATTTTCTAATTGACTAAAAATTCGCCTCATATATATGCAACATATATTATCATTACAGCTACTTTAGGCCTCCATACCTCTATTCAGCCTTAATTATTCAGGCTATTTATGATTACTACTTGAATTTATTCAACATATTGTATTTTCTTTAGATTCAGTTACATTCTTTAAATAACTAATATGTTAACATTAAGTCATTATACCAAAAAATTAAAAGAGAAAAATATATCTTGCTTCTTAATTC
The DNA here is from genome assembly GCF_053919585.1 of Euprymna scolopes. Lineage (NCBI taxonomy): Eukaryota > Metazoa > Mollusca > Cephalopoda > Sepiida > Sepiolidae > Euprymna > Euprymna scolopes. The sequence continues at coordinate 42,509,165 of NC_136483.1, read as the reverse complement.
TTAAAATCAAGATTATCAAAAGGTTCTATTCTATTAACGGTACAGAAATTTGACACCAATTATATGGATAGAATTTCCATAATATTGCTTTTCTTATTAATTAATTTTTAACAAAAATATAAATTCCCCAGAACAAAATTTGATTTTTTAAAATTTTATTCCACACATACGCAAAAAAAAAAAAAAAAAAAAAAAATCTACTCTCAGTTTTCCTAAGCAATTTCAGGGCAGAGATCCGTTAGTATATGAATATATATACTAATGAGTTGCAAATTATTAAGACTAGTAGCCATCCAAAGATAAGGGTTAATGTGATAGATGGATTAGCAGTTAAAAAATGTAGAATATTATGATAATTTGATTTCTTATAAAGACAGTTTATGACATGTATTTATTGATATTGAATTTGAAAACGACCATGCTGTAGTCTGCAAGAAATTGACCTTGAGGTAATGTGTTCCATAGATGAAAAGTTTTTGAAAGAAAACTCTGTTCATGAAAATTCAGAAAATAAATGGAGGAAGAAAGGAATGCTATTTTCCATTATGGTAAAAGAGAAGTTCCTGTCTTTCAAGGAGAAATCAAAGATTTGAACTCAGTCGAGTACCTCCCATGGAAATAAGGAGTGAGTAGAGAAAGATTATCAACATATCTTATGTGAGAAAAGGGTTGTAAATAACAGAAGAAATAAATTTTTACTATATTTCAAAGTTGATATAGTACTCTGTCAAAACAATAAAGGGTGCTAGGAGCGTTATCTCACCAGCGTATTTAAGGGTGTATCTAACTGCTATATAGGTAGAGGTTTATATCAGGAGTCAGTCACTTTCTAAAATTATAAAATGATTCAATCTGTTTTCCAACAATCTTACAACAGATTGGATATCTATCTTCCCTTTTAAATCTGGAGTGAAAATTAATCCTATGAATTTATCCAAACAATGATTGTTCTCAAAGAGACAGCCATTGATTTTGACTGGGATAAAACAATGATATGGATGTTGATAGTGAAAGGAGACAAGCTTGGTTTTAGAGGTTTTAAAAGTAAGAAGCCGTTTCTTTCTCCATTGCACCACATGTTCCAGATCGAAAAAGAGATCAAGAATGCTCTTCAAAGTGCTGCCATAGATAGTCGTGTGGTCTGTGTAGGTGTAAGCAAATTTCAACATATGATTTTAAAACTCAGAAAGCAGTTGGGCATAGATCATTGAAGCATAATAGCATTGGTACTATACAGGTAGCATGGATTTTATGAATAAAGTTTATTTCTTAGTAATCTTAAGTAGTCTTAAGTAATCCAATTTACCAAATTTCCACTATTAATAATTACTATGATATTGCCCCATTGACTACTGTACACTCATAAACTCTTATCTTCGAGTGGCTTCTGGGCCTTGATGAGTGGTAACTCCTTTATAAAAAAAAATGCTAGAAAGTTTGTGAAGCAACCCCTTATGTCAGATCCTTTCAAAGATCATTGATATGTTACAAACATTATCAAATATGTACTTTATGGCTGGCAAGTTTGTGAAGCAACCTTTTGTACCTCACCCTATCAAAGACCTTTGAGATATCAAAAGTTATTGTCTCAGAAATGAAGCCACCGTTAGAGACTTATTGATTCTCTGTAATATTACAATAAGCACATCAGCACTTGATCTTGCAGGATGGACCCTATATTGTTTATCACTAAGTAGATTGCTTTTACTGAGATGATTGACAGCTTCTTATGATACACATTAGACTTATTAATCTGTATTGAGATAAGAAGACTGATGACTAGAAGTTTTAAATACTGGGTATACTGACAAAATTTTCCAACAATTGAATAGATTTGTAAGTATAGGACAGATAAAATCCTCTCTGTGTGTGTATATATATATATATATATATATATATATATATATATATATATATATATATATATAATTTTTTAATTTTTTATTGAGCCCATTAATTAAAAAATCAATTAAAAAAATAAAAAAATTTAAAATTTAAAATTTAAAAAATTAAAAAATTATAAAAAATTAAAAAATTAAAATAAAAAATTAAAAAATTATAAAATTATAAAATTAAAAAATTAAAAAATTATATACCGCTCTATTAACATATCGAGCACTTTTATCGGGTTTTTTTTTTTACCTTATTTCCCTTGAAAAGAAATATATATATATATATATATATATATATATATATATATATATATATATATATATATATATATATATATATAGTGAATATAATAATTTTCCAAGTTCCAAATATCAAGTTTTCCTAGTTGATTATTTATTGCTTTTCAAAACATCAGTTTGCCCTGTATTTAAGAATTCAGGTGATCGGCCATCTCCCACTCAGTACAGGCCAATAAGTCTTCTGTGCATCATGAGCAAGTTTCTGGAATCTCTGTTAAATAAAGAAGTAATCAACCATCTCAGCAAAAATAACCTTCTTAGTGACCCACAATAGGGTTTCCGTTTGGCTAGATCCACAGCAGATGTGCTTACAGTTATATCTCATAGGATTAGCGAATCTCTCGACTGAGGCAACCTTTCTAGGGCAATTGCTCTTGACATATCAAAAGCCTTTGATAGGGTATGGAATAAAGGTTTACTTCACAAAATCTCCAGCTATGGTATAGCTAGAAATGTCTTCTCAATTATCAAATCATTTCTCTCTGATAGGTTCATAAAAGTATACATAAGAGCTCACAGTATTAATGCTGGAGTCCCTCAGTGTTCCATCTTGAGCCCAACTCTCTTCCTGATTTACATTAATGATCTTCCAAATCATATCCTTACATCATTCGTAGACATTTATGCTGATGACACTACCATCTATAGTAGCACATCTAAGACAGTAAACGACCAAGTTCTCTCCGATTCTCTCTCCTCTGATCTTGAGCACCTGGTACAATGATTACTTTTAATGCATCTAAAACCAAGCTTCTATCTTTAGATCATCAACACTCTGATCCCCATCTGGCATCAATTGAAATGAATGGCTCTCGTCTTGGGGAGGCCTCATGTTTTGATAAGCTTCTGTGCTTGACCCTTGCTCCTTATCTGAAATGGAACATGTACATCAAATAAATCTGTTGCCAAAGCCGCTGGAAAAATGGTGGGATCCTTCTATCGATCCAGTAGATATCTTACTGCTGATGCAATTCTCTATCTATATAAGAGCCAAGTTCGTCCAAGGATGGAGTACTTTTGCCACATCTGGGCAGGAGCTGCTAGAAAGGACTTATCCTGCCTTGACAGAGTTCTAAATAGACTTCATAGCCTCATAGGAGATGTCCTTTTTTCTTACCTGGAACCTCTCACAGAAGAGATGTTGCGAGTTTGTCTCTGCTTTATCGTTATTTTCATGACAAGTGTTCGACTGAGCTTCAGTCTATGCCCCCCCTCGCCAAACTTTCACAAGAAACACTCGTCTAGCTGAAAACACTATCAATAATTCCCCCCACTCTTTATCTGTACCTAAACCTAAATGTAGATTCCATGAACAAAGTTTCCTTCTTAGAATTGCACGCCGATGGAACTGTCTTCCGTTTTCCTGCTTTCCAGCTGATTACAATATGGTTGTCTTCAAGGCCAATGTAAACAAGTTCTTGATAAGCCGTTCCCCTTAAGTTAACAAATTTACCGAATTTCCATTACTAACAATTACTATATTGTCCAATTGACTATTGTACACTCTTTAACCCTTATCCTCGAGTGGCCCCTGGGTCTTGATAAGTGGTGATGCCTATGTAAAAAAAAAAGGTTGTCATAACAATAGTTTCGTATTGCGACTAACACGTCTGCAAAATTATGTTATTGCTGCATATTTAGTCATGTACTCATCAAATAATAACCTTAAAATCTTATAAAAATACCATTTTGGGCAACTTTCATGGAACCAACATGCTCGGCCGTTTCAAAGATTATGTCATACTGTATTTATATAAATACATATTATTTTTGTATTTTTTGTGAATTATTATTGTTATATTTTCATTTTCAATTTATTTAAAGTTTTTTATCCACTTATTTTTATTTATTTTACCATTTTTCAAGTCCTATTTTTAAGTTATACTAGCAGTTCAGCCTGGCTTTGCTCAGTCCCTACGTATTGTTTATAACTTTATGTGCATATGTGTATATTAAAAAATTTGATTCATGTCCAGGTATCTACATCTAAAATTTCAAGTGTTTAGATCCAAAATTGGGGGAGAAGTTTGGTAGAGTCTGCAAAGGTCAACTCTTTCAACTTTGACTACTTGGCAACCAAATTTTCTGCCCCAAAACTCATTAAAATGGGAAAAGGAGTGGCTGGTTACTTTTCTGCCCGAAAACTCATTAAAATTGCTGCATGTCTGAATACCCTTGATGTAAAATTTCAAATGTTTAAACCCAAAATTGGCTGAATAGTTTGCTAAAGACCGCAGTCAAATTTTCGGCCAAAAATGGATTAAAAAGATTGCCCTATGAATACACTTTATGTAAAATTTCAAATGTTTAGACCAAAAATTGGCTGAGTAATTTGGTAGAGACCGCAGAGGTAAAATTTTGACCCCTTAACATTTATTGCTTTAGGCTCAAATCAAATTAAAATTTTGATTCATGTCCAAGTAACCTACATCTAAAATTTCAAGTGTTTGGATCCAAAATTGGCGGAGGAGTTTGGTAGAGTTTTCAACGGTCAAATCATTGAACTTTGACCCCTTGACAGCCAAATTTTTGGCCGCAAACGGATGAAAAAGATTTTCCCAAATCTGAATACCCCTTATGTCAAATCTCGAGTCTGTAGACTGAAAATTGCAGAGTAGTTTTGTTAGGGAAATGTACACAGACAGACACACACGCAGACAGACAATTTCACTTTTATAGATATATAGAGTATACTTACAAAATATTTTCCAGTTAGAGCATATTTATTAAATGGTTTAACTTAAATTCGAAATTTCATGTTTTTTCTTTTATTCTTTCTTTTGTTTACATTCTTCGAGGGCTTCTTTGATAGTTGAATTTAAATTACTTCCACAAATTTTGTTAGCATCCTCACTAGTTATAATATAATTTGTTATATGTTATATTTAAATTATAATTTCTTATATCAAATTTATTTACGTTGTGTGTGCTACGTTTTTTAATTATAATTAATAGAAGTAAAATTATTCGTTCTATTTATCTTAATCTTGTTGGCAGTTAAAGTGAGGTAATTCTTGTAAACTCAATATCTCAGAATCTTATTTACCTTGTTTTCTACTTAAATGGAATTTCAGTTGACTGAATCTGAAGTCATTTATTCTTTCCTGAAGTTATCCTATTTTGCTAACCCATTTTAATTAATTTTGCATTTTGTATGTGCTTTACTGTTTTAAGTCCAATATATTGCATATTTATAATCCCTTATCCATTTTTTTCTTTATAAAAAAACTTATTTATAAGAAAGATTTTTTAATCCATTACGATTGGAATATACAGACCAAGTACGTTTCAAGTAAATGATTAATACACACACACACACACACACACACACACACACATACACACGCACACACACACACACACACGCACACACGCACACACGCGCGCGCCTGCAATATTTATATAGAATACCTACTTCATCCGATGACTGATCGGTAAAGGTACATTCCCGGCATCGTTTCCAACTGATGAGGCAAGACATTCTCTTGGGAGAATCATGAACACCAGGAAAGTCGAACACTTTTGTCAATGGACCTGGAGAATGACAAATGGCAGGAGAGCGCTGAAACTCTACAGCATCTGAAGAGGATGGAAAACGTTCTATTAATATAAGGAAAAATAAAACAAATTGAAAAACAACAAAAAATGCTTCGTGTTCATGCTTTCTAACATAAAAAGCAAAAACATAATTTTACAAGAAGAGAGCATACATATTTATCACAATGAAGCAACTAAAATGTGTACATATTTGAGAACAAAAAATGCGCGCGCGCGCGTGTGTGTGTGTGTGTGTGTGTGTGTGTGTAAACGATTTCTTTTAGTTCAAAGAGACAGTGATTAGCGATTGTAATATGCTTTCATGGGAAGTCTATAGTGAACCAAAGGTTCTGCAAAATCCATCTCTCCTGAATAAGCATTAAATTTAATGTCAAGAAGTTCATTATGACTGGAAACAATGCTGACATAAGGTGTTATTTTTTAGCTTTCTTTCTCCTGGACTAGTTGCACAATCAAACCTTGGGATTCTAGTCTTCTCGACTATTTAATTCATAACTAGAAGGAAGATATATGGATTCATACATTTTTGAAACATGCTAACAAAAATGAAGTATATATATATATATATATATATATATATATATATATATATATATATATATATATATATATATATATATATATATATATATATATATATATATACGTGTGTGTGTGTATGTGTGTGTTGCTTTAGAAAAATCAATATTTAACCAAAACATGCTAAAATATATTAAGTTATTATTCCAATTATGCTGACTAGGACTGTTTCAGAAATATTAAGGTTCCAGTTATGTTTGTAAACAGGATGTCAAAGCAAAAAACGTTCATAATACTCGAACCAGTTCGTCAAAACCGATTAAGGATCTGACTTGAGTGCTATGAACTTTTTAGCATTTTCAAACATAGTTGGAACATTAATATTTCTGAAGCGTTTATAGCCAGCATAATTTATTAATAATAAAGATTTGGTATCCGCTTGTCTGAAGCTGTCACTATATTATTACTAGGGCTATGACAACAGCATATTCTTTTCATTGTTTTGACTCTCGAGTAGATATCCGACACAGACACAGTTAATCAACCGAGAACCACATCACTCAATATAAAAGCATATAAGATATAAACGAATACACACTCGAGAGTCAAAACAATGAAAAGAATATGCTGTTGTCATAGTCCTAATTATTACTATTTTGTAATACTCAATTCAGTTTACTATATTATTTCAGACTAATATACTATCTTTCAGTGCACAATTTAGAGAGATAAATTGTTTAGTATTTTTGTTGTCATGTGAGCATCCTCCCAGGCATCGCCTCCTAGGAGGAGGCTACATAGTTTATGTTCGTTTATCACATCATATATAGTTGAAATAATAAAGTAATAAGCTTTAGAACCCGTATATATATATATATATATATATATAAGAAATGAAATCAAAAGGATGTAGTGTTTACCTGATATATGCAATGGTAAACTTTAATCTAACACAAATAACAGTATTTATATATAGATAATTTAATCCCAACTACATAAAAAAGCTCAATATGCAATAGAGAGTAGAGCTTATTATAAGAAAGAAAATCAAAACTGTAATTTGAAATTTACAATCCAAATTTATTGTTTGACTGAATACTCCAAAAAACAATTTACAAAGCCCTTATTCTGCAAAGTTTCAAAGAATGCTATTCTTGCTATTCTTGCTATTCTTCTCATCAGAGGACAGAAAGAAATCAGCAAATTATATTTGTAGTTATGCTAGAATTTGCTAGTTATAGCATTAAGTGAAACTGCAATTTATTATAGTCATAAATTCCCAAGAAAAACAAGTGAAAAAGTGTTGAATATGTAAAAAATATAAAAGCAAACCATGCATAATATTTCAGCTTGCACAAAGTTTCTCTCAAGGTAATCCGAAAGGTGAAAATAATTTTTTGGAAAGAATGAAGTCCAAAATTAAATCCAGTGTGATGTCATAGTCCAGTTGGAAAGTTTTCAAAGTCGCTGAAATAATGGAAATTGGTTTTTGGACAATGCAGTAGTCCAAAGAAAAGTTGATTTCCAGTCAAATTGAAAAATAAATAGGACAGAAGAACAGTATGTCATCTTTCATCGCTGGCCTTTGGACTACTGCAATGTCCGAAAAAAACAATTTCCATACTAATACACTCTTCTATAACCCTGGAGGGGTAAGGGACTCATCCATCATCCATCCATTGTATAATTTGTATTTATTAATACAAACATTATTGATTACATATGTGCATAAATGTTTCAGTTGCGATTTCTTTAAAAAGACATCATTAGGCCAAGATCTTACCAATTGTATTTTAGGATTCTAAGCTTGAGAGGTTTATTGCACATATTCAACAGAAACCATACAAGTTATCTCCTTTTGATTTTTTTGTTGTGGATTTGAGCAATATATACTTATTAAAGACATTACATTTTTCATTTTGCCCAAATCATCATTTTTACTTTTTATAAGAAGAGATTTTCCACACTAGTTCTTGAGCTAAAATATTCTGTTTGAATTCAAATTTTGAAATGTCGAAATTAGTTATCCTTTCAAAACTAAATTGTTTGCAACCAATTAGCTTGTATGTGTATTCAAGTATTAAAATTTGTGCAGTGTGTAAACTATACACTAATTTGCAACATTTTTCTTTCTTTAGGGACTGAATTTCACAGGTTAATTTGAAAAAGAAAATGTATTTTTTCCTTATAAAAACCAATCCGTATGGAATAAACTAAATACACACATAGATTTAACAAAACAACGTTTAAAATGTGATTACTTAAAAGTATATTTGTCAGAGTCATGTCCAATTTCAATAAATTTATGTATAAATATGTATTTAAAAATGTAATCATAAAAATGCAAGAAAGCAAATATTAGCAGCGTGTTTATTTACTTGAGGTAGGATATTGTGGAGCATGGGTTATTAAGGAAAGCAAGGGTAAACAGCAATAATTAAAAAAAATAATAATAGTCATACAAAAATTCACATCAGTATATTATCCAAGATAATCCAAAATAAATGTTACCCACCTATTTAATCGTTAATAAATTTCAGATATTTCTACAATCCAATCATTAAGTATTAATAAACTTCAGTCTATGCTTAGTCATAAAGGTCCAACAGTCTTTGTTTTATACGTATTCAGTGAGATGCTGTAAATGTGCGCCTTTATCTTGCAAGTTCACTTGGACATGACTGATTTGGGATGTGATGACCCTCTTCAGTCAGCAATAGTCTAAGAATTGTTCTAATGGATATTATGTTTGAGATAACCTTACGGATAAAAAGTTTGGGGAGTTATGGTTCAGTGAATGTGAAGCTCATTCAAGATTACTGATGAGACGATTACTGAAGTGTTCCAGCATGTCACTGAACGGTAATAAAACAAAGACTGCTAGATATCCATGAGTGATCCTAATTGACATGCATAAATGTTTATTTGTACCAAATGTGGGTGTATTTCACTTGGATTGTGGATTTTATTAACCATTCAATGGTGGCATGTTTTAGGGTCACTTATAGGGTGCTTATATAAGTAGCATCGACACAATCCAATACAATAACAGTTTATATTTATCAAATTTAAGCAGTCCACGAAAATCATAGATTAAGTATTTTCACCAATTTCTTTTAGCGCTTGCATCTTTATTTTTGTTGCTTATAATACTATATTTGTCCTAAGTGTTCTTCATCAATATTACAAGTAATTTAATATATTGTCTCTATTTTTCCTCTTAGTAACACAACAATTAAACATGTCCAATATCAATTATTTTTATGTGACTATCACTTAGATCACTATCATCTTTTTGATCATTACTACCTTCCATACCATCGACTTTTAAAATTGGGTGAAAATCCTATCAGTCAAACTAAAATACTGGAAATTGCCAGCTGAATATCTACCAAAGACATGAACAGTTTCATCAATAGCAATGGAGATCACTTAAACCATTTTACAGCTATACAATACTAGCAGTACGCAAATCATACTAGGGTCTACTTTTTTGATGTTGCAAAGAAAGCTTCTTTGAAGTCTGATGAATAAGGCAATATTAGTCTAGTCTAAAGCTACCAACTGCAGTCGAACATTTGCCAAAACTATTCTTGTTGCAATTGAAGTTGGGCTTTAGACGAAACTCTTAACTGGCAATATGTGATGCAATGCGATTCAAAGCAACATACATCATACGTATGAAATAGCACGTTACGTACTGAACCCTGAAAACTACGACTGTTACAAGAAATGAGTAGGTATCAGTGCTATATGGCGTTTGACATCCAAAGTATATTCTTTTAGATTCAAAAGCGAATATTGCACAAAGATTCAAAGACACAAATTCTGGTTGCCTTTACAGTGTTGCTATGATATGCAGAGAATTTGCATGTCTTAGCAAATAAACGTGAGTGGAGAAGGGGACACCTGCCCATATAACAGATTTTCATTAAAATTATAATCAGGAAAATAATCAGTTCTTCCTTTTTTCCTGTATGTTTTTATTATTATGTCGATTTATTTATCAACAAATTCATCAAATCATCTGGATAATTAGTTCAAACAAAGATAACTAAAAGAAACCAAGCTAAGCTTAGTAAATTTGATATGACTTAGTTTCTCTTTGAAAAGTATTTTCTTCTGATCTTCTTTAGTTACAAACACTGCATTAGCTCAGAGTATGTATGAGTTACTGTATTATTCTTTCGAAGTACATAAAAAGAAAAGATTTGTATCTATCAATAACGTGATGCAACAATATTGATAAAAAAGGTCAACAGACTTCTTTAAAGGTGGTTGATATTTGTTCTTTATTAATATTGAGGGTTATATTGAGTTTTGTATGTAAGTTATGTTGTGTTGTTTGCCTTTATGCATTTCAACCTTATTTTAAAAAGGATTTGTTGGGGAAAAGTATAATAAATAAATCATTTAGTTTTTCATACAGTATAATGCTTCTCCTTAAGTCAAATCAAATCCATTTTGTGAATTTTTAATGCACTTGGGAAAATTAGATTAGTAAAACCACAAGATTTATCAAAGTTCTCAGTCCACTAATTTCAATGATACAGTTTAGGATTCGGCAACTCATTTCACCATGCCGGTTGGATCGTGTTATAATGACAGTTAGAGCTAGACAAAGATCATTAATGAAAAAATTAAGTAAAAATTACATATTATGGAGACCTCTGTTAATCAAACTATTCAAACGATAATGGCAATAAACATTGAGAATCAGAAAAACAAAAGAAAATCTAAAATTAAAAAATACCTAACAAAAATTAGTTTTCCTCAAGGAACGTTAAAATACTTTAAAGTGAAACAAATCCCTTGAAATGAAATTGATGGAATTATGATGCATGGAAACTGTTATTGAAAAGATAAAATCATGACTCATTGAAAGATTCTAGCAACTTACATAGCGATAGGGTTCTCTGTTGAAGGAATAAAATACAAAACTGACTGAGACAACATTGTCAATTTTAGCTGTTCTCTCCTAATGTTTGCTGTCATTCAATGAAATTGCTTTTCAGTTTTGTTTTATGCTTATTTTTTAATTAATTTATTTTTATGCAGAAATGGAGGTCATTTGATTTTAATCTTTGCAGTCATAGAATTCAAATTCGATTGGATGGGTCAGAGGAAGATAACAGCAGGCCTTGGTTGAATTCGAAAGCCTCATTTCTCATGTTAAAATAGAGTCATTGATAATCAGGTTTGTGAATTGATCAAAATACCTTCGCATGCCAGATTCAGTCTGCGGGCTGTAGGTTGCCGACCCTTTATGTAGTTTATAGTGAGGTTTCTGAAACTCAAGTTTTGATCATTTTAATGATCCTTTTAGCATTGGAAATAGTTTCACTGCATTTCCCTTTAAATTCTTATGACAATTCATGTATTGCATGCTTATTTAACAATTTTTCAAAATGACACTTTTTGCTGGAAAGTAAAAAAAACATAACCACGCTATATATATATATATATATATATATATATATATATATATATATATGTGTGTGTGTGTGTATATGTATATTGTTTCTAAACATGTATCTAGCATGATCAACTGATGAATATGTTACTTTACAAGCATAATCATTTTTATAAAAATTAATGAAAGTGTTCTTTAAAATAAAATTTATATAGCGCAATATAAAGAAACGTGTCTACATTAAAAAAAAGTATCATTATAAACTAAAAAGATCAAATGAATCTTTATTTTTAGGTCGTGAATATTTAGTGCTTTTATTTTTGATGGTGGTGATGATCGATAAGGGATTTGTATAACAGGTTACCAACTAGACTATTGAAGGTGTAGTACTATCAGACTATAAGTTTGCTTTTCACCAATATTATTCGTTTTTTCTGACGCACATGTCATATTTGTTGATAAAACAATAAATATACACATCTTATTACTAACTATAACACAAAAAACATAATTGTTGCCAACATGTGCAGGGAATAATTTAATGTCTCTTGCCAGTTTGCATCTAAAAATAATGAAATCAGATAACAAGTATTCTAATGATATAGTATAAATCTTTATTTAGAATAAAATTGATGTTTTCATTTTGGTGATCACCATAATATTTTGCTCATCGTATGCGACTTGTCTGATATTTGCCATAGTCGGTAATTTCTGAGAATTTCGAATTCAATTTTTTTTATTTATCAATACAATCAGATTGTCAGTGTTCAATACTTAAATATAATTCTTATTTGTTACACATTAAAGTATTCATTTAAATATTCATTATGAAAAGAAAAAGTGTTAGGTTTGATTGTAAATAATGTAAGTTCCAAATCATTATCTAAGAAATCCTGGCAAAGATTAAAATATTGTTACTTTATAACAGAATTTTAAGTTATACATTGAATTTAGAATTTATAATGCATATTTATGTACACGTACAATAGTCATGATCGAAATTTTACTTGCTTAGGCTCTGAGATACATGAAATTTATCGAATAGAACTTTCATAAAATTTTTAAACTCATGATATATTGTAACAGCTGTATGCTTGATTAACTAACATTGCTGATTAAATCTAACAATCTTATGTAGCAGCTCCATGCCATAAGTACATAGAGCAAATTTGTTTTATATTGAGTCTAAGTTTAATTTGTTTCATTTCAGAGTATAACATTATTAGTTTAATTTTTAATATATGATCAATTTAGTGTCTCATTTTATAGATACTCTCCCTTGTTAGTTTTAAGTTTTCCTTTTATTATAGAATTCTTCACTGGCACCACTCAAAAATAAGAAACACTATTCTTCTTTTTAATAATGTCTATAATAGTGTTTGAACATGCAAACATGCAGTTAATAAAAACACAATATGAACACTATGTATGTTCTCTTAATTCCCAACTTCAGTCTGTCTCAATATATTACATGGGAATTATATGGCCCTAAGCTATAGCTTATTTAGTCCAAGAGTGATAAGAGGGTTGTGAGCAGATTTATGCATATTCACAATTGTGTTGGGTAATAGGTGGTTATGAGAAATTATACTTATTAAGTGTAAGGATGTTTTATTTTGCAGAATAAAGGATAAGGATTATTTAGCTACATAAGGATCATTCTAAGAAGCATATGTGCTGGAAACAATTTATTCATACTGACCAATTCGCATTAGGTGTTAACTCATTCCAACTTAAAAAAAAATTTGTTTTAAGTTTTTTTTTTGTGGGTAGGGATGGGGAAAATTTCATAAGACTTCTGTTCATTTCGTTCACTTTGACAGCCAATCAGACACGAAGGACAACGGCGAATGATCTATAGTCGAAAAAGTTTTAAAATAAAATGGAGAGAGATATGCATGTTAATACTGAAATGGGTTAAAAATAAAAAAGATAAAAATAAAAAACAACAAAAAATAAAAAAAATCATTCAAAATTGTCTTACATTACATTATTTTTAACTGAACAATTTTCAGTTATTCATTTATTTACTCATATTTCCTAAGAAACCATTAGGAAGCATACTTATTCAGAATAGGTACTTCATGAAGTAAAAAATAATAATTTGTTAAAGAAATGCAATTTTCTAACCATATACTTTTATTCTCAGGTGATGCATTTTTTTATTACTAAAGCTGAGTTAGACACATATTTCCTTTTTATTATGTATACTTCAATCACACAAAGTATAAATTAAAATATTCCATGGTATTGTGATTGAGTAATGTTTGAAAAAAACTTTCCATTTAATAGTTTTACTTAACCATAACTGGCAATTGGCTCACCAAGTAAACCTATTTCTTACTAATTTCCTGCCAATCATTTCACCCCTCACTTTCTCATTATATGATGTTTTGTTCATGGACTTATTTTATATGATATCACTTTCTTTTCCATCACTCTTTCTTTCTCTCTGTTTATTAGCAGTTTAAGCTAATCGATTTTCCCTCCCTCGCTGTTTACTTCAATCTTCTTTCTCTTTTATTAATTTGACGAAAAGGGACAGTAACAAGAGAATAGGAATACTATTTAACTCACAGTTGGAGATGAAATTTAATTATATTTCTTTTGTGTAAGTAAAACAAATGATTGAGAAATTATTAATTTTTAGAATTATGCTAAAATTATGAAATTAGCTTTTCAAGATTGATGTGATTTACCTTATTTTATTGGCTTGTATTAAAACATTCTATTCAAAAGTTGCACGTGCGAATCTGCTCCAACAGCAATTTAGGCCAATTCTTTTTGTCTGTTTTTGGATAATATATGTTCCTTTCATTTGCTTTCAATACTTTCATTTTTCATTTTATCCAGTTCAACAACTTTTAATATTGTCATTCATAAATGAATTCGGAAGAATTTCAACTATCACACTTATATCTACTACCATTACCATTCATATTCACCATCATTATCATCATCACTTCATTTTTATTATCTTACTATTGTCTAGTGTCATTTTATATTTTCATAGGGGGTGACATTCTGATTGGCTATTCCCAAAGGTTTACTTTACATTTTTGATTGACAATACTACATTATTAGATTTTACTTTTATGTAAAATAAATCTTACATAAGAGTCCTGCCTCCTTTCTTTTTTTCTTTTGCTACGTTATATAATTTTTCACAGACTAAAAAGATCTTTACTCTCGGCCAACTCCGTTACCCCCCCCCCCTCAAAGGATTCCTCGCCTCTAAATTTTCATTATGATATAGTCAAATCTTAATTAAATCTGATTTTTTGTATCAAATAAAAACAAAACACCAATATAAAAAATGAATTGATGACACTATAATAAAAGAAATATTATGCATGCATGACTCGCTCAATTCTCACAATATTGGATTATATATATATATATATATATATATGGTAAAACTCGTAATTAGTAAAAACCTGAAGAGAGTGCTCAATACTATTGCAGCAAATATGTGTTTTATTTTTTTATTACCGTTTTATCTGTTTGGTTACATATGTTCCGGATGTTGGACCGTGTTTACGATCTAACAGCCTCGTTAGACCTTACAGAAACTAACGATCTAACTAATTACGGTCCAACATCCGAAACATATGTAACCAATTACTAAATACGGTCCAACATCCGAAACATATGTAACCAAACAGATAAAACGGTAATAAAAAATAAAACACACACACACACACACACACACACACACACACACACACATATATATATATATATATATATATATATATATATATATATATATATATATAAGACACTGATGGAATTCAGATGAAAAATCCTGATAGATATTACTTGAAGTAATACTTTCAAGGTGATCCTAGCCAAAAAGGAAAAGCTCAATATTAAAGAATAGAGCAATATATAAGTTATGTGGTTAAAGCACTCACTCAAACATCAATTCTAACAACGAACAACAAAACAAACTCATCCATAGATCGCCTCCAAACAGAAATATATGTATTTTAAATAAAATTTAAACAAACTTGATTAAACCAGGTCACACTATGACAACAAGCGTAATGAACTGACTTATCCCAACAAATCAAGTCACCTTTAAATATACACTCAAAATTAAGAGAACCCAACCTTAAACTCACTTAAATAAGTAACCCTCCAAACATTCCATATTTTCAGACCATGACTCGTCTCTATCTCCACCTTATCCACTCACCCATCCGCACAGCAAAAACAGCATACCCACCCCTTATCACACTCACCCCCATTGAAAATCACAAGAATATCCATTTCCCATTTAAACTTAAAATCAAAAGGTCAACCCTTTTAAAGAATATTAAAATACAATTCCTCCCCCCCCCCACCGCCGAAAAAAATTCCATTAAGAACCTGTATACTCGCCCACTTTTAAACCTCCCCCCTCTCTCTTTATCTTCTCTACTTCACCCCACTTTCCTCTTTCCCTCATCTAAAAGGCTTCCCTTACCTACTATCAACAAGAAAGTGAACTATCTTTCTACAGGGACTCACACCAGAAGCAAGCCGTCCAACGCACCGTTCTGAATATCATTTCCAGAATTATTTTGCTATTTTGCTACCTATACTTTGATTTCGAGGTCCATTGTATACTTAACTCAATGCTCAAATTCTATTACTCCTGGGAATAATTACAATGGAATGGTATATCCAGCCAATATCGGATACACTTTGTCAACACCGAGAAAGCATTTGGACTACATCAACCAACACACACTCAACGCAACAACGAATAAGGCTGCCCCGTATACTCTTCGAAAAATCAATAAGGAGCAATACGCTTTCGCTATATGGGAATATTACTTTCTCCCCTGGACCTATTTTCTGCCCTGGATTTATAACCCCGAACGACAATGGATTCCTTCCGATAATGGATTATCCAGATTGTATCAGCTTCTCTTTTCGTATAATTTTTTCTATATAATTATCCACAACCACTCAAAAAACTATTTTCAATAATTGTGCTGAAAAGCAAAATTAGCGTCCATTCGCAGCTGAACATTTTGCTAACCACATTTCATTTCCTCTGATGATATGATCCATTGTTGAAAATCCATGGATTAAGGAACTTAAAATAACCCCTTTTATATATTCCTTTTGTCAAGCAATAAATTCTTAAATCGAATATGTCTCTATATGTTGTTTTTTCAGAATTTAAAATTTAACCACATAACTTATATATATATATATATATAATTTAATTTCTGATGAGTCGTGGACGACAAAACACGTGTCAGTGGATAATTATATAATAAAAATAATATATGCCGCTCCCCATTTAGGGGGGTACAAATTGGTCAAAGGGAAAATTATTCCCGACTCGCATTTAGGTAAAAATGCATTTTCGTATAAATAATTGAATTCGTTCAAAGAGTATCGCTAACAAAAACATAAAAACATCTATCTATCTATCTATCTATCTATCTATCTATATATATATATATATATATATATATGATTGCTTCATCTTTGCAGATGATCACCATCCTGCACAACAAAATCCCTACCATCAGCACCCCCAAGATATCTCCCATGGCTATGTAGCGGGCTCTTCAAAAACAACAGCCGACTTACATGACCTGAAGCAAAATGACACATGAAGTCGAGTGTCTGCACCGGGTTAACTGGACCACTCTGTTGTATGATGTCCCTGTGTACAACCACATGTTTGCCTTCTCTTCAGTTAAGTGCTGTGCGGCTGTGTACATGTAGGTGACTTTTTAATCCAATTTTAGTCCTACATGAAAGTACAAATATGTGACATAAAACCTTTCCTTCTTGTAAAAGTGATCACATGATAATATTGTGAATCCTCGAATGTCGTGTCAGGGCAGTATAGGCTTTCCTACTAGTTTTGTGGAGTTTCTCCAGCAGTTACACCATAGCATGAAAGCTCGAGTGCACTTTAATGGATCCCTGCCTAATCCAATTTCAGTTAAAAACGGTGTGAAGCAAGATGGTATCCTGGCTCCTACATTATTTTCCATATATTTCGCTGTGCTGCTGGCACATGCTTTTGACAATTGCAATATTGGGGTGAAGTTTCAGTTTCGTACATCAGGTAAACTTTTTAATCTTAGAAGTCTCAATGCAAAGTCAAAAACTTTTCACAACCTTGTTCTCAAGAACAAGGTTGTGAAAAGTTTTAAATGCAAATGATGCAGAGCTTGTTTCACATTCAGAAGCAGACACACAGATGATTATGCACAAGTTATCAGAGGCTTGTTAAACTTTTGGAGTTACCACCAGTCTCAAGAAAACATGTTATCTATAGGAATGCCATATGTTGAACCAAACATCTTAGCTAACGGTAAGAAGTTAAATGTCATGGACAATTTTGTATATCTGGGTAGTACGCTGAGTAAGGACTGTACACTTGATGCTGAGATAAATTACAGAATAGCCAAAGCCAGTTCTGCTTTTGGCAAACTGGAGAAACGTGTATGGTCAGATTGAGGAATCACATCAAAAACAAAGCCATCTATGAAGAAATGCTCATTCTGTTTTTTGCAATCATTTGATCGGTTATTACATTGTCTTGCGTTACTGTAAAAAGAAAAACAGGATACAAAAAAAAAAAAAATAAATAATAATAATAATAATAATAATAATAATAATAATAATAATAATAATAATAGCAGCAGCAGCAAATAGATTAATACTTTTAGCTAAATCACTCCCCCAAAATGAGATTCTACTTTTTTTAATAAATGATTACATACTAGAAAGAAAAAAAAACAATGATTATTTTAGAATTTTGAGTAGGAAAGCAGTTTTGAACATAAATTTAACATAAAGTGATGATAATTTCCGGCCCATTCTAACTTTTTAATCTTGTCTAATCGTTCCAAAATCGAAAATTAAGAAAAATACTGGTAGAACGTAACATTTTCGCTCGATTGTTGACATTTATTTGATGTGTTTCTACCAGCGTTTGTTTCATTCTCGATTTTGACCGGTTATCAAGGGTCCTTTTGCAGGGCTTGTGGGGCAGCTATTTTTAAAATTCTAACTCAATAGCGTGAGCACCAAGTTTTGTTTTGAACTAAAAACATGTTTCATAATTAGCTTAAACTCAAATAAATTTATCTAAATAGGTAGAAAAGTCTTGTCTTTGGTAATATTTATTTCTTGCATATTTGTTTTCATGTCTTTTTATTCTGTTTGTTATAGTAACAAATGATCGAATCCAATTCTTCTTTTTTGGGGTGTAGGGGTGGGTGTGTATGAGATTAAATGTAGATCTAATTTTTTTTTTAATTCCGAAAACTTCTAAATGTTTTCCCTTTACATATTTTATCCAATGTTTTGATAAACTCATTGTGATATTTTTATTTAAATTTTTCACTTGTGTTCAAAGTGAAGAAGTACCAAAAACTATTAATTATTTCAGAAGAAGCCTATGACAGATATCGACAGTGCCCATCTGGCGCCAGTGAAATAGAAAAATCTTGTTCAGTGTGAACATTCCAAGTAGAAGGCATATAGAGGTTTAGAGTATAAGTGTGAAATAGGTTACAAAGGGAATTGGCAATTTAATTATGAAATGTTTATTTTCTTTACAATTATTGACCAATAAAAGAAATAAATTAGACTCTGAGAAAAATGTTAAATCTTAGAATGGGATTTATAATCCATTCTGTGGCCCTTAGTCTTATGTTGTAAATGAACAAATTCTAATAAATAAATAAATTTGTGTTTAATTTTTTATTATCAAGGAAAAAATTTAAAGAATCATTTTGGAATTGGAAATCAGGCTCAACTGATTCTGATACCAATTCCGATACCTCCAAAAGTTCCAATTTTTCAATTTCTGATTTTTATTAATCGTCCCAATACTAATATATATATATATATATATATATATATATATATATATATATATATATATATATATATATATATATATATATATAAAAGGAACTTTATATGTTTTTGCCTGTGTGTCTGTGTGTGTTCGTTCCCTAGGGACTTCAAAATGGCTGAGCCGATTGTTTTGAAATTTCACATAAATGTACTTGATGCATCTTGAAACCTTCTTACATAAGTTTTGTATTAGAATTCTTCTGATGAGTATCAAAAATTGATAATCGGAAAAAATCCGATTAAAGAAAGAAAGTCAGCCTAACATCACAAGTGCATTTGAGAAGTTTTATCAATCGAAACTGAAACGTTTAGCGCTTCAGTCTTAGTCATGATGTAGTGCTTCATCATTATCATTTCAGCTATCGACAGATGAATAAGAAATGTTAGAAATTAAATGATTTTAAGCTATGAATGTTCTTTTGTGTATGCTTTATTCGACTTACTCCTGCCAAGATAAACTGTTTTCTTTTTCAATTTTGACCCCTTAGCAGCTATTTTTGTCAGCTACAAGCCAAATTAAATGCTCCACAGGTTCATAAACTATACATCAGGTTTCAAGTCAGCAAACCAAATATTCAGGAAGAAGATTGGTAGATACTTTTTGCACACACGCCCCTACCTCACACATAAGCAACGTCG
Source organism: Euprymna scolopes (assembly GCF_053919585.1). Lineage (NCBI taxonomy): Eukaryota > Metazoa > Mollusca > Cephalopoda > Sepiida > Sepiolidae > Euprymna > Euprymna scolopes. The sequence continues at coordinate 42,488,957 of NC_136483.1, read as the reverse complement.
CTTTTATATATATATATATATATATATATATATATATATATATATATATATATATGCTAACAGGTTTCCCGGCATTTCCTGGTAGTAAAATATGCATAAGTATTATATTTTCATTCATACAGATTTCTTATTTATTATTGTAGAGTGATTTCTCTATTGATTGTTATCTAATATATAGTAATTATTCCAAAAGTTATAAAAAAATATCATCAGTATACCATCTGCTAGAATTGAAACAAGAACGTTTAACGCTTCCAGCATTAGTCATTGTTTATCTCTCCAGCATTATTACTGTCTGAGCTACCAACAGATGAATGTGAAAGGATAAAAATTAAACGACTTTGAGTTATGAATATTTAATTTTGCTCATGTGCAATAGTAAGACCAGGAGTAATGTTTTATTCGACTTACCTTGCCAAGGTTAACCGTTTTGTTTTCAATTTTGACCCCTTAACAGCAATTTTTGCCGACTAGAAAGCAGATTAAAAGTGTGCTACAGGTCCAAATATCCTATATATCAAATTTCAATTGTGTAAACCAAATATTCAGAGACGAGTTTGGTAGAAATTTTTCGCACACACACACACACACACACACACACACACACACACACACACACACACACACACACACATACACACACACACACGCGCACGCACACACACACGCGCGCGCGCACACACACACACTGACAAAGTCACTTCATATATATATATATATATATATGTGAGAGACAGAAAGAAAAAAAAATCTGTGTGCTAGAATATTTTCATCTTAAATTCTATGCAATTATGCAGAATGAAAAACTATGCATAAATAGAATCCTGCAGAATGTAAAAGCTATTCATAAATAGAATTTATTGTAATAGTGAAATGAAACTAATTATTTAACAAGAAAGCATGAATGAATAAGTAATTAATTGGCCCTCATTTTTTTAATGGAATATGCAAAGTAGTTACCTTTCATGTGGTCGTTCACATATCCATGATTGAGTATATTAAGAAGCTCGTTTTGATAATTTTTAAATAGAAAAAGTAAATCTGACCTTCAGGATAAGATCCAAGTGTAAATTTGTTCAATTTGGGATTCTTTTTATTTTCTGCAAATAAATATTTCCAAGTATAGTATGTGTTCTGATGCTATATTTAGTCAATGGAGGGGAACCCTTCTATACTAAGACAATTTTTATTTTTGCCTACTTCCAGAGCGCCCTTTTTGGAGAGCTGGTTTTCCCCCACATTGAAACCGAGGAAGTGTCACATATTGCTCTCGGAGGAATGAAATTATATAGTAATAGAAAAAGTAGCGTTTTAATATCAATGTCAGCGCTAGAAAAAAATTCAACTTTTAAGGTATATAACTTTAATAAAGAAATATTCATCTATATATGCACTATTACATAAAAGGGACTTTGTGTGTGTGTTTGTTTCCTATGGACTCAGAAATGGCTGGACCGATTCTTTTGAAATTTCACACGAAGGTACTCGATGTGTCTGGAAGTGTTCTTACGTAGATTTTGTATCAGAATGCATCTGGTATATCGATAATCAATAATGGAAAAGATCCGGTTAAAGAAGGAAGTCTAATTTGGACCAAAGTTAACATTTTTATAGAACATAACATCACAAGTGCATTTGAGAAGTTTTATCACAGCACAAGCAGAAAATCCAGCCTATAAAAATCAACTGTAGATTCTTTTATAAGACAGGTACGCGTCCGAAATGAATGTTTTTATTCAGAGCACAAGTGAACAATGATACTTGACTTTTGCATTTTAAACCAAGTGAAGCCATTATTTATAGATAATTTTATAAATGAACAGTAGGTTCTTAACAGTGTAATGTAGACTACAAAATACTGTGAACTAAGTCATGTGGAGGTATGTGAAGCTTCCTACTGGTACACTGCGAGTGGGGTTGTCTCTAACTAGAACAGGCAATCAATCGATTAGATAAAAAAATGGTTGATTTCACTGATTTCGATAACAATAAAAGTATAGGAGGGTGTAACATTTGTTGATCTTCACCCTCCCTACTAGTATATATATATATATATATATATATATATATATATATATATATATATATATATATATATATATGGTTTTCACAATAGCAGTATGATTTTATTGCTTTGATGGGTTCAATGGTTTTGCAGTTATTAAAGTTGAAGAGTATCTTAGTATTATAATATGTCCCAAGACATATACTCCAGTTAGTAATACAATTTAATAATCTGATGTAAAGTATGTCATTTTTATATTATTATAAAAATTTCTTCCCTGAAATATATGATAATTTCAGCTAGTTATGGAATATACAAGGTTATTAGGAAGTAACTACCTTCTCTACTATTAAGTGCTCACAATCTATTACTGAAATGTAGTGCTTAGAAGAAACATCCATCATAGAATTTGAAGATTAAATGGCAAAATAGGAAGAAGAGATATCTTATAGTATTGATGATCATTCAACTATTTTTATCTTATTAATCATCACCACAAGTGTTTTTATTTGCTTTCATAAGTGATGAATTATTAGTAAAAAAACTTCTTCATGGAATCAGTTGATGTGATTATCAGACAGCTTGACACACTTGTGGTGAATACTGCCGCCCTTATAGAAATCTACATAAAACCCTATGCCATTTAACATATTCATTTTTTATAAGATTTATACTTCAGTAATAAACTACGAGTATTTGATAACAGGGAGTTACTCTCCAATCATACTCTCTATAATTATTATAATTTATGATTAATTAAATGTAATTTTTTGATGTTTTCTTTAATTTTTTTAGTTATGTACTTTTTGACACATTCCAACATATGTACATATAGTATACACACATGTATATTAAATGCACAATTTAAATCAATAAATAATTTATCATGAAATTTACAATAATGCTAATTAATGAATATTTGCTATTTTGAATAAAAACGTAATCGTTTATAAATGTTTTATTCAACTTAACGGGTTTTGATTTTAGATTTGTTCAAAATGATAAAAATAAATGACATTTATCTTGAACAGAATAAATTGCTCACTATTTTACATGTTTTAAATTCTCATAATTTATTAACTTGTCTAATACATATATCCATAAATCAGTATTATTTGTAACATAAATGAAACGTTTTTTTAATAAAAGTTCAAATTATATTAATTAATTGAGAATATATATGTATATGTATATGTATATACACATATGTACATTTCCTCTGCATATATACTTATAAACTGGATTTTTGCACCTAGATTATTTTTATTGCGACAATTAAAAGTTGACTAATGAATTGTCAAATATACATGTCTGGTCGTTGTGTGTTTGATATAACTTAAATTTATGTCAGTATAAAATTTAAATACAATGGCAAAAATCATATCATATAATGAAAAGATATTTAACACCAACTATTTTCTAAAACCTTATGTATGAAAACATAGTATATAAAGCATGTGGGGTTAAATATTCGAATATATGAGATCTACCAAAGTAGAAATGACAAAATGACAGAACCACAACGAAAAATTGCCAATAATTTCAACTCCATTAATCTACAAAATAAAGATAATTTTCAAATTGTGTTACTTTCTGAAAAAAGCTTAGTTTAAATTAAAATAACAAGTTCTTTGTAATTAAAGATATATCTAACCATAATTATAAAATATTAAGACTTTTTCACATATTTACAAGCCTACTTGAAAATAAACACATTTTGTCTTCATTTAACTATATTTTTTATTACTATATTAAAAAAATAAATTCTTTGGGGACTATAATTAACTCGATTTTATTCAATGCAAAAATAGATGATAATCTAATGAATAAAATATTCTTAAATACACATTTAATTTGGAAAATAAATTGATTTAAATTAAATGTTAATGTTGGATGCCCTAAATATTGTATGCATGGTAAATTCATCTATAAAAATACATTTCTCAGTATGTTTGTAAGGTGCTGACCTAAGAGAAATTTAGAAATAAGTATAGATAAAATACATTTGAGTTTGATATTTATCAAGAAAGAAAATAATATGATTAAAAAATTATTAATCTATATTTTAATTCTTTGAAAATATTCATAAATATATGTAAGATAGTTATTAATCAAAATTCGAAATAATCAATTATGAATAAAAGTAAAAAATATTTACATTCTAATTTTTTAAGTTTTCATAAATTCCTATAACATTGTTATTGTAAATTTGTTTGTTATTCTTTTTAGCAACAATAATAAATATTGTTTTCATATTGATAGTCATTACACGAATATATAGTAAAATAAAAAACCAGCAACCAGAAATTACATAGATAAAAATTGATAAATATCGATTCCTTCAATGATAGTCGTACCAAGCATATTTTTCTATTCAAATAAATTTATGACTATAAAGAATATATATTTAATATTTAATAGTTTAAAAATATTTTTTGTTTATTGTTTAAATTTTTTAATCAAATATATGTTAAACAACAAAAACAATTTCAGTAATAGGTTTATTATTTTTTGTTTTGCTAATTAAAACGAATTATTATGTAACAAAGCTAATCTCAAGGTTACGATACTGTTTTGAACAAGCATTTAAAATATACATTAGACATTTCGTAATAATTTCTGCAAATTAAATTAAATTAAATCTTTATCTCTCTAATTGTGTTCAGCCAAAAAAGTAAAAACAACCAAATCTCTTGTTTAAAAAGGTCCCCAAGTGGTTTAATAAATTAAAATTATAATGATGCAAGCAGAGAAACGACATCACAAGTTCCGACTCACACAGATAAAATGAACATATGAGCTAAGCTTATCTTCCTTCCTAAGTTCAAAGAAATAAATTGATGCAAAAAAAATATAGACAATAATGCAAATTTCAACTCCTAAAGAAGTTGCGGTCTTTTGATAGACGGCAGCCGCTTCAATTCAGAAAAAACATAGAATGTAGATATATGCCTCTCAGTAAATTGCTCCATTCACCTTTAAAAGATATAAGCTTGCTTATTTGGAACATGTATGTGCTTTCTTTATTAAACGTCTTGGATCTAAAATGTTTGTTAAGTAGTTATTATATTAAATATTCATTCTGTTATAGTTTCAAATAAAAATTTATTTAGAAAAACTATGCTATAAACTATTTCTAAATTTTTTAAACTATTTCTTTTTTTTTTAAATCTAGTATTTCAGCCCGGCGTTGCCCGGGTGTTTGAAGGTGTATGTTGAACAAAAGAAAAAAAAAAGCGGTCAATTTTTTTAAACTTTGACCCCTATTATGACCAATTAACATTTATTATTTTGGGCTCAAATCAAGTTATTAAGTTAGATCCATGTCCAAGGAACCTGTATCTAAAATTTCAAGTGTTTAGACCCAAAATTAGCGAAGGGGTTTGGTAGAGTTCTCAAAGGTCAAATCGTTGAACTTTGACCCCTTATCAGCCAAATTTCTGGCCGAAAACGGATTACAAAGAGTTTCCCAAATCTCAGTACCCTGTATATCAAATTTCGAGTGTAGACTTTAAATTGACAGAGTTATTGCGGAGGGAAATGTACACAAAGATATAGACACACACACAGACACGTTCACTTTTAGATATATACTAGCATGGGTGGCCGGCATTGCCCGGTGTTTGGAGGTGTGTGTTGAGCAAAAAAAAGTGGTAGTAGGAAGGCAGGCTCGAACCCGTACCACAAAGGAGGAAAAGAACGTGAAAAAAAGTGACGCCTTTGCTGTTACGACCACTGCCAAACCAAAAATAACGTAGGTTTAAATTAAGGCTAGACAATCGAAAAGAGGGGATGACTAAAATTTCAAGTGTTTAGACCTAAAATTGGCAGAGGAGTTTGGTAGAGTTCTCAAAGGTCAAATCGTTGAACTTTGATCCTTAATAGAAAAATTTCTGGCCGAAAACTGATTACAAAGATTTTCCCAAATCTCAGTACCCTGTCAGATTTGGAGTCTGTAGACTGAAAATTGATAGAGTTATTGTGTAGGGAAATGTACACAGACAGACACAGACGGACGCTTTCACTTTTATATATACTAAAGTGGTAGTAGGAGTGCAGGCTCGAACCTGTACCTAGAAGGAGGAAAAGAATGGAAAAAAACGTGACGTCTTTGCTGTTACGACCACTGCCAAACCGGAAGTAATGTAAGTTTAAATTAAGTAGGCAATCGAAAAGAGGGGATGACTTCTGACAATATCAGCGAAAAAAAGCGACTCCTTCCTGTAGAAAAGTGCCCAGTTGAAAGTGAAGAAATTAATGATTTTAGCCAATTTTTCAATATTTGTCGTCTGAAAGGTCGAGCTTACAAATGATACTGATCTTGTGAAAATCCGTCGTCTCTTTCGAAAGTTTTAGGCAGATATGCAAACATACATACATTTATATATTGATAGCTCAAATTTTCGATCCAAACCTATTAAAAAGCTTGCCCTATCTCTGAATACCCTTTATGGAAAATTTCAAATGTTTAGATCAGAAATTTTCTGAGTAATTTGGTAGAGACCGCAGCGGTCAATTTTTTAAAACGTTTCTGTAGACTTAAAATTGACAGAGATATTGTGTCAGGAAATGTAAACAGACAGTCATACACACAGACAGACAGACAAACAGACAGACAGACACTTCCACTTTTATGTATTTACTAGCATTTCAGCCCGGCGTTGCCGGGGTGTTTGAAGGTGTATGTTGAGCAAAACAAAAAAAAGCGGCCAATTTTTTTTAACTTTGACCTCTATTATGACCCCTTAACATTTATTGTTTTGGGCTCAAATCAAGTTATTAAGTTAGATCCATGCCCAAGGAACCTATATCTAAAATTTCAAATGCTTAGACACAAAATTGACAGACTTTGACCCCTTATCAGCCAAATTTCTGGCTGAAAACAAATTACAAAGATTTTCGTAAATCTCAGTACCCTGTATATCAAATTTCGAGTCTGTAGACTGAAAATTGTCAGTGTTATTGCGTAGGAAAATGTACACAGACACACACACACACGTTCACTATTATATATAGAGAGATAGATAGATAGATAAAGCATGTCTCTCACACACACACACACACACACACACACACACATATGCAAATATTAAGCAAAAATATTTAATGCTTTTACTGTTTAATTACATTAAGTATTATTGTTTACTGAAAACATCAACCACCTAGTTAATCCAGTTTAAGTATGATTTTTATTGTATTGCCTCTTATCTATTCTTTCTTCTGATATAATTCTCAAATCCTTTTCTCTAATATTTAACATTTAATGTTTTATTTGGCTCTATAAATCAGTCTCATTTATCTTCATTCATAATTTTTATAATGTTTTATTTAATAGCTGGGAGGTGATAATAGCTAAGTGAATAATTCATGACTGACGGTCTGGGTCTGCCAAGTTTTATTCCAGTCAGTTCTATAGTACCAATTTCAATTCAGGGTGTTGGCAACTTTAACTTGATCCTTCCTGCAAGAATGCCAACAACAAAATCAAGCTGAACAACAAAGCTGTATCATGTTTATTTATACGAATATACTTATTTAATAGTTATCCAAAATTAAAATATTTTCTATGTACACTGTACCAATTTAGCTTCTTCTGTTAAGTACTTTTTTATATCTTAAAACTTTCAAATTTCTAATGCCTTGCTTAGTTTCAATCAACAGGAATTTTTTCTAAATGTACATGTCATAGCCCACCATATCATTTATCAAATACTGAAAATAGTCTGATATCTTTAACTTTGTTTTCATTCGAAACCACTAAAACAACCATTTGAAAACAAAAAGAAATTTAGAAGGCGAAAACTTCCAAAACATCTCTAAAACTTTTAAAGACCATCAAATAAGAATGGATAAAAGACATTATCAGGTATTATTTCTTTTATAGATAAATTGTGAAAATTTGAAGAAAGTCTGAAAACATTGCTGGCACATCCTTCTTGAATTTCTCTAGAACGATACTAATAATGTCTAATGAAAAAAATGGTACCTTTTTGCTGAAATTATAGGGTTAAATTAACAAAAATAATGCTATAAAATAGTTAAGCTCCATTGTTTGCTGATAAAACCTATTAATCTAAGTTTTTACAACTTGATTTCGAAAACTTAGGTGCATTATATAGAACTTCAAAATGTATCAGACACTATTAAAACAGAATGCTATCTAATGTTGTCTATTCCACGATAAATAATTTCTTACGTATTTAAATTACAGCATTTAAAACACCTGTAATGTAATATCCAATCAGCATCTTCAACCTTATTTTAATTGAAAATCAACATTATTCTATGTCAAAATAGATTTGTAATCTTCTTATAGCAGGTCAATAAAAAACAATCTGGAATAAATGTTCTGTACTATGTACTTCTTAAAATCTGTATCAGCATTCATTTTGGAAGCTCTCTTCTTTATCAAGGAATAATATTGCATATCAGATCTGTTTGGCCGTATAAAAAATATAAAAATAACTAATAAATTCATCAACAGTAAAGCATTTATATATGTAGGCGTAATGAAAAAATATGAGATTTTATTTACTCTCATGAGTAAGAACTGGATACCTTAAAAATGAATGATTACTGAGATATAACTTTCTATTGTTTATATATTTTGAATTTAAAATTTTAACTTTCATTTCATTATTAATTTTATATCTTTATGTTAGTAGTAGCATATATATTTGTGTGCATTCGTGATCACCAAAAAGTAATCAATATTCATTTATAATATATATATATATATATATATATATATATATATATATATATATATATATATATATATATATATAAAATGAAAATTACAATTGAATTTACCAAAATGATCCAAGATGGTAAAATTAAAGTAAATTATAAATATTAAAGAATTAATATTTATAAAATTATCTCAGCCAGATATAAAAGCTCGATAAAACCAAATAGGAAATAGAGCTTATAATATGAGCAAAAAGTTAATAAAATATGTTAAAAAACACTTTGAAATGAATTAAAAACATATTTAATCTGAAAAGGAAACACTAGATAAATGGATAGTCCTTAATCCGCTGAGTTTCGAAGAAATACTTTTCTTCTCATCAGAGGGTAGGATTTAGCAAAATGCGGGATCGGATTTTTGCATGCAGAAGTATTTGATGAAACAACAAGTAAGTCAAAGATCTTACTTGAAAACAAAACTCATTTCAAAGTGTTTTTTAACATATTTTATTAACTGTTTGATCATATATATATATATATATATATATATATATATATATAGTTCATGTATATTGCTAGCATAAACTTAAAATAGATATTTCTTCAAAAGTGCTCAATATGAGTATAGAGCTTTTATATAAACAGTGTAAGGAGTTTACATGGATTAATCAACGTTTCAACATTTTCATGTTTCATCAGGACTCCAAGCGAATTTCGCAGTAGTAACTATGAAAGTCACTTGGAGTCCTAATGAAACATGAAAATCTTGAAACATGGATCGATCAGCATAGACTTCTTACAATGTTTATATATATATATATATATATATATATATATATATATATATATATATATATATACTAAAATATATTTTATAAAGCCCCCCTCTTGGGTTGAGCACTATCGTAAATAATCTCACTCGCCACTTAATTTAGCTGAAAGAATGCGAAGCTCGCGGTTTGTTTACAAACAAACGTTTGAGCCCTTTACGAGCGGCGGACGGATGTTTATTTAAATAGACATTCGGACGGATTAATTTGCGGCCACCGCTTCCGTAGTCAGGGGGTAGAACTGCCGACTGTCATCACGACAGTTCTAGGTTCGATCCTCGGCTTGGGATAGGTGTTAGTCTAGTGGCACTGATGAGTTGTGAAACAACGAAACAGATCTGTATGTCGATGACTAAAATGTATTTTATATATATATATATATATATATATATATATATATATATATATATAAACATTGTAAGATATATATATATATATATATATATATATATATATATATATATATATATATATATATATATATATATATATATTCCAAAGAATTTTCAATTTTACAAATTAAATAATTCTGCAAAGGTAAAGCAAGTATAAATATTGATATTAATATTCACATGACAATCCTAACCAGATGAAAAAGCTCAATATTTGAGATAGAGTATTGATATAAGGAATTTTATATAAACTTTGTAAATTAGAAATTAAAACAATTTATTACTCAACAAGGAATATAAAAACCTAAAAATGTTCTGCATTGCATGGTGTTTAAAATAATGCCTCTTATTCTCAGAGGAAAGTAGTTAGCAAAATAATATTCATAGGCAGGCTATAAATTTTGTTGGTTAGCAACTTGAAAACTATAAATTATGCAAGAAATCATATTTGTATGAATGTTGATAATGCAAAAATACATACGAGGGGCATTGCAAAAGTAATGCCTCAAGTTTTTATTCTGCCTGAATGAATCAGCGAGAATTGCAAATTGCATTCTTATGATTGAAATTATGCATTCATGGCATGAAAGTTTTATCTCTGTTGTAGATATTGACGGTGTGAGACTCTAAAAAACAACTCTGTCATAGACATGTGTCAGAAGCAGAAATGTATCATTGAATTGCTGAGAAAAGTGCATTAAGAATGATAGTGACTATATAGAAAAATAAATTATGGAGTACATAAAATCGCTCGTTTTAACAGTATCACTCTCGTCTTCGTAGCTCTTCAATTTTCTGAGTTAAAAAAAATTTGGAACAACCCAATGATAAGTGCCTTCTGGACGCTCATGCGCAGCCATCATTCATTGCTGACAAACATGCACTGAGAATGGTGGTGGCTATATAGAAAAATAAAACGTGGAGCACAAAAGGTTGCTCGTTTTAATGGTACCACTCCCGTCTTTGTAGTTTTTTGTTTTTTACCTTCTTGAGTTAAAAAGGAAGCTTTACTTTTGGAAGGACCTTCAATACATAAATATAAGTTTCGAAATACCTTGGTATAATCGCTAAACACTTTTGTAATTGAACATATAAAATAAGCAATCCTTATTCAATTTTGAATAGTAATTTTGTTTCTTTTTCATATATATATATATATTATTTATATAATTCTTAAAGATATTAATACTCTATTTGCATATTTGCAATATTGAGCATCTCCTATCATATTGGGATTTGTTTCAATATTCTAGATACTATCTCTCATGATATCTTTGACATAATAGTTATAAAGATAATTATTAGAATTATATATATATATATATATATATATATATATATATATATATATATATATATATATATATATATATATATATATATATATATATATAGGTTCTAGGTCGCCTGATGAAGTCTCTTTGACTGAAACAGATGGCTATTTGTAGCGATCATATGTAACTGTTTACCCCAAATAATAAATAATTATATATATATAATTATTAGAATTATATATACATGTGAGAGAGAGAATATTTAAAAAGTTTGCAATGTGAATGCACAATAATGTTTAAAAACTGTTTAAACGTAACAGAGCTGGTGTAACATTACAAATCAACTCATCGAATCGATATTACACTGGATTTAATGCCTTTAAGGGATAATTGTCAGATGGTGTTATTATTGTGACTTAGTTCTTATTTGAATTAGTTTGATATAATTATTTCATGAGTAATAATGTAAGTCATGAGTAGGAAAAAGAACTATTGAATAATTTCCTGATTTGAAGCATCTTGCTTCAAATCAGGAAATTATTCAATAGTTCTTTTTCCTACTCATGACTTTTATGTTGTTATTATTAATTAGCTGTACGAACCTGCTGTCGCCCTGGAATTTTTATACTTTGATTTTTATTTTCATTTTCTTTACTATGATGATTTTTATTTACCAAATTCATTTTTAATTCGATGTTTTAGTTAAATTATTACTTATTCTTTGTTACTAAATTATCAACTGAACCAAATTGTTAGAAAATGACTACTTTTGTTAACCTAATCTTGTTTTAATATTTATTTATAACATTATTGTATGTAAATAACTTCTAGACTTTTAAAATTCGAATACACAACTTTTTGCTAATAATTTAAGTCAGAAATAAATTGCTATTCGATAACTGAAATGTTTTTAAATTCCTTTTAATTTTAAAGGTTCACAAAGTAATTAATTTTTAAGTATTAAAATATTAAAATAACTGATTTTTTTTTATGAAGAAACAAAATGCACTATAATCAATTTAATTTTGTAATTAAACTTTGCTGTCGGAATAAGATTTTAAAATCATGTTTTATTGTAAGCAACAGTATAAAAAATAATGTGAAATTTATACAGAGAGGAGAAACCAATACAAGTGTACGCAGATAAACGATAGGTTGTCACAGAATTTTATTAATATAGATTTATTTTAATATATATTTGTTGTTTTATAATAAACATTTATTATCACTATTCCCACAACAGCTGCTATAATTATTATTATTATTATTATTAATATTATTATTACTACTACTACTACTACTACTACTACTACTACTACTACTACTAATAATAATAATAATAATAATGATAATAATAATAATAATAATAATAATAATAATAATAATGTTACTTCCTAGGAGTTTCCACGCAGGTCATCATCAAACATTACTCACTGAAAACAATCTGTGAAGTTCCCTGGAGTTTGGGTGACAACAAGTCTCCCCAAATATATAGTAGTTTCCACCTCTTTTGATAATATTTGCAAATGAATTCACATTATCACAACAGTTATTGATGTCTTGCTGGTGCCGACCATTTGCCTTCACTAGAATTTAGCTGGCAATAAGCCTCTGCAAGATCTCTGTCCTCTTCGCCCTCATCCAGTGAAGGTCTGGTTAGTGCTTTCCCTCCTTAGTTTTGCCATCCTCTTTGACTTCACTACTATTTGGTGTAGTGTCGGTTGATGCCAACACTCCTTTTTTAGGGGAAGTAGCTTACAATTATCATGTTTCAATTTTCTTGAATTTATGTGATGTTCCTTTATCACTTTGCTTTATCTTTTTGCTTTACCTCTGTTGCAGTTTCTGTTTGTACGTCCATGTCCCATAGAATTTTTTGATTTTCGTTTTCAAGTATTGCTACCAGTTTGTACCATTTATCGGAATGTTTTAGATTTTGTATACGGCATAATCACATTTGACTCACTGGTTTCTGTCAGATCACCAAAGTTAATCAACGATGAATTTAGCCAGTACCAGATGGGTGACCATTTGGGACTTCCAGGCGCTATATGTACTCTCTGCTTAGCATTGTTTCCAGTTATCTAGCACTTCTCCTTGTCATTGGACTCAAGCAATGCCAATTCAGGAGAGGTGTGGCTCGTGATGGCACAACTCTTGCCACACAATTACACGCGCAGCTGCCCCTACAGAGGGTATTATTTGTCTTTCGAGACTGAGGTATCGATTTAGCTTAGTAAGAAATGTATAAAGTGTGTGTGTATATATATATATATATATATATATATATATATATATATATAATATCCCATTTTTAATTTTATTATTTGCATCTAAGATTAGTCTGCTGCAAAACTATAGGAGGAATGCATACATGTCTACATTTTAACAGAAATTCTGACTGACTTTTTGTTAACTAATATAATAAGGAATACAACATGTACTATATTTATCAGTCAGTGGTCCAAAGACAAAATAAATTGAAACAGTGAAACTCTTCACGGAATTGAAAAAAAAAATGTTTGAAATTCAAGCAATACATAAGAATAGAAATAAAGAAGGAAGAAAAAGAATGAACAAAGTTAATAAGTTTTCTTAAATTAACATATAGTTTATAAGTTTTACATTAATGAATAATAAAAATAAAATATGGAATTAAAAAATGCTATTTTCGGATTGCAGGAGCAGAGATTTATTTATGTAAATTAAAAAAATCATCTTAAAAGATATGTACAAAAACTAATTAAGTAATAGATAAAATAAAAAAAAAAAATAATGAATAACAAATGAAAAATAATTATCAGTTCAATGGTAAAATAAAAATATATAAAAATGAAATAAATTCTTTAAGTTGTCATTGAGGGTACTATTATAAAACAGCTTGAATTTTAAATTGCATTTCCGAATATAAAGGGGTATAATTTATAAATTGTAATCTAATATTCAAAGCAAGGCCCGTGTCGTTGATAGTAACATGTTAATGCACTTAACGGTTTAATTTATTAAATAAAATATTTACCAAGTTGCAATTAGTTAAAATAAGCAAGATTAGTTAAAATTAAATTGATATTATATAATTAAATATTTATTCTGTTTTTATCTAGATGTTAAATTAAAATACTTTTTAAATATTAAATTCAAATTAATAAAAATTAATTAAATTTAGTTATTGCAATTAATTAAATAAAAAATAAAATTATATTGATTTAAGATAAATATTAAAATTAGATACATATATAATTATTCAAAATTGTTCTACAAATATAGAGTTAAAATTAAGATATATTAATTTTTTAAAATATAACATTATATGTAATGCAATCAGATCGAATCATTTAATATTAAAATAAAATAAACTATTACTTATTATATATTACGATCAAAATGTTCTTTATTTTTGAACTGGTCTCGATAAGGTGGTAGAGAGTGTTACATATTATTCAATTATATGATCTGTTGTGTATATATATGTTTAATTCGTTTTTGTGTCCCAAATTGAAAACGAGATTTGGATATCTTTCTAGTTTCTAGTTTTGAAGAAACGGAACGTGTTTTCCTGTTCATGCTCTATGTAAAGGTTACCTTTGTAAGACATTTAAGTTCCCTCTTTTTACTCTTTAAAGTGAATAACACTTATATATTTAATGTACCTCCTTGTTTAAGATTCATTTCAAAGTTACTTTTTTGTACACGCTTTATGCATTATATGACTTTCTAAACATCTTTTAACATTTATTTCCAATAAACTGTAATAAACTAAATATCATTTTAATTCAAACTATTTCTTAATCATCCTTCTTTTCTGGCACACATGTAGTAACAACAATGTACAATGAAATATTTACAACCACAACGATAAAATTTAATATCAATCATTTTAAGTTCACAAAAGTATCCTGCCTATCTTCCTTTTAAAAGATAAAAATGAAACTTAAGTCCTAGCCAACTATAATAATGTATATTGTGTATACCTTTATAGTTTTAATTTTGTCGTTACTACCATATTATCTCTATTGTTATATAAAAGGAACTTCGTCTGTGTGTGTTTCTGTGTGTGTGAGTTCGTTTCCCATGGATGTGAAAACGGCTGGGCTGATTTTTATGAAATTGCATATAGATTATACTATTCTTTTTATAGACACAAGTTTTCTAAAAACTTATTTCACTATATATAATTCTTCTGTGTATTATATGTGAAAATTAAGCTACCCTTAAAGACAATATTTACTTTCAATTCTATTGATAATACATATTTGTTTAATTACAAAAGACACGAAAAAAATCATTTTTTTAGTTGCCCATGTACACTCTTTCTTATGAAATCTACCACTAAAGAGAAATATATGTTAACTAGCAGGGCTACCTGCCATTGCTACAAAAATCAAAATGGAAGAAGTTAAAAAGTGTGTTAGAACTTTATATTAAAAATTCTATCTTTCTACCATGTGCAATCCGTCTCTCTATATTTCTTCCTTCCCCGTCTTTACACATTCTTCTACCACACCTTTTAACTCCATCCAACGAATTATTTTTTTTTCTTTAATGAGATTGCAAATAATAGTAATAATGTCATTCATGCCTCCATTATATAATAGAAAGCATTGGAAATTGCGGAAAAACCATCCCCAACCTTGATGAAAACTGGGTCAGTTAATCCCCCCAAAATGAATAACTATTTTTAAATTTTAGATATTATTAATCCAGGGAAACGCCGATCAAGAATATACCAAATTTGTGGGGGGTTTGTTTTATAGTTTTTAACTTTTAGATGAACATACAAGCACACATACACACAGACAACTGCCATTTATAGGTTAGCAGATCTACCTAGCATTGCTCAAGGTCATATAAAGTTAAATAGAAGTAAAATTATGTGTTAAAATTTCTAACTCTCCCTGTCTCTCAAGCCATCTCTGTATCTTTCTCCCTTTTCCTCTCTTCCTTTAATAGAAAAAAAAACCAATGACATTCTTGATTCCCGGCAATTCCGTTCCCTTCATGCGCTTTCACCATAACATGAAGAAAAAATATGTTAATAATGAAAATAGTTCAAAGAGATATTACATCTTAATTCATATTTATTTATTCAGTACAACGCCAAGTTGAACAATAGATTTTGTTTACCTCCACTCACTCACTAATTATATATAATACAGTAATATTAATAAAGACAAATTTATTGCTGCCTGACAATACCGAGTAAAACAAAACCAAATATTAATAGTGTTAGTAAGGAGGGTTCACAGCAAAGTATAGTTGAAATCAATGTATAAAGAGAAATGGTGTTGATAATGGCAATTTATTTGCTACCAGGAGGATAATCTCATGACCAAAATATAAAAAAGACATTGCAGTATAACTACTACCATAAAGAGGAGAGATAATGCCTGTGAGGCTGGTTTTGTGCCAACAAAACAGACGCTACATTAACCGTCCATCCCTCAACTAGAAGATGAGAGTATTTCCTAGGATGATGGTCTCATAAGCACAGAAGATATTTTCTTTTTTTACAAGTCACTATTCATCAAAGCCCAGAAGCCACTCGAGGATAAGGGTTAATTAGTGTCCGGCAGTCAATGGGACAGTAATCTAGTAATCGTTAGTAGTGGAAATTTGGTAAATTGAATTACTTTAGGGGATGGCACATCAAGAACTTGTTTACATTGAACTTGAAACCGACCATATTGCACAGGCATGCAGTTCTAATAAAGAAGCTTTGTTCATGGAATCTACATTTAGGTTTAGGCACAGATAAAGAGTTGGGGAAATTATTGATAGTGTTTTCAACTAGAGCGTTTTTCATAAAAGTTTGGTGAGGGAGGGACAATAGATTAGAATTCAGACCAGACTCACCATGACAATGATGACAGAGCAAAGACAGGCTCGCAATGTCTCTTCTGTGGAAAAGAGGTTGCAGGGCAGAGAAAAGATCATCCCTCACTAGGTTATGAAGTCTATTTTGAACTCTGTCAAGGCAGGATAAGGTGCTTTTAGCAGCTCCTGCCCAAATGTGGCAACAGTGCTCCATCCTTAGATGTACTTGGCTCTTATACAGGTACAGAATTGCATCAGCAGTGAGACATCTACTGGAACAATAGAATGATCCCACCATTTTTCCAGTGACCTTGGCAACAAATTTGATGCATGTGTTCCATTTAAGACCAGGAGTAAAGATCAGACCCAGAAGCTTGTCAAAACATGGAGCCTCCCCAAGACGAGAGCCATTCATTTGAATTGATACCAGAAAGGAATCAGAGCATTGATGATGTAAAGATAGAAGCTTGGCTTTAGTGATATTGTAGTATCCTTATTTATAATAAAAAGAAGAAAATGCCTGGGAGGATGGTTACAAGACAACAGAAGAGATTCTACACCACTCCCTTACCTCTTAAAGAAAATTATGGTAATGATCTCATGACCTACATATTCTCATGATTTGAAGTAAATTCCTGGAGATCTTGATGAAAGACCCAGCAATTTTCCAAATCAATACAAAAATACATTAGAAAATTATTACATTATAACATTATAACTACTACTGAAAATTACGATGATGGTTACATTAAACCAAAATGGATATAACTTCCCCCTCCAAAAAACAAAAAAAAATCCTAGTAATCTCTGGAAAGATTGTCACATGACTACAGACAGATACTATATTATAATTATTACAAAAAATGGAGGAAATAATGCATGGGGAGATAGTCTCATGACAAAAATCCGACACTACCCGACCCTCCCTCCAGAAAAAAAGCGTTTATGATAATACTTGGGTGAATGGTCATTATCACGAGGGCTATGATAATAGCATATTATTTTCATTGTTTTGACTCTCAAGTATATATCCAACACAGTTAATCCACAGAGAACCATGTCACTCTATATAAAAGCATATAAGATATCAACAGGTACACGCTAGAGAATCAAAAAAATGAAAAGAATATGCTGTTGTCCTAGCCCTAGTTATCACTTATACCAAAGAAAAGGAGGAGATAATGCCTGAGAAGATTGTCTCATGATAAATAGACACAACACACTTCTCCAAAGAAATGAATGTGCTGGTAATCCTTGGGAGTATGGTTTCATGATTACATAACAGACACTACATTATCACTACTTTCAAAAAGGTGATAATGCCTGAAGAATATGTCATGATAACAAAATGGCCATCACATTACACACACACACACACACACACACAAAAATATAGGTGATAGTTGTCCCTGAAAGGATCGTCTCATAACTACAGAACACAAACAACATCACTACTACCAATAAAAAGGAAGTGATAATACCTGGGACGATCGTCTGGTGACATCAAAATGGACATTACACTTCTCCCTCCCCTAAAAAAGTGGAGGTTATCCCTCAGAACAATTACTACATTATCACTGCTTCCAAAATAGAAAAAAAGGGAAATAATGGTTTCCTAACAACAACACACTAGTACGAAAGGAGAAGGAGATAATGCCTGGGTGTAAAACGGACATTTCACTATCCCACACAAAAAAAGAATGTGCTAGTAATCCCTCCTGGAATGATAATCTTATAACCATAGAAAAGAAACTACATTATCACTAACACCAAAAATAAGAGATAATTCCTAGAATGATGATCTCAATACAACAAAACGGACACTGCACTACTCAACTCTCCAAACAAAAATGAATGTATTGGTAATCCATAGTTCTCATAACCACAGAACAGGCATTAAATTATCACCATTGACATAAAAAGAATATAATGCTAGGAAATGTGGTCTTGTGACAACAAAACGGACACTACACCCTCTTGCTACCAAAAAGGTGACGGTTATCCCTAGGAGAATAGTCTAATGTCCATAAAACAGATATATTATTAGTACTACTAAAAAAAGGAGAGATAATGCCTGGACGGATGGTCAATAAAGAAAAATACACCCCCTCTAATAAAGAAGATGCTGGTAATCCCTGGGAGTATGGTTTCATGACCATAGAACAGATACGACATGATTATTACTTCTAAAAGTAAAAGACGACATAATACCAGGGAGGATGGTGTTAATACAATAAAACGGAGACTACACAACTTACTTCTCCAAAAATAATGAATGCATTGGTAATCCATGGGTTTCATGAACACAGAACAGATACTACATTATCATTACTACCAAAGCAAAAGACGAGATTATACATGGTAGGATAGTCTCCTAAAAACAAAACAGATACCACAGTACTCAACCCTCTAAAAAAGAAGGTTTTGTTAATCCCTGGGAGGATAGTCACATGACCACAGAACAGCTACTTATCACTACTACCAATAAAAAGGAGAAAATAATGCCAAATAGTCTGATCTCAATACAATAAAACAGATACTACACTACGCCCCTCCCACCCAAAAAGTGATGATAATCCCTCCTCAGAATATGATATCATGACCATATAACAGATACAACATTATCACCACTACCAAAAATAAAAGAGGAGATAATGCCTAAAAGGATTGCTTCATGAAAACAAAATAAATACTATTTACTCCCTCCCCTTTCTTCCAAAAAAAGGTGATAGTAATACCTGGGAATATGCTTTTATGACAACAGACTACTTAAAAAAATGCAGGAGATAATGTCTAGGAGCATGGTTTCATGACAAGCAAACAGACATTCCACCCCTCCTTACAAAAAAAGAAGCTGCTGGTAATTTCTGGGTGAATGGTATCATGATCACAGGATAAACACATTATTGCTACTACCTAAAAATGGAAAATGCGGCTACTGATTAAATAACCTTTGCTTTACTATAGACTCGTCAACCTGTGTTCAGAAGGGGAGGTACGGTTAGTGATTTGACAATACTTGATGATCAAGCAGTGCCGGATTTGAAATGGATATGCAGTAAGAATTAGGCAACCTTTGCTTCACTATAGACTAATCAAGCAGTACTTGTTCTGAAGGGGAGGAGATTTAGTTATTAGGCAACCTTGCTTCATTATAAACTCATCAAGAAGTGCTGGTTCAGAACAGAAGTTGCAGTTAGAAAATAAGCAGTCCTTGCCTCCCTATAGACTCATGTAGTAGTGCCGGTTCAGAAGGTGATGTCATTTTATATAAAACGAATCAAAGAAATTAAGTTGCGTTTGAACACACGCTATTCTTTTGATTACTTATATATCACTTTCTATCCTGGGTAAAGCCGAGCAGATTATCATGGATAACATAGTATGACAAAACACAGTGAAATTGTTTTTTTGAGGATATGCAGCCTATAAACATACCTGCTCTATTCAGGATATTGAGCATTTTGGATTTAACTCATACTCCTTACCATATATGATACCGTATTATTCCTATTTTGGCTTACAAGCATCACCATGTACTTTGTATACAAACATAAAAGGAATAGCATGCAAACTATTGGGCACTCTGGATTCACTAAGGTATGCAACTTAACAAATAGTAATGATAATCACTACTACTGAAACCACCCCACTAAAATTAGGGAGCCCTTTATGGCACTCCTAAATCCAAGCTCACTGTGTTTTTTCCTCCCCACCATCATTATAATTTGAAGAGAAATAGTGTAATTCCCGGAAGATATCTAATAATGACTGCAGCTTTTCCAAATCTATTTATATCTATATATCTATCTATATATCTATAAAAGTGAACGTGTCTGTGTATCTGTCTGTCTGTGTATCTGTCTGTGTGTCTGTGTGTGTACATTTCCCTACGCAATAATTTAAAGTCTACAGACTCGAAATTTGATATACAGAGTACTGAAATTTGGGAAAATCGATATGATTGGTTTTCGGCCAGAAATTTAGCGTTTAAGGGGTCAAAGTTCAACGATTTGACCTTTGAGAACTCTACCAAACTCCTCCGACAATTTGGGGTAGAAACAATTGAAATTTTAGATATAAGTTCCTTGGACATGGATCTAACTTAATAACTTGATTTAAGCCCAAAACAATAAATGTTAAGGGTTCATAATAGGGGTCAAAGTTTTTAAAAATTGACCGTTATTTTTTTTTTGCTCAGTATACATCTCGAAACACCCGTGCAATGCCGAGCACCCATGCTAGTCTATATATCTATAAAAGTGAACGTGTCTGTGTGTCTGTCTGTCTGTCTGTGTGTCTGTGTACATTTTCCTTCGCAATAACTCTGTCAATTTTTAGTCTACAGACTCGAAATTTAATATACAGGGTACAGTGATTTGGGAAAATCTTTGTAATCCGTTTTTGGCCAGAAATTTGGCTGATAAGGGGTCAAAGTTCAACGATTTGACCTTTGAGAACTCTACCAAACTCCTCCGACAATTTTGGGTCTAAACACTTGATATTTTAGATATAGGTTCCTTGGACATGGATCTAACTTAATAACTTGATTTGAGCCCCAAATAATAAATGTTAAGGGGGCATAATAGTGGTCAAAGTTTAAAAAAATTGACCGTTTTTTTTTTTGTTTTTTTTTGCTCAACATAGACCTCCAAACACCCGGACAACGTCGGGCACCTATGCTAGTATATATATAAAATAAACTTTGTTCTCGGCAGCCATGTTAAAAGCATATCTTATTTTTCTTTTATTATTATTGACATTTTTTCCCCTTTTCCTTGTACATATTTGTGAATTATTCCACGGATTTCGACCTTTTGGATTCTTTTGGACCATCTTCCAATTACGTGATTTCCTTGGATTTTACTTGTGCGAATGGAAAATTAAATTAACTGTCTTGGACTTATATTTTTGGATTTTACCGCCGTGAAATCACGTGAAATCACGTGAAATCACGCTTTTCTTCACCATATTCCCTCTGTTTCACTTTTTCAACGATTTGACCTTTGAGAACTCTACCAAACTCCTCCGAAATTTTGGGTATAAACACTTGAATTTTTAGATATATTTTTAGTTACCAATATATAAATCTATGCATGTATGTACGTTTGCATGTCTGCCTAAAACTTTCGATAGAGTCGACGAATTTTACCAAGGTTAGTATCGTTTTTTAGTTCAACCTTTCATACGACAAATATCGAAAAATTGGCTAAAAACATTAATATCTTCACCTTCATCGACGAAGTTTTAAACGGGGGGGGGTCGCTTTTTTCGCCGATATTTTTGAAAGTTATCCTCTCCTTTCGATTGTCCAGCCAAAATGTTAACATAAGTCACTTCAGGTTTGGCGGTGGTCGTAACCACAAAGACATCAGGGCTTTTTCCCCGTTCTTCGACCCTGCCTTCCTACTACCATTTTTTTTTTTTTTTTTTTTTGCTCAACATACACATCCAAACACCTGGGCAACGCCGGGCTGAAATGCTAGTCTTCTATCTACATATCTATAAAAGTGAACGTATCTGTCTGCGCGTGTGTGTGTGTGTGTGTGTGTGTGTGTCTGTGTACATTTCCCTACGCAATAACTCCGTCAATTTTTAGTCTACAGACTCGAAATTTAATATGCAGGGTACTGAGATTTGGGGAAATCGATGTGATCGGTTTTCGACCAGAAATTTGACGATTAAGGGGTCAAAGTTCAACGATTTAACCTTTGAGAACTCTTCCAAACTCCTTCGACAATTTTGGGCCTAAACACTTGAAAATTTAGATATAGGTCTGTTGGACATGGATCTAACTTAATAACTTGATTTAACCCCAAAACAATAAATGTTAAGGGTAATAATAGAGGGCAAACTTAAAAAAAGTGACCGCTTTTTTTTTTTTTTTTTTTTGCTCAGCATACACCTCCAAATACCCAGACAACGCCGGGCACCCATGCTAATATATCTATAATAGTGGAAGTCTCTGTCTGTCTGTGTCCGTGTACATTTCCCTACGCAATAACTCCGTCAATTTTTAGTCTACAGACTCGAAATTTGATATAAAGGGTACTGAGATTTTGGGAAAATCGATGTGATCGATTTTTGGCCAGAAATTTGGCGATTAAGGGGTCAAAGTTCAACGATTTGAACTTTGACAACTCTACCAAACTCCTCCGACAATTTTGGGTCTAAACACTTGAAATTTTAGATATAGGTTCCTTGGACATGGATCTAACTTAATAACTTAATTTGACCCCAAAACAATAAATGTTAAGGGCTCATAATAGGAGTCAAAGTTTTTAAAAATTTGACCTCTGCGGTCTCTACCAAATTACTCAGACAATTTCTGGTCTAAACATTTGAGATTTTACATAAAGTGTAGTCAGAGATAGGGCAAGCTTTTCATCGGTTTGGGTCGAAAATTTTAAGTTACCAATATATAAATGTATGTATATGTATGTTTGCATGTTTGCCTAAAACTTTCGACAGAGTCGACGGATTTTACCAAGATCAGTATCGTTTTAAAGTCCTACCTTTTCATACGACAAATATCGAAAAATTGGCTAAAAACATTAATATCTTCACCTTCAACTGGGCAGTTTTCTATAGGAAGGGTCGCTTTTTTCGCCGATATTTTTTAAAGTTATCCTCTCCTTATGATTGTCTAGCCTAAATTTTAACATAATTCAGGTTTGGCGGTGGTTGTAACCGCAAGGACGTCAGTGTTTTTTCCCCCGTTCTTTTCTTCATTCGCGGTACGGATCGAGCCTGCCTTCCTACTACCACTTTTTTTTTTTTTTTTTTGCTCAACACACACATCCAAACACCCGGGCAACGCCGGGCTGAAATGCTAGTATTATAAGTGAATGTGTCTGTGTGTGTGTGTCTGTGTACACTTCTATACGCAATAACTCTGTCAATTTTAAGTCTACAGACTCGAAATTTGATATAAAGGGTACTGAGATTCGCGAAAATCTCTGTGACCGGGTTTCGGCCAGACATTTCGCGATTAAGGGGTCAAAGTTCAACGATTTGACTTTTGAGAACTCTACCAAACTCCTCAGACAATTTTTGGTCTAAACACTTGAAATTTTAGATATAGGTTCCTTGTACATGGATCTAACTTAATAACTTGATTTAAGCCCCACACAATAGAAATTAAGGGGTCATAATAGGGGTCAAAGTTAAAAAAAAATTTGACCTCTGCGGTCTCTACCAAATTACTCAGCGAATTTCTGGTCTAAACATTTGAAATTTTACATAAAGGATATTCAGAGATAGGGCAAGCTTTTTGGCTCGAAAATTTAAGCTTCTGAAAGGTCAAAGTTCAAAAGATTTGACCGTTGCGGTATCTAACAAACTACCACCGAATTTTGGGTCTAATTATTTAAAATTTACACATAGCGGGTATTCAGACAGGAGGCAAGCATTTTAATCAGTTTGGGGGCGAAAATTTGGCTGCCAAAATGTCAAAGTTGAAAGCGTTGATCTTTGCCGATTCTATGAAATTTTTCCGCCAATTTTGGGTCTAAAGACTTGAAATTTTAGATGTAGGTAATTTAGACATGGGTGAAACTTTTTATATTGATTTGAGACTAAAATATTTAATGATAAGGGGTCAAAACTGGCCAATTTATAAAATATTTACCTCTGTGGTCATTACGAAATTACTCAGACAATTTTGGTCTAAATAGTTGAAATCTTGCATAAAGTGTATTTACACGTAGGGCAAGTTATGAACAGTACATAGGGCCCGAGCAAAGCTGGGCTGAATTGGTAGTATACATATAAAAGTGAACGTGTCTCTGTGTGTATATGTGTCTGTGTGTGTACATTTTCCAACGCAGTAACTGTCAATTTTAAGTCTACAGACGCGAAATTTGATATACAGGGTACTGAGATTTGGGAAAATCTTTGTAATCCGTTTTCGTCCAGAAATTTGTCTGTTAAGGTGTCAAAGTTCAACGATTTGTCCTTTGAGAACTCTTCCAAACTCCTCCGACAATTTAGGGACTAAACACTTGGAATTTTGGATATAGGTTCCTTGGACATGGATCTAACTTAATAACTTGATTTGAGCTCTAAACAATAAATGTTAAGTGGTCATAATAGGGGTTAAAGTTAAAAAAATTGACCGCTTTTTTTTTTTTTTTTTTTACTCAGTATACACCTCCAAACACCCAGGCAACGCCGGGCTAAAATGCTAGTCTATAATATATATGAAAGTGAACGTGTCTGTGTGCGTGTGTGTGTGTGTGTGTGTGTGTGTGTACATTTTCCTTCGCAATAACTCTGTCAATTTTCAGTCTACAGACTCGAAATTTGATATACATTTGTAATTTATTTTCGGCCAGAAATTTGGCTGTTAAGGGGTCAAAGTTCAACGATTTGATCTTTGAGAACTCTACCAAACTCCTCCGACAATTTGGGGGTAGAAACACTTGAAATTTTAGATATAGGTTCCTTGGACATGGATCTAACTTAATAATTTAATTTGAGTCAAAAACAATAAATTTTAAAGGGTCATAATAGGAGTCAATTTAAAAAAATTCACCGCTTTTTTTTTTTTTTTTTTTTTTTTTGCTCAACGTACACCTCAAAACACCCAGGCAACGCCCGGCTGAAATGCTAGTTACTACATAAATACATTATTTTCTTTGGACCAAGTCCACCTTACATTTGTTTTGTTAAATATTAAAATATGTCCCTAAATACGGTACGAATGTCACATAAATTAGTTTAGTTCACATATGTTTGTTTTATTAGATATTTAGTGGACTTTCAGAGCATTTCTAAATCAACGGTACTGAGTTTTTTTCTCTTCCCATTACAGGCAACAGTGTATGTAAACACATCTATTCTATCTATTGTATTTCAGACTAGCAGGCCGCCCAGCATTACCCGATCGTAAAATATGTTTAAATATAATATTTTAATCCATGCAAATTTCGTATTTATTATTATATATTATATCGATTATTATATTGTACCCAATACATAGTGGTGGATTCAAAAGCAAAAAGAATATGATTTGGGTGCCATCAGCTAAAAATGAAACCAAAACATGTAGCTCTTCAGCATTATTCTCATCTAAATCTATATACATATAAAATCTTAAAAAATAATGTTTTTAAAGATATAAATGTGTATTTGGGCATGTGCAGGAATAACACGTTCAATTTTTTTACCCTTTAGCAACTGTTTTTACCGGTTAAAAAAACAGGTCTAAATCCCCTATATATCAAGCTTAAAATCTATAGATCAAAAATTAACAAAGTAGTTAAATAGAGAGCGTTCCTCAGACAGACAGACAAGGTTATTTATATGTATAAGAAGATATCTTTTATGTTCCGACTTTTAGTATTACTTCAACTGTAACAGTATTCAATATGTAAGTAGAACTAAAAAAAAAGATGCTAAAATTTTTGCCTGATAAGTCCTTACCTAGATGAAATGAAGAACATATTTTGTAGCTTAATTGCTATATATTTTCATAACTTACAACTATATATATATATATATATATATATATATATATATATATATATATATATAAAAATCAATACGAAAAATATATAAATGTTTATATCTTTTCTGTATTTATTTCCTATGTGTTGACGTGTAGGAATACAAAAACACCTTTAAAAAAATAAGAATGTTTCCTTCAAAAACACTTACCGATCCTTCGATCTTCCTCAGTGTAAATATATATATATATATATATATATATATATATATATATATATATATATATATATATATATATATATATATATATATATATATATATATATATAGTCTTGGAAGTTTTTTAGCCTTTAAAACTTTTTCATTTTTATATATTTTATCATTCGTTAGAAAACTATTTAGTCAGTAGGTCAGTTAATCACCAGCAATCAATGCATCAACTTACTCTCTCGAATTCACCATAGTACTAATGTTAATTTAAGGGATCATCAGTTGTTTACCAATTTTGGGAATTTAAAAACAAAACAGTACGTCAAATCATGGCTCACAGCAGTGTTGATCAAATACTACCTTTCTTAATCTCAATATATATATATATATATATATATATATATATATATATATATATATATATATATATATATATATCATATATATATATATAGTCATCCATATACAGTACTGTTTTGCTGTATCACAACTCATCAGTGCAGCTAGATTAAATGCGCTTTAATTACTATGTCCCAGTTATTTAAACTGCGCAACCTATAACGGTCGTTGAAAACTGAAGTTTCGGAAAAACTGAAAGGAATTTGAAAACATTTCAAATGTCGAATAGAAAGTTATACTTCTGAAACCCTTTTATTTAATCTATTACGTGTTCTTTACACATCATGGATGAAGTTGCTGAGGCAATTTTATCTATAACTAGCATGTGTTCTCTGGATTACTGCTGGAAACAATAATAAAAATAATAATAAAACAATAATATTTATCTAAAACGTTGAAAAAGAAAACATTAAAAACAATCAAATTTATTTAAAGTTGATTATATATATATATATATATATATATATATATATATATATATATATATATATATATATATATATATAAACAGCCCATGGATGCATTACGTTTGTTTTCACGTAAAAGTAATTGAAATTAAAGGAATTTAGAAGCATTTTAACTATTCAGTACGTCGTTTTTTTTAGTGAAAATTGATTCAGCAGTTTACAGACTCTGCTGAAATGTTTAAGTTGTCAAATATTACATAAAGTGTTTTTGTTATTGTTTTTCAGTATGATTATTTCGGTTTTGCTTTATTTTATTGCTTTCACGTACAATTAATTTGGCTGTTTTTTAATGAAAAAATCGACGAATAGGAATACAATAGATGGACAAATAAGCTGTTTTTTGTTTGTTAGCGGAAAGGAATGTGGAAATATCTTTCATTGAATTCTCAGAACGTTGTGTTTTGTGATTTATCGAGAAAAATTGGAATATGTTTTAAGGTCACTTGAAGTTATCATATTTGTTTTGTTTTTGTTTTCTTAATTGCTAATTATTAAAGATTACGTGAACTGCTTTACCTGAAGTTTAGTAGGTTAATGTAAAACCATATAAAAAAGCAAAAGGAAACATGAGTTTCGGCGCTTCGCAGAGAAGCCCCACGCATGCGCAGACGACCATTCCGTTCTTTTGAAAAAACGAAAAACGATACACCCACCCTAATTTCTACCTCAAGGAATTAATGATTTTGTTTTTCTAATTTATAGATATTATGCATCAGGAGAAGCAACGGTAACAGCAATACCAAATTTATAGTAATCCGTTTTGTATTTTTACAGTTTTAACTGGATATATAAACAAACTTTTGCCCTTAAAAGAAGATAAAGAAAATAATAGAACATTTCAAAGTTGATTTTTCTGTCTTCATTTTTACTGTTATTTTCATCACTTCAGTTGAGTATAACATGTGGGCTGACTCATTTAATTTTAAATAATCCACTCAATAGGCCCAATATAGAGATATAAACACCATCAGAGAGATTTGTCAAGTTTAGTCCACACGTTTCATGACTTTAGTAAATTTATTTGTTTTAGTGAATAGAGCTATTTGGTGATTGTGAGTTATTAAGACGTGTGTATGGATAGATAGCAGAACAAGAAAACTCTACCTTTATAGAATGGACTTTGTAATTCCTTATCTCAACAATTTTGTCAAATGCTCAAATTAAAGAGAACAGAAAATAACTACTTCGGTAAGTTTCTTTGTAAATGAAATCTTAGGTTTATAAATATACTGAATTTGATGATCTTTTATTGAAAAATTTCCCAAATAGTGACATAAAATATAGAAAAATGTCGCATTCGTTTTTTTTTAATTTAGCTAAGAGATAAGAACGACTAGCAATTAAATATTAATGTATTTAATTTTAAATTTATGTCAGAGAATGAAAGCATCTAAAATCTTTTATTATCATTTTTAAGAGCTTAAATATGCTTTCGTATTGTAGAAGTTCATAAATATTGATTAAATAAGGTCATTTTTTTATTTTCTATGATCAGCTCACACATGAATTGTCCTTTGCAACCACTTATATTAAACAATATCCCCATCATATTTCTTCTTGGTTTAAACTATGCTAAAAAGCGAATTAGATTTTAAATTAAAACTACAATAGGCGTTTATTAATTCGTATAGTCTAACTTTTAACCTAAAAAAGTAACGTGGTGGGGACATAGATCGTTAATGTTTTATCGGATTTCTGCAACAGAAGAACTGAATGGGATAACTCCCACTCATTCCTATATACATATACTGATATGATAAATCCACATATGCTTTTGTTGCAATTTAAAGTGTGTTTCCCCGTTAAGAAACGATGGGTTTCTTCACAAATAACTAAACATTTCAATCAAGCAGATATTAGACTTGATAGCATCTAATGAATTTTAATAGACAGCACATTTCCGTCTGCAACTGAATGCAAACAAAAATAATAAAAATAGATAACAAAGCTAAATACGTACAAATAAGATCTGGACTCCAACATAGATGATTTTAATATGTATAAGTTTTTTACAAACCGAGAAAGATAGTGTTAAAAAAAAATGTTTAATTGAAAAAAAGTTGTATTTCATGGTAATTAGAATACGAAAAACGCAAGTACGTTGAATAGTTGTTATCAAAAACAAAGAGAAATTCTATTTGCCGTTCAAACGTACGATTTCACACGGAGACGAACGACACAGAAGCGTTTTTAAAGAAAATTTGAAAAGAGCGTTATACAAAGTTTAGAATGTCCAGTTTTTTTATATATAAAAGTTGCATATCAATCAATTTTTATTAAAAAAATACAGATTTTATAAAGGACAGAGGACCGTCAGAAATATTAAAATTTCAAAAAAATTATATTACTACCAATAATTCACATGCTTTTATGTTTTCTGTAGAGATATTTTTATTTTGAAATGTGAAGAAATTCATAATTTTAGTTAGCTGAGAAACACACATATATATTAATTTGATCAAATTAAATTTACATTAATATAATCTGTAATATATATATATATATATATATATATATATATATATATATATATATATATATATATATTAATACACATGTGTATTTATGTATAAATTCATGCACATATGTATACATACACCTATATATAATCACACACACATATATAAATGCATATAGATGCGCGCACACACACACGCGCGCGCGCACACACACACACATATATAGACAGATAGATAGATAGATGTATAGATATAAATTCATACACAGGTATGTGTATACATGCATACACAAATATGTATCATAAATATATACACCCTGTATGCATATATGTGAATTAAATGCATGCATATATAAACGCATACATGAATAATTGCACATGCACACCCATATATCTATATCTGTATCTATCTATCCACACACACACACATACACACAAATATATATATATATAATATCTTGAGAGAATGGCCAAAAATATATATTTGTTTATTTGTACTTGAACAGTTTTCATAACCAAGAAGAAATATGTAGGGGATATAATGTATTAGGATCTAAATTCTATTGTTGTACTATGCTCTAAAATAATTTTTTTTAAATTTGAAAACAAATGAAAAGCTTTTGCTGAAAACTCAACAAATGCAACAGAGAAAAGAGAGAAACATTTAGCTTAAAACATGCAAAGCTCAGTCATTGAGAAAAAAAAACGTAAATTTTCAGAGGATATGTCAACAGCGAGCAGTGGTGTGTTGCCTAAATAGAGATCGGAACATTGACAAACAACTTACTTAGAACTTCAGAGAATTCTTGGGCCCACCCCACTCTGCAAGAAATAAGCAATGACACTTTGCTAGAAATAAGTTAGAAATGATTAAAGAAAAAACTCTTTCTGTGGTTTATACTATTTCGGTTTACATTCCAAAGAAACGTTGAGATTTTCCACTCTTTAAGCGCTAAAAGAAATGTCTTAGTAATTAAAACAACACACCCCTTACAAAATAAAAACTGAAATAAAATCGGTGACCAGAAAGAAGATTACTTGAGAAGAAATCACAAAATTTTAAAAATGAATTTCACCACAACAAAAATAAATCAAATAAAATAATGATAAAAATTGTATTCTTATATTTGAATACATTATAAATATCAATAGTTTTTCCAGCATTGTTTTTCTTTGCAAGATGTTTTATGCATATTTTAACATTAACATTTTTTCTAATTTAGTGTTTTTGTTGAATTTGTATGTTCAGTGTAAGGCAAAAAAGCGCCCTTTTTATATGATGATTAATTATTATTAAGCATTAAGAATACTTATTTCAGTATTTCATAAGTAATTATAGATTTAAAATTTGCTATAAAAAATGTAGGCAAAATTATTAATGGTTATGCAAAAGTTTTATGCCAAAATATAATTTCGATAAATTTTAAATTAGATTTATTTCGATTGTGATAGGTTTATTTTTCAATTTTTGTGGTAAGATTTTATCCATTGAGCTTTTGTTCTACAACCATAAAATCCACTCCAATCATTTTAGATTGATCAAAAAGAAAATTAGTAATGAGATTATGGATAAAACTAATATTGCTAATTTTTCCATGTACATTATTTGTTTTTATTGACTTTTGTGATGCAACTCATATAAGCTGTTCATTTAGGATCAGTTATAACTTGTCACTCAAATAAATTATGCTTTTACAATAAATTGCAGACACGGTTAAAATGATGAATAATTTTTTCTATATTATAAATGAAATTTTAAAAACAAACTGATTGAATTTAGAGTTTCTTTGGTCTAACTCAATTTCTTTTTGTTTTGCTCTAACTCAATTTCTATTTCTAAAAATAATATTTGATTAACTTTTATAAATGTAAGAAAAATTGCTAATTATTTGTTACCAATGAGGTTGATTTAGTTTGAGTAAGGAAAATGAAAATAAAATATTTTTATAGAAAATTAACAAAGACATTAATTGTAATGCATTTGCTTATATGTTTTAAATTCCAGCTTCAATTTAGAGTCTTATTTTCATGCTCTAGATTAAAGTAAAAATAAGCTGTACAAAATTTAATTAAAAGTTTATTTGTAGTTTTTACTTTTTATCTCATAAATATTAATATCTCTACCTTAACCAGCAACCTTTATACATATTATTTATTTACTTACATTTGTTTGTTTATTTATTCAATATGTATTTTCACTGAATTTCAATTATATTTTTTTGAATTGTGAGGCATGGATCAAAAGTGATTGGAGCAGCTCTAATTTCTTCATTTGAATTGAGAGATGTATGTATAACGAAAACCACTTATTATAATCACTCTAGGATAATCATATTTAAAAACAATAAATGCTCAGTAAAGAATATGAAAATTTTGCATATAGTTTATATCAATGTCTAATGTTGGCACTCGTCTGTCTTAGTGACAATGGAGCTTATGCTTCATATTTGTTCGTTGCTGAATTGTAGCATCTGCTTTGACTGTGCAAACCTTTCCTTGATTGACAAGCTCTATTTCAGTTTCCACGGAATTCTATTCCAGCCCACTGCCGTTTGTGTTCTCCTTCCTCTCCATTGCTGGTTTCTTTTCTCTTCACTCCTCTTAAAGCATGCCTGTACAGGACTTCTCCAGCATCTTTACTTACATATATAACCGATATGATTATATTCAATCTTGTTTAACACCACCTGAGAATAACATTATTTCAACTTTCACCTCAGTGATCGCCTCTGGTAAAGGGTATACTTCACGTTTATATGAGAGAAAAAAGAGTGCAGTGCATCTGTGTGGAATTCGCCAGTTTCTTGTTATGCCGGAGTGTGAGCCATAACAGTTAACATTCTATATATCATTTCTTTTTTATTGAATTGTTTTAACTTGAATTCGTTTTTTCTATTTTTTTTTTCAATTTCCTAGCTGAACATTTCATTTATTGAATTTTCTCTTCATATTGCTGGCATTTTAATTTATGTGCATGAAATACTAGAATAGTAAAATGTGACACAATTTTTAAAAAAGAAATATAAATTTGTAGTAGTTATGACATTGTCATTCCTTTCTTCTTGAGGAAAGGATTCCTGTGAGGCAGTTAGGTTACATGTGTACAAATTAGACACCAGGATATTTTAATTTCGACCGTACTATTAAAAGACTACTTCCAGACTCTTTGAGAGTTACAAAACAGACCAAGAACTTCCTGGCGCCTATGAAGGAAGCTGTATTTTCAACTGACTCCATCACCTAGACACCGAGTAATCTTTACTTGAAGATATATCACACAAAGAAAACTTTCGGCAGCAAACCAAACTTTATTACTTTATTACTACAATTTCTGTGAGACTGTTTTAACTTCCTACAACAAACTTTATTACTTTATTACTACCATTTCTGTGAAACTGTTTTAATTTCTTGAAACCAAACTTTATTACTTTATTACTACCATTTCTGTGAAACTGTTTTAACTTCCTACAACCAAACTTTATTACTTTATTACTACCATTTCTGTGAAACTGTTTTAATTTCCT
Organism: Euprymna scolopes; assembly: GCF_053919585.1. NCBI lineage: Eukaryota > Metazoa > Mollusca > Cephalopoda > Sepiida > Sepiolidae > Euprymna > Euprymna scolopes. The sequence goes on along the minus strand of NC_136483.1, from coordinate 42,455,444 downwards.
ACAACCAAACTTTATTACTTTATTACTACCATTTCTGTGAAACTGATTTAACTTCCTACAACCAAATTTTATTACTTTATTACTATCATTTCTGTGAGACTGTTTTAACTTCCTACAACCATAGTTTATTACTTTATTACTTTATTACTACCATTTCTGTGAAACTGTTTTAACTTCCTACAACCATACTTTATTACTTTATTACTACCATTTCTGTGAAACTGTTTTAACTTCCTACACCCAAACTTTATTACTTTATTACTACCATTTCTGTGAAACTGTTTTAACTTCCTACAACCAAATTTTATTACTTTATTACTAGCATTTCTGTGAAACTGTTTTAACTTCCTACACCCAAACTTTATTACTTTATTACTACCATTTATGTGAGACTGTTTTAACTTCCTACAACCAGACTAAACGACTTTATTACTACCATTTCTGTGAAACTGTTTTAACTTCCTACAACCATACTTTATTACTTTATTACTACCATTTATGTGAAACTGTTTTAATTTCCTACAACCAAACTTTATTACTTTATTACTACCATTTCTGTGAAACTGTTTTAACTTCCTACAACCAAATTTTATTACTTTACTAGCGGGGGTACCCGGCGTTGCCCGAGTGTTTGTTTCCGGGACGGGGGGGGGGGAGTTTTAAAAAATGTTATGGTAGGTAAGTAGGAAGGATCAAAGCCGGAGTCATGAGTAAAAGTAGGAAAATAAAGTGTGAAAAAAAAACAAAATAAAACATCTGCAACGTTAACAGTTCGGCCACCAAGAAAAGTCCATTCCAGTTGTTTAGGGAAAAAAAACAAAAAAAAAACGACTACGGTAGGTCGACACGAACGTGAAAATATAATGTGAATTGTCCAGCACGCTAACCACTACGCCACAGAGCACTGCAGCTTAATTTAGTGATTTTAAATAACTTCACATGAAAGAACTACAAAGCCAAACCGGTGTTCTCTTTTCAACTGTTCCTTGTGAACGATCCCCAAACGGTGTTAAGTGGTGGCAGGGGGAGGAGGAATTTATTAGAGAGAAAATATTTTACCACTTCCATTGATCTTAACCGATTTTGGCCGTGACTTCTCAGCAGAAAAAGTATAGAAATCTAAGATTATCGAGGGATTTGAGAAATAATAAGCCTATAACACACCTCAGATATTGTTCTGCTGTTTGTGCATATTATATTTGCATGAAATATCTTGATTTTTAATCCTATTAAGGTCAAAATCCGACGGGAAAAAATGAGTTCATTTTATTTATATAGAGAAGATAGAAGAAGAATAGATAGAAGAAGATTACTACCATTTCTGTGAAACTGTTTTAACTTCCTACAACCATACTAAACGACTTTATTATTACCATTTCTGTGAATTAATTTCCTGCAACCAAACTTTATTACTTTATTACGACAATTTCTGTGAAACTGTTTTAACTTCCTACAACCAACTTTATTACTTTATTACTACCATTTATGTGAAACTGTTTTAATTTCTTGCAACCAAACTTTATTACTTTATTACTACCATTTCTGTAAAACTGTTTTAACTTCCTACAACCAAATTTTATTACTTTATTACTACCATTTCTGTGAAACTGTTTTAACTTTCTACAACCAAACTTTATTACTTTATTACTACCATTTATGTGAAACTGTTTTAATTTCCTGCAACAAAACTTTATTACTTTATTACTACCATTTCTGTGAAACTGTTTTAACTTCCTACAACCAAACTTTATTACTTTATTACTAGCTTTTCTGTGAGACTGTTCTAACTTCCTACAACCACTGCTTTAACTTCCTACTTTTTTACTTTATTACTACCATCTCTGTGAGACTGTTTTAATTTCTGACAACCTCCACCTAACGGTGTACCTCACTCAAATAAATACATTATTTCTTATTTTGTAGAAGAGCTTTGTTTTCCTTTCATTTGACGACCTTTTTATAACAAAATATTGTAGTTGGTCTTATAGTCTAGGCTTAAATTATCTCCTTTAAAATGACTTCTCATGGTAACAACATTTACTAATGATGAATGAATAGTTGAACAAGTTTTATTCACTGAACATTATATTATGAATTTTTTTTTATTATGACTTTTATTATGCCCAGGGCAATTTTAATGAAACTTTCAAGACTGGATCCTGACACACATAATATCTGAGGAAGAAATAGTATTTGGATATATCTAATCCTTCCTGGTTCCTACCTGAGGTAGAAGAGTTTAAGAAATTGAATTAGCTTATTGATAACAAAATTAAGGTCGTGTTTGGCAAAAATCAGGGGAGGAAGATTCAGGTTGGAAAGTTCTGTAAAGAAGATTACAGTGACTTTTGTTACTTTGCGAGCATGAATTCATATTCCTACAAAGAAGAATGTGACAGTCTTTACTCCAGGGTCAGAAATCGACCAAATTAACAGCAAGCATGCATAATGTAGAATGGAATAATTTTATTTCGATGATAGCTTTGAAACTAAATAGTCCCAGTGCAGAGAGGATTACAGACTCAGAATTCAGGTCTTATATGTTAGATTATTTGCTAGCCCATAAAGTAAAAAGAAGTATCAATATACCGTTACATTAAAAGAAGTGGATAAAGAGTAGTAGGTTAGAGGGGAAAATTAGATGTTTTAGAGCCTGTGAGTATAAAAAATATATGATTTCTAAAAAACAATTTCATCAATTCTGTTTCACACTTTGACTACATGAAAACATATAGAATGGAATTGTGGCTCATAGCAGGAAGGACCCTAAAAGATATTTATATTTTATTTCCAATAAATTTTCAGACAACTAATTTGTGCCTTTGATAGTTGAGTTCTAGTGTTAGGCTTTTACTTAGACAAATCTATTTTAGTTCTTTGTTGTCACCTTATCTTGATGGATTGGGTTCAGTAGAAGATTATCAAGAGGCGATGCTAACACTATCATAGTTGTTCCAATGTATAGCAGATGTTATAGTCAAAGTCATTCTGTACTCAGTCTCCATAAGATATAGCCTTTATTTGAAAAATATGGTTTTAAAGAATAAAACCATAGACTTTTAGTGCATCAGTTATAGGTCCAAAATTGTTTTCAGGGAATTTTTTTGTGGTTATTTAGACAGTAGTGCTGAGGAATACGAGAGAGAAATACCAAGTCAGGAATAACTTTTAGGAGGAGTAAAAAGGACATTGGAGGTCCTTAAGTATGAGAGAATTGTCCTTTTCTGTTTTCAGTAAAAAAAACACAGAAACATAAAACGCCCAACTTTAAGCAAAATAAAATGACTAAGTACTTTTCTTGGACAAGTGAACAATCTAGTTTTAAGAAGTCCTGATATTAGAAATGATTGGGGTTTTGCCCCCATCAACATTGATTAAAGCAGTGTTATTTTAAATAGGATAAAAATCATTTAATGAAAACAAACAATAGAATTAGTTTCTAAAACCCAGGAATCGCGGAATACTACAGCAAGCATTTTCTAAATATTCCAAGTTGAGCAGAGAGTTTTGTCTTATTCTAGTTTTGTCTTTATTCTAATTCTGTCAGAAACAAATACTCAATTAATTGTTTCACATTTCAAGATGGGCACTTTTAGAACTAGTCATCAAGTCTTGAGGATAAGTGATTTGGTGATTATTGTATAACTGAAGGATGCTTACTTCGACGATTGTTTTTCCATACCACAGGTAATTTCTAAGATTCCACTTTCAGGAGGATCACTACCAACTCGAAGCTATGCCATTCAGATTGGTTATATTCACAAAGGTGTTGCTAAAGATAATGTCTGTATTTGGGGAGATTTTTAAGCTCCCAATAAGTATGTAAGTACATATTATGTAGCTAAACAACTGGATAGCGAAAGATGAAGATTAGTACGCTCTCAGTCAACAACTAAGTTTAATTCAGGATTTTTACAACATTTTGGATTGTTTATAAGTTCTCAGAATTATCATCTTATATCATTGTAGAATATTGTGTGCCTAGGCGTTCTCTTCAATTTGTGAAATGGAATAATTTATCCATCAGAGAAGAGATTCTCAAACTTTCACAAGTCTGATTTGAAGACAAAATTCTGCAAAGTTCGTATGCTTGCCAGACTTCTGAATTTAATAACTTTCTGCATAGATCTTATCCACTAGGCTTGGTAGTATAGAATTTTATCTTTAGTCATGATGGATTCTTCACACAAACAGCAGCAAGTAGTTGATCCCTATCAAATGTTTATTAACAAAGCACCACGAATGGCAGACATGAAAGAGAGAAGATTTTCAGAGGGATCAGGTTACAACACATAGAACAGATACATCACAAAAGAGATGGGGATCTTATATAGAAACTCATCAAGCAGCAGGAGTTTGGGACAGAAACCAGGAAGAAACCATATCAACTGGTTAAAGCTAAAAGCTATCACTCTAGGACTTGTTTGATTGCTACCTGAGGTCAGAAGGAAGATAGTTCTTAAATGTGAGAATCCCATGGTACACATTAACAATGAAGAGAGCACAGAATCACATAAAGTTTTTCCATGAGCAACTATTTACAACATTTTCATTTGTTCAGCTCATATTTCAGAAGGCATCAAAACATAGATGTATTCACTGATGAACAAAAAAGTGTTTCTGTTTCCCTTATCAAGTCAATCTTTTGTATGTTCTAAATTATCTGAGCATAAAAAAGATAAGTATTTTAACTCACCAAGTTCTTCAACAAGTGTCAAAGAAAAAGTGTATTCTTTTAGCAAAGCCTGATGCTTCATATAAGTCATTGTATTTTATTCATAGCCTGCTAATAGACTGCCCAGGAGAGTTACCTTTAAATTTGAAGATGCTATCTCAGAAGTGAGCTTAAATAGTTCATTCAGATCTAGCAATTATAAAACTAGCAGCATGGAAAATATCCAGCATAATACCCATAAGAATCTATTTCTATACGAGTTCAAGAGTACATTAAGAATAGAAAAAAACATCTAAGAGTATACAAAATACAGCAACATATAGAAGCTAGTGTAGTCTCAGGTATTGCATAATATACAATCGTATTAGAAGCTATTCACTAAAGTTAGGAAAGAAGTTCTATAAATTCAGTTAAGCATATATTGAATATATTGAAGATATGGTTCAAAGAATTTTAAATTCTAATTCATCAGTTAAACTGCTTCTCTCTAACTGGGACTTATTTTGTACTAAGAGTTCTAAAAACATATCATTTAAACCCTTGTATTTTGTAAAAATAATATTTTTATATCTTAGGATAAGAGTTTTTAGTGACCTTATTATTTGCTTTTAGAGTAAGTAAGCTAAAGTACTTTATTCAACAGGGAGTCAAATTTAAGCCAAATTTCTGCCGGATTTAAAATTTTTGCTAAGATTTAGCATTTGAACTTGCTTTATTAAATTTACAGATAAATCTTCTTTGTCATTATATGGAAGCCTATATAAAGATAGTTGAAGAGTTACAGTAGCGTAATGAAACTGTTATGGGAGATTTAACTATTTGCTCATAATGAACTCTTCTAACCATTATAAAAACCATGAGAGTTAATACTCTCATAGGGAAATAAAGTGACCTAATGTAAGACCATAAACTGTCTAACTTTACAGTCAGAAATACCGAAAACTTTTCTTTGTATTCACTTTCTCGTATAATATATTATTTTCTACCAAAGCTTGTTGCTTGTGTTTTTCTTTATGACTTTTTCCTAGAGCCACAACAACTGTCGACGAGGACTTATGAGAGAAAACCGCATTTTTAAATACATCAGTGTTCCCACAACAACTCGAAATCAGGATTCAAGAATGCACGTTGGCATGTCGAATTTAAAATACCTCAGTATTCCATAACAACTGGTGGCAAGTTATTCGACTTAACAATGTGGTATTTAAAGGACTCACCTCAACAATATCGACCTTGTGATGAAGTATCGAAAGACCAGATAGGGTTTCAAAAACACTAACAATGAATCATTCAGAGAGTTACTACCGTAGAACTAGACAACTAAACGTTTAATGACCAGGAAGTAACTGAAAATTACACCAAATTCTACAAGATTCTGAAGGATTATCTAGGAATCACCAACTCTCAGTTCACCGCATCAACTAAAAAAGAAAAAGATAATAAGCTTGTTCAATGGATAAAAAGTTATGAATTAAAAATACATAAGTTGATTTTTAAAAAGTGACTTCTCGGTTTTTATTTTTTCCCCTTGGGTTGTCTTTCAAAGAGAAAATTAAATGTGACAAAAGAATTTGATTTTAACATTTTTCTGCCAAGGAAGAAAAGGTGAACTTTAATTGAAAGAGACATGCAATTATTTTTTACCTCATGATTTACATTGTGTTAATCGTTAAGAAAGGACAAAGAGGTCACATAGAAAATCGTAAAGTATTTTTTCACACGTTCAAAACATATTCATTTTTTTTCTTTCCTCTTCATGAAAAAAAATAAAACACAATGGAAGACTTAAAATCAACTTTGGCACAAATGAGGAAATATCAAATAGATTTGTAGCAAAAAAACGAAGACAGTCTAATGTAGCAACAGCAGAAAACGACAAAAGAGCCTGAACGGGTCAAATATCAGATGGAACAACAACGGAAGCAGCAAAAAATGACGAAAGACAGGCTGAATGGAACAGATGGAACAACAACTGAAACAGCAAATGGAACAGATGGAACAACAGAAACAGCAAAATGGAAAAAAGATTTCTGTTATTATAACAGGAAATGGAAGAAAGATTTCAAAAATTGTAACTGGACCAACAAGAGAAAACATATTATTACTACAGACTTTAACAAATAAGAACCAAGTAATGAAAAGTAACAGAGCTCTTACAAAACGCAGTCTGGAACGCTATTGACAATTTCATTTATGCCCTGAACGTCTTGTATTTTAGAAGGTATGAGGACCTGTATAACATTAATTGTGCCGATTGGGGCAGATTATAAAAGGATCCGTTTATTGCTTCGAAAACTAGGATCCACAGAATACAACAAATTTGTGGATTACATTTTATCGTGAAAAACGTGTGACTTAACTTTTTATAAAACCGTAAAACTCTTAACAGAACTGCTCAGTCCAAAAACATTGTTATTTTATTTATTTTATAAAAAGTGTAAATGCCTGAATTTAACCTAGAAAGATGGTAAGGACTATTTAACATTTGCATCAATAGTCAACAGATATTGCAATGATTTTAAACTAGCTGAACTGAGTGCAGACGATTTCAAATGTGTAATATTCATACAAGGATAGGGATCGGCAAATGTTTCTGAAATTCGATGCCGATTTTTAACTAAATTAGAAAACAAACCAAACCTGACACTACAAAATTTGGCAGAAAGAACACTGAAGAATCCGGCGTTGTGTTCATAAAAAATACATAAAAATTCAAAACCCTATTCTCCAGAGAAAATAGAAAAGGGACATTGTTCTCCCCGCACACAGAAAAGACAATTAACTGAAAAGCAAAATATGTTGCCACCAAGTCCATGTTATCAATGCATCACCCTGCATTGATGTAAAGATTACCCATACCACACAAAACTTGTCTTACTTGTAATAGAATTGGACATAAAATCAAAGAGCAAAAAACAAAATTAAATGGCAGGTATGACACACTAAAACAAAAAAGACAATAGAACATATGTACTGGTGAAAATAATAAATAAAAATGTGAAGTTTCAGTAAAATTCGGATCAGACTTATCGATCACAAATTTGCACACACGGAAAATATTAAATTGGCCTACGATGCAGAACAATGACAAGGTCAATAATAAATTTTGAAGGTGAATTATCACTAACATTACATTTAAAATCACGACAAAGAAATAAAAAATATTCGTGTTAAAAAACACAGGAAATCTTTTTGGGACAAATTGGATGCAACAATTCAATTTGTGAAATTTACCTATGAATACGTTTTGTCAAAAAATTAAAACTCTAACGACAGAGAAAATCTAAAATCAGAATTAAAAGTTTCGCTGAAATTTTCTTAGCTAGTCTGGGAAAATGCACAAAAATGTAAGTCAAATTCGAACTCAAAAATAATACACAACTAATATTCACCAAAAAATAAATGTACTATTCGTTTCATTGGAGAAAATTAATGAGGAGCTTGAAATACTTGTAAAAAAGACTTGGAGTAGGACCCAGGCGCGGAGCAAACCCTCTCAGGGCTGATGGACCCAGTAGATCTTCCCAGACCATCATCTAGGAGAAGGAAAACTCTGAAACTAAACCAAAGGGGAGGGAGGCCTCTCCAGTCTTGGACGACAACCTTCCTAGAGCTGGTGACTCAAACAAATTACCGGTCTGCAAACTTAAATTGCTTAAAGAGTAGATAGGCTCTGTCTATCGCTGGCTTCCATACTCCTTCTTTGCCTATTAGTCAGGCGCAGAGACACTATCACAGATGAATCGACAAAACACTTAGTGGTAGATCTTGTTTCTTGTCTAGGGCATTGAATGCCGTTCCCCCACTCCCGACACATCCCACCCCTCATAACTGGGCACTTGGGAGTGCTTGAGTACCACGCATGCCTGTGCAATTAGATTGGGTGATCTTCTTTTGATGGGCTGAGGGTACCGGATTGACAGTTCCTGGCTGCTGTTTCCGACTGGTAGTACAGGCGCCCTTACTCTTTGGTAGCACTTAGAGCGGCTGCTCCATCAACAGTTGTATAATATCGGGTTGTTTGTAGTGCCATGTTGCGCATGGAAAGGGACCCTGCACTCATCCCCGATGGGCTTTCCCGAGGCCACAGTCCTAGTTGAAGAAAGGTCAGCCAATTGGTCTACTTCTGTTGCATGTCTGATATCCTGCATAACCTCTTGTTCAGCTCCCCCTCACCTAACTGAAACTCTTTAAAAACATGATGACACTAAAATCAAAAAATAAGCTTAAACCAGGCCTAGGGACAAACAAATTCAACTTGCCTCCTCCCTTGAGACTTGCATTCACTAACATCCGTGGGCTTAGAACTAATTTAGCTGATGTTGAAGCATTTTTCCTAACAAATACCCCGGATATCTTAGCACTAAGCGAGACTAACCTACACTCCTCCATCCCCTCTAACTACTTTAACATGCCTGGCTATCTCCCACTGTTCTGTAAGGACTCTGACAGACGTATGCACGGACTTGGAGTCTACATTCGTAATACCCTCCCCCTGACTAGAGAAACAAACCTAGAAACGGACGATCAAGCCTTTATGTACTTTAGACTAAACATACAACACAAAATTAGCTACTTTTATTTTCTCTACCGCTCTCCCTCGACCCAGGACTGCACCATAATAAACAAAGTCTCTGACAGTATAGACACAGCACTCTCCCTCGACACTAGCGCCCAAGTCCATGTATTTGGTGACTTTAATGTTCACCACAAAAACTGGCTTGGATTCTCTATTCACACAGATGCAGCGGGCAGCACAACACATAGTTTTGCTATATCTCACTCCCTATCACAAATGGTTACGTTTCCAACCCATTTCCCTGACCAACAAGAACAACAATCTAGATCTGTTTCTGACTACAGTTCCCGAGGATTGTACAACAAATGCTAACAGCCCACTCGGGAACGCTGACCATGCAGTGATAATGGTAGAAATCGCCCTAAATTCTAGACCCAAAACTGAAGAGCCAATGCTCAAAACAATGAGATATTATAAAAAGGCTGACTGGAAAGCCATCAGAGATCTTATCAGAGATGCCCCATGGGGAAATATTTTTTCTCTTCCTGCCGAACAGTGCGCAAATGAGACCACTGAATGGTTCAAAACAGCAATGGAAGCACATGTTCCCGTGCAGAAATTTTATAGCAAGCCCCACTCTCCCCAATGATTTACTTCGACTTGCGCAACTGCCATTGCTCAAAGGCAGCATGCATACCGCAGATTTAACCGACATAAGTCCAGTTCAAACAAACAGAAGTACATAGAAGCTAGAAATAACGTTAAGAAAGAAATAGCGACAGCTAAAAGAGAATTTACTGAAACCACTAAAAAACGCATCGAAGCACAGAAATTAGGAAATCATGACTTCTGGAAAATCTACAACAGTGTAGTCAATAATGGGCAATCAACAATTTCCCCACTAACCAACAATCACGAGGTTGTTTGCTCAGCAACCGACAAAGCTAATATGCTTGCCAGCCGGTTTGCCTCGAACTCCACCCCCTACCTGACTTTCCTTTGCGGACAGACGCCACGCTAGACGATCTAAAAATCACCCCTGCTCAGGTACATGCTATCATAAAAAATCTTGACACTTCAAAAGCATGTGGACCTGATCTCATCCCAGCTGTGCTATTAAAAAAGTGTTCAGCCGAAGTAGCTCCAGTTCTCTCCAAACTCTACAACAAATGCCTTAATGAATCATGCTTTCCGGGCTGTAAGAAAACCGCTTCTGTGGTACCAATTTTCAAGAATTCTGGCGAAAGAACTGACCTATCAAATTATCGCCCCATTAGCCTCCTCCCACTTTTTGCCAAAATATTTGAGACCTTAATTAACCATGCTCTAGTCCAGCACCTTACAGATGCTAAACTTCTGACTGACAAACAATATGGATTTAGACAAGCCCGTTCCACCACAGACATCCTAACTGTAATCTCTGAACGTATATACCATTCACTGGACAAAGCAGGGGAGGGCAGAGCGGTAGCTCTAGATATATCTAAAGTTTTTGACAGGGTATGGCACAAGGGTCTCCTCAGGAAAATTAAATCATACGGTATCACTGGTAGAATACTAAGCATAATTAAATCCTTCTTAAATAAGAGAAAAATCCAGGGTGTCCTCGACGGTCGAACATCTAAACAGTGTGATATAAATGCAGGAGTGCCTCAGGGGTCTATTCTTGGACCTCTATTGTTCCTGATATTTATTAATGACCTCCCTGACAAAACTGCCTCTGAGATTGTAATATATGCTGATGACACTACACTCTATAACAGGCATGACAGGAAAACAAATGAACACATATCTAAAGAAATGGCAAAAACACTAGAGGATGACCTCCAATCTGTAGTGGAATGGGGACATAAATGGATGGTCACATTCATTGCAGCCAAGACTAAACTAGTTTCCTTCAATAACTACAAGAAACCTTCTCTGCCACCAATAGCAATAGCCAGTGACTCCCTGTCTGAGAGTACATCTTTCAAACTGCTTGGCCTAACATTCACAGGAAACATGAGCTGGAACAATTATATTGAAAATATTGCCAGGGCCGCTGCAAAAAAGGTAGGCTCTCTCTACCGTGCTAGAAAACTACTGACACCTGAAAGTATCCTGTATCTCTATAAGGCCACCATTCGCCCATGTATGGAGTATTGTTGTCATATCTGGGCTGGTGCGTCTACTACTAGTCTCTCACTCCTAGACAAGGTTCAAAAAAGAGTCGCCAACCTGATAGGCCCTGAACTGGCATTTAAGCTTCAGCCCCTGTCCAATCGACGAAACGTTGCATCCCTCTGCTTGTTCTACAAGTATTTTAATGGTGAATGCTTTGACGAACTGCAGACACTTGTGCCCCACGACGCAGACACGCTCGACAAACCCGACAGGCAGCTAAATCCAACCCCCACACAGTAGAGATCCCTAGATGTAAAAAATCTTTCTACTCCAGTAGTTTCTTCCCCAGAACCGCTAGACTCTGGAATTCCATTCCAGGATCCTGCTTCCCTAACTGTACTGACATGCAGAAGTTCAAGTGCAATGTGAACTGACATCTTGCTCCCCAAATCCCTACATAGTGCCCCAGTAGTTGCTGACCCTGATAGTAGCCCCCTATACCTGAGTGGCAATGTGCCTTGTTCGGGGTGAAAATGTAATAAAAAATAAATTGAAAAAAAAAAAAAAAAAAACTTGTATCATATCAAAAGTTGAATTTAGTCAATGGGCATTCCCTACCCGTCTATGTCAAAAAGAAGTCAAAATAAATCTGCGTTTGCACTGACTTCAGCACGGATTTGAACTTAGTATTAAAAGATTGCCATTACCCACTTCCTAGCCCTGAAAAAGTTCCCATTAAGCTAAACGTAGGAAAGATCTTTTTTAAAGTCGATCTGAGTAACGCATACTTTCAAATTCCAGTCGAGGAAAATAGCTCAAACTTGCTTTGTACTAACACCCATGAAAGATTATTCAAATTCAAAAGGTTAGCTCTTAGAGTCAAGACAGTGCCCGCCATTTTCAAAGAAATAATGAATACGTTGGGCAACCTTGATTTTGCAATAGCATATCTGGATGATATTATTATAAGTAATAGCAGAGAACAACATCGAGAACATGTCAACAAGGAAATATTGTGTGGGGCGTACAATAAGTAATATGGGTTATGTGACAAATTACAGCTCTGAACTAATTGTGGTTTCTGTTTTACAGGTGTTTGAACTGAGTCAGGTGTGAAATGGAGCCTGTTGAATGACGAGCAGTGATCCAGTTTTTGTATTTGAAAGGATGCACACCACAGGAGACTTTTGATGAAATGAAAGAAACTTATGGTGATAATGCCCCATCATTTGACCTTGTAAAACGCTGGCATCGTGTATTCAAACATGGCCGGAAGTCTGTGGAAACAGCTCCCAGACTTGGTCGCCCCTCCCTTCTGCCATTGATGAGGCATCTGTCCGTCAAGTTGAGGCTGCGATTTTGGAAGATCGGTGCATTACTATTCGCAAAATAGCCCAAGATGTCAAGATTAGTACAGGGTCTGTGGAAACTATCATTCATGACCATTTGCATATGCATACGGTGTCTGCCAGATGAATTCCCAGGTTGCTCACTCCATTCCAGAAGCGAGAATACGTCGAGTGCTCGAGGATGAATTTGGAGATGTGCCAATAAGATGAGTCAAAGTTTTTTAAAAGACTGATTACACAGGATGAAACCTGGGTCCATCTCTATGATCCAAAGACCAAAGCCCAGTCAATGCAGTGGAAGCACTTGAACTCACCACCTCCAAAGAAGGCAAGGGTGCAGCCCTCCGCTGGCAAGGTCATGCTCACAGTCTTCTGGGACCAGGACGGAGTAGTGATGACAGATTTCCTGGCAAAGGGTACCACAATTACAGGAGCCTATTATGCTTCACTTTTGAGGAAATAAAGGGAAGCTATCAAAATCAAGAGGCGAGGCAAGATCAGCAAAGGTACCCTCTTCCTGCAGGACAACGCTCCAGTTCACAACTCGCAGTTGCCAGATCAGAAGCACAGGCGTGTGGTTATGAAATCCTTCCCCATCCTCCCTACTCTCCTGACCTTGCACCCTCTGACTTTCACCTCTTCCCAGCCATGAAGTTGTTTTTGAAAGGAAAGCGTTTCCCGGATGATGCAGCCTTGATTTCTGAAGTCACGTTGTGGCTGGAGGACCAACCTGGGGTGTTCTACAAAAACGGTCTCCAGAGCTGCATCAAATGATAGGAGAAATGCATAACTCTGGGTGGTACCTATATAGAGAAAGACTAATAACTGTGCCAAGTTTCGTTGCTCTACTGCTACGGGAAGTGGGTCAGGGGCATTACTTATTGCACGCCCCTCGTATAACATTTTCAACATCAAACCACCCAAGGAGCTCCAGAACGCCACCGATCGGGAAGGAAAATGAAATTCTTTGAATAATCAATCCAAACAGGAAAAGGTACTAGTACTTCTTGCTGAGTAAAGTCTTGGAGGGGCCTGTTATGGGGACTTAACCATTAAAACCTTCAAATATTAATATTGTCGTGGGGAAATATTGTGACCTACTGCAAGACTACAGACTAACTTAACAATCGGAAATACCAACAATCTTTCTATGTATACACTTTTTTGTCAGATATGTTATTTCTATCTAAACCTATTGTTTGCATCTTTCTTTATGGCCATTTTCTTAGGGTCACAACAGAAATATTTTATTACCTCTCATAATATAGACCTGTAGCGGTTTTTTATCATTTCCGGATAGATTGCGTCTACAAGAAAACATGTATATGAGACTTCAGATAAATTAAATTTGAAGGATCATTTTGGCTTTGTTTAATGGAGCTTTGCTGAGAGATATTCGCAAAGTAACTATTGATTTTAAGAGACAGATTTTCATCTTTTATCTAAGGAATGTTGCTTGGAGCAAATGGAATTTTATCATTTAGAAAGAACAGTTGGAACTGTACATGAATCAACGAGTATGTTCTTTTCAATTTATTCCACTATCCAGAATTCTGTAACACATTTTTTCATTCTGTTAGTTACAAATGTAAGTACAAATATTAATATACATTGAAGGGAGATATCTGTACTTGTGTACTTCCTTCCTAAATTAAAGGTTTTAGGTTATTATAGGAAGTTCTTCGAATAAAGGATGAAATATGTCCCTTACCAGAAAAGAGTTCTCATGTAAGGGAGATAAAAATACAAACAACGTTATTCTCAGGTAGTTTCAAACAAGATTGAGTATAATAGTGTTGATTGTACATAGATATTTCATAAACAGTTTTTACTAAAATATCGCCATTATTATTTTATTAATATATTTTCAATAAAGGCATTATCTTTACTATTTATTTCTAGATGATATTGTTCATAGATATAATAATTATATTATTAGAACTGTACATAATATGTGATTATTATAATTGTAGATATCAAATATCTGCATTCATAATAAACTATATCATCAGGGTTAAGACATATAATCGGAAATATATCCAGTTTTTTTATACATTGTTTCTCCTCTGCATCATATTTATTAAACGAGGCAAAAAAAGGCTTTTCTAATAATTGTATTGGTAAAATGTGTATGCAATTTGAATGACTTTTTAGTTTTATTCTTTTACCGATATATACAGTAATTAAACTTTTAAAAAGATCTCATAAATGCAATCATCACTCACACACACAACCACACACACACACACACACACACACACACACACACACACACACACACACACACACACACACACACACACACATATATGTGTGTGTATATATATATATATATAGTAAGTTATAAAAATATATATGGCAATTAAGCTACGCAGAATATTCCACGTTCACGTGGATGAAACGCGGCATATTCTGTGTAGCTTAATTGCCATATATATTTCTATAACTTACTACCTAGCTCTACCTATGTATTGATCACTGTTGAAGTAAATACTTAAAGTTCACGCATAAATTAATACTTTCGTATATTAATTTATGTGATTAAATGAAGTAGTCATATATATATATATATATATATATATATATATATAATTTTTGGTGATACTATACAAAAATAAAGTGAATTGTCATGTAATACCTGATATATATATATATATATATATATATATATATATATATATATATATATATATATGAGTATTGTTATATTGATGTTATCATGGGAAAGAGATATGTATCGTTTGAAGTCGCTGATTGGTCTTGTTTCAGCTTGAGGAATAACTTTAGTATGTCAATATACGAGTATCGTAGTCAAAGCTGAGATTTTAGCATGAGGCTTGTGTACCTTTCAACATCTCTTCAAAACGTTTCTATCAGCTGGTATTTATGGCTTAGCCAACCAGTTGCAATATTGTAGGAGGAAAACCCTATTCATTATATCACACACACACACACATACAAACGAAAATAATAAATTTATATATATATATATATATATATATATATATATATATATATATATATATATATAACACGGAAATTACATAATTGTCGATGCAATAATTTATTTCAACCTTATGGTATTTTCAAGCATCTAAACTAGACAATTACATTTTTGATACTTGAGTATCGACAATTATGTAATTTCCGTGTTATATTTTTATGTTATTGCTCTGTTTACCACATTGAGCTCTCATACCCGGATTTCCTCCTGGAATTATTCCATTATAACACTATATATATATATATATATATATATATATATATATAATATATATATATATATATATATATATATATATATATATACATGAGAGTGAGAGATAGAGTTGATCCAAAAAGTTGAGTCAGTTTCTGTAAAAAAATCCTTAGTGTAAGAGTTCAATGTATAGCAGATCATGCATAGCAGGATTATATATTATTAGATAATTAAAATGAGATTGCGCTAGGTTTGTGCTGTATTCTTTCTTTTTTTTTTTTTTTTTATTACATTTTCACCCCAAACAAGGCACATTGCCACTTTGGTGTAGGGGGCTACTATCAGGGGAAACATCTACTGGGGTACTATGTAGGGATTAGGGCAGCGAGATGTTGGTTCACGTTGCACTTGAACTTATGCATGTCAGTACAGTTGGGGAAGCAGTGACCTGGAATGGAATTCCAAAGT
>NC_136483.1:42306631-42434131 GCF_053919585.1 Euprymna scolopes | reverse complement strand
GCACGGTAGAGAGAGACTACTTTCTTTGCAGCAGCCCTGGCAATGCTTTCAATGTAATTATTCTAACTCATGTTTCCTGTGAACGTTAGGCCAAGGAGTCTGAAAGATGTACTCTCAGATAAAGTGTCGTTGGTCATTGCTATTGGTGGTAGAGAAGGTTTCTTGTAATTATTGAAGGAAACTAGTTTAGTCTTGGCGGCAATGAACGTGACCATCCATTTTTGTCCCCATTCCACTACTGATTGGAGGTCATCCTCTAGTGTTTTTGCCATTTCTTTAGATATGTGTTCATTTGTTTTCCTGTCGTGCCTGTTATAGAGTGTAGTGTCATCAGCATATATAACCATCTCAGAAGCAATTTTGTCAGGGAGGTCATTTATGAATATTAGGAACAGCAGAGGTCCAAGGATAGACCCTTGGGGCACTCCTGCATTTATATCATATTGTTTAGATGTACGACCGTGGAGGACAACCTGGATTTTTCTCTTATCTAAGAAGGATTTAATTATGCTTAGTATTCTACCAGTGATACCGTATGATCTAATTTTCCTGGGGAGACCCTCATGCCATACCCTGTCAAAAGCCTTAGATATATCTAGAGCTACTTGAGCTGAGCACTTTTTTAATAGCACAGCTGGGATGAGATCGGGTCCACATGCATTTGAAGTGTCAAGGTTTTTTATGATAGCATGCACCTGAGCAGGGGTGATTTTCATATCGTCTAGTGTGGCGTCTGTCCGCATAGGAAAGTCAGGTAGGGGGTGGTTAAGAGTGTCCAGTGTGGAGTTTGAGGCAAACTGATTGGCAAGCATGTTAGCCTTCTCGGTTGCTGAGCAAACAACCTTGTGGTTGTTAGTTAATGGGGGAATTGTTGATTGCCCATTATTTACTACACTGTTGTAGATTTTCCAGAAGTCACGAGTTCCTAATTTCTGTGCTTCGATGCGTTTTTTAGTGGTTTCAGTAAATTCTTTCTTAGCTGTCGCTATTTCTTTCTTAACGTTACTTCTAGCTTCTATATACTTCTGTCTGTTTGAACGGGACTTATGTCGGTTAAATCTGTGGTATGCATGCTGCCTTTGAGCAATGGCAGTTGTGCAAGTCGAAGTAAACCATTGGGGAGAGTGGGGCTTGCTATAAAATTTCTGCATGGGGACATGTGCTACAATTGCAGTTTTGAACCATTCAGTGGTCTCATTTGTGCACTGTTCAGCAGGAAGAGTAAAAATATTTTCCCATAGGGCATCTCTGATAAGATCTCTGATGGCTTCCCAGTCAGCCTTTTTATAATATCTCGTTGTTTTGAGCACTGGCTCTTCAGTTTTGGCTCTAGAGTTTAGGGCGATTTCAACCATTATCACTGCATGATCAGCGTTCCCAAGTGGACTGTCGGCATTCGTTATACAATCATCAGGAACTGTGGTCAAAAACAGATCTAGAAGTGATGCGTGCTTTTTTTTTTTTTTTTTTTTTTTTTTTTACAAAGGCATCACCACATTATCAAGGCCCAGAGGCCACTCAAGGATAAGGGTTAAAGAGTGTACAGTAGAAGTTGGTCAATATAGTAATCATTAGTAATGAAAATTTGGTAAATTTAATAACTTATATGGAACGGCTCATCAAGAACTTATTTACCTTAGACTTGAACACAACCATATTGTAGTCAGCTGGAAAGCAGGAAAACGGAAGACAATTCCACAGGCGTGCAGTTCTAAGAAAGAAGCTTTGTTCATGGAATCTATGTTTAGGTTTAGGCACAGATAAAGAGTGGGGGAAATTATTGATAGTGTTTACAGCTAGACGAGTGTTTCTTGTGAAAGTTTGGCGAGGGGGGACCATAGATTGAAGCTCAGTTGAACACTTTCCATGAAAATAACGATACATCAGAGACAAACTCGCAACATCTCTTCTGTGAGATAGAGGTTGTAAGGAGGAGAAAAGGACATCTCCTACGAGGCTACGAAGTCTATTTTGAACTCTATCAAGGCAGGACAAGTCCTTTCTAGCAGCTCTTGTTGGTCAGGGAAACGGGTTGGAAACATAACCATTTGTGATAGGGAGTGAGATATAGAGAAGCTATGTGTTGTGCTGCCCGCTGTGTCTGTGTAAGTAGAGAATCCCAACCAGTTTTTGTGGTGGACATTAAAGTCACTAAATACATATACTTGTGCGCTAGTGTCGAGGGAGAGTGCTGTGTCTATGCTGTCAGAGACTTTGTTTATTATGGTGCAGTCCTGGGTCAAGGGAAAGCAGTAGAGAAAATAAAAGTAGCTAATGTTGTGTTGCATGTGAAGTCTAAAGCACATAAAGGCTTGATCGTCCGTTTCTAGGTTTGTTTCTCTAGTCAAGGGAAGGGTATTACGAAACTTGGTAAACTCCAAGTCTGTGCATATGCCTGTCAGAGTCCTTACGGCAGAGTGGGAGATATCCAGGCATGTTAAAGTAATAAGAGGGGATGGAGGAGTGTGTTAGTCTCACTTAGTGCTAAGATATCCGGGGTGTTTGTCAGGAGAAATACTTCTACATCAGCTAAATTAATTCTAAGCCCACGGATGTTCGTGAATGCAAGCCTCAAGGGAGGAGGCAAGTTGATTTGTTTGACTCTAAGCCTGGTTTAAGCTTATTTTTAGATTGTACTGTCATTTGTTTACATGTCTACCTATAACTATTACTAAAGAATGATAAACATGTCATTTGCCGAAAGATGCAATTAAATATGTTTGTAAACTTATTTCCATTTTTATTAGTTATTTTTGGCGATGTATTTTCTTATATACTTTTAATAACACAAACAAGTCACAATTATGTAGGAAGTTACGAAGTGTTATAATTCATGCTCTTGAAACAAAATAAACAGTGGGATTTCTTCCTAGGCAAAATAAAATTATTTTCTTCTGCAATATTTTGTCTTGGATCCTACATTAAAAAATAAACTATCATTATAAATAAATAAATTATTACAACTAAACGTTTGCTTAAGTTATTTGTCAGAGAAAAGCACTACATTTCTGCTTAAAAATTACTGTTCCCTTTTATTCTATTCACAATATTATTCATGAAAACAAACTTTTTCCAAAAATTAAACATTGCTTTGGTCAATAAAAATTTCTTACACAAATAAAAATATAATATATTAAAGATTATTCTGTTTTATAAACTAATTTAAAATATTAAAAGTTATTTTAGACGATTTGTTTTTATATTCGTTTTTATAACACAAAGTCATAAATATGTATCTGGGAAATTAGGCTATCAAAACAAAATAAACAATGGGATTTCCTTTTAGATCGAACACAATTATTTTCCTTAAGAAACCAAAGCATCAATAAACATCTTTCATTGTTTCTTTTTGTTTGTTTTTCCATTTTATATATTTGAATTTATATAGAATTGAATGAATTATTTATTGCATGTAAACATTAATTTGTTTTTCATTATCAAAATTTCAAAATTAAACAACTTTCATATAAAAATTATCGAAAATCAACACCATGCCTGTAGCAATTAAAATGCTGAATTAACGTTTGATTTTCGTGTGCCCGATAATGACGGCCAGTATGCGAGCCTACTAGACCTTTTTCTCACAACTTGCCCTGAACTATGTTCAGTTTCTGTTCTGTCGCCTCTTGGATCTTCCGACCACTCTGTTGTATCAATTAAGATAAAAATGAAATGTAATAAGTCCCCAGACGTACCTCTTCATCGTACAGTATATCGATACACTAAGGCTGACTGGGATAGCTTCCGTACATTTATATCTGATCTACCTCTGCATTCCATGTTTAAAAAGGATGTGTCCTCTATAGTATTAGACCTAACTGAATGGTTAATTGTAGGTATTGACCATTTCATACCCTCTAAAAAGTTTCAGCAAAAACCTAACAGCCAGCCATGGTTCTCTCCAGAATGTGCTGCTGCCATTGCGCACAGAAATCACTTTTTCCACTGCTTCAAACGTAATAGATGTATGGAAACTAAAGCCGTTTTCAGGACTGCCAGCAACCATTGTAAGAAAGTAATAAGGAACGCAAGAGTGTTGTATGCTCAATCTGTTAAGTCCAAAGTAGCTGAGCAGCGGCTTGGTTCCCACCAGTTTTGGCAAATAGCAAACAGAATCCTGAACAGAAGCGTGTGCTCCATCCCAACTATTATCAATGGACCTGAGGTAATCTCGTCAGCATCAGACAAAGCCAAACTCTTTGTCAAGAACTTTGCAGCTAATTCTACCCTTTGCAACCAAGACCGCCAACCCCCAATATTTCCTCCTGTATCAGAAAACACGCTATGTGATATACGTATATCTGTACGTGATGTTGCGAAGCTAATCAAAAACCTTGATTCGAGTAAAGCAACTGGCCCTGATGGTATTCCAATTATAGTACTCAAAAAACTTCAACCTGAATTAGCGCCCATACTTACACAACTGTTTAAACGTTGTCTTAAGGAGAATAGTTTCCCATCTCCCTGGAAAATCTCATCAGTATGCCCTGTATTTAAGAATTCAGGTGATCGCTCATCCCCCTCTCAGTACAGGCCAATAAGTCTCCTGTGCGTCATGAGTAAGTTGCTAGAATCTGTGTTAAATACAGAAGTAATCAAACATCTCAACAAAAATAACCTTCTTAGTGACACTCAATATGGTTTCCGTTCTGCTAGATCTACAGCAGATGTCCTTACAGTTATATCGCATAAGATTAGCAAATCTCTCGACGGTGGCAATCTTTCTAGGGCAATTGCTCTTGACATATCTAAAGCCTTTGATAGGGTATGGCATAAAGGTTTACTTCATAAGATCGCTAGCTATGGTATAGCTGGAAAAGTCTTCTCAATTATTAAATCATTTCTTTCTGATAGGTTCATAAGAGTAGTAGTTGAGGGGCAAAAATCAGAAGCTCACAGTATTAATGCCGGTGTCCCTCAGGGATCCATCCTGGGCCCAACTCTTTTCTTGATCTACATTAATGATCTTCCAAATCATATCCTTACATCATTTGTAGACATTTATGCTGACGACACTACCATTTATGGTACCACATCTAAGACAGTAAACGACCAAGTTCTCTCCAATTCTCTGTCCTCTGATCTTGAGCACGTAGTACAATGGGGAAAGAAGTGGCTGGTTACTTTTAATGCATCTAAAACCAAGCTTCTCTCTTTACATCATCAACATTCTAATCCACATTTGTCATCAATTGAAATGAATGGCTCTCGTCTTCAGGAGGCCTCAAGTTTTGACAAGCTTCTGGGCTTGACCATTACTCCTGATCTTAAATGGAACACGTATATCAAATCTGTTGCCAAGGCCGCTGGAAAAATGGTGGGATCTTTCTATCGATCCAGTAGATATCTCACTGCTGATGCTATTCTCTACCTATATAAGAGCCAGGTACGTCCAAGGATGGAATACTGTTGCCACATCTGGGCAGGAGCTGCTAGAAAGGACTTGTCCTGCCTTGATAGAGTTCAAAATAGACTTCGTAGCCTCGTAGGAGATGTCCTTTTCTCCTCCTTGCAACCTCTATCTCACAGAAGAGATGTTGCGAGTTTGTCTCTGATGTATCGTTATTTTCATGGAAAGTGTTCAACTGAGCTTCAATCTATGGTCCCCCCTCGCCAAACTTTCACAAGAAACACTCGTCTAGCTGTAAACACTATCAATAATTTCCCCCACTCTTTATCTGTGCCTAAACCTAAACGTAGATTCCATGAACAAAGCTTCTTTCTTAGAACTGCACGCCTGTGGAATTGTCTTCCGTTTTCCTGCTTTCCGGCTGACTACAATATGGTTGTGTTCAAGTCTAAAGTAAATAAGTTCTTGATGAGCCGTTCCATATAAGTTATTAAATTTACCAAATTTTCACTACTAATGATTACTATATTGACCAATTTCTACTGTACACTCTTTAACCCTTATCCTTGAGTGGCCTCTGGGCCTTGATAATGTGGTGATGCCTTTGTAAAAAAAAAAAAAAAAAATGTAAATTTGAACTTTATTTCATGACAATATTAACCTCCCGAATTTCCTTAAAACACCGAAAATATTATAAGCATCATCCACATATCTGTTCAAGATGTTGTCACTCATCAAGAACCTTGACGCTCGCAAGCAACTGGTTTTGACAATATTCTAGTCATATTACTCAAAAAGCTGCAACCGAACCTATTTTTTTTCATGCTGTTCAATCGATGCCAACCCCTTGAAAAACTATGTTAATGTGCCCAGTATTTAAAATCTCACTACAGACCAATTAATTTTCTGTGTATCATGAGTAAGTTGCTTTAATTCATGCTAAATAGAGAAATTATCAACCAATTCAGCAAAAACTCAGTAACAAACAATATCGTTTCCGTCCTGCAAGATATACAGCTCATGTACTGACTGCAATTTCACATAGGACCAGTGAATCTCTCTCTAGAGAAATAGCTGTCGACATATCAAAAACTTTTTACAGGGTTTAATGTAAAAGTCTACTTCACAAGATCTCTAACTATAAATTTGGAAATGTCTCAACCATCGAATCTTTTCTCTCCGATAGGTTTATACAAATAACCATCGACGAGCAGAAGTTCAAAACTCAAAGTATCAACACTAGTGTGCCTCAAACCCATCTCTCTTCCTTATCTTCACCAATGATCTACCAAATCACATTCTAAGTTCATTTGTCGACATATAAGCAGATGACACTAACATACATGGTAATACTTCAAAAGCAGCAACGATTAAGATCTCTTTCAGTCTTTGTCTTTCAGACCTTGAGCACATGGTGCAATGGGACAAAAGATGGCTGGTTAATTTTAACACATCTAAAATCAAGCTTCAATGTTTTCACTACCAATGCTCTGATCCCAACTTGGCCATAATTTATATGAATGGCTCTAATCTCAAAGAAACACTTTGCTTCAACAAGCTTCTGGGACTGATTTTCATCCCTGACCTGAAAAAGTAGACTTACATCAATTGTGCTGTCAAGATTGCTGGAAAAATGATTGTGTTATTTTATGGCTCCAGAAGGTATCTCACTCCCAACGCAATTCTCTACTTGCAAAAGAGCCAAATACGCCTTAATAATAATAGAGTACTGTTGCCACATCTGGGGAGGAGTTGCTCAGAGCTTCTTATCCTGCCTTGACAGAGTCCAACCGGCTTTGAAACCTAGTAGGTGATGTCCTTTTCTCCTCCCTGCAACTTCTTTCCACACAGAAGAGACGTTTCTAGCCTGTCTCTACTCTACTGTTATTTTTATGGCAAGTGCTCATATGAGCTTCAATCTATGGTGCCTTTCACACCAAACTTTCACAAAAAAGCACTCGTTAAGCTACAATCACTACCAACAATTTCCCTTATCTGTGCCTAAATCTAAATACAAATTCCATGAATAAACTTCTTTCCTAAAGCTGCTCATCTGTTAAACTCTGTTTCACTGGCTTGCTTTCCATCTGATTACAACTTGGTTGTCTTCAAGTTCAATGTAAAGCTCTTATTGTCCCACCCTCTTAAGTAATCAACTTCTACCAAATATCCACCAAAAACGATCACTAAGCTGTTGTCTCAGTGACCACCTTACACTCATTAACCCTTGTCTTCGAGTGGCCTTCAGGCCTTGACTCCCTTGTAAAAAATTAAAATAAATAAATAAATAAATACAGACCAATAGTTTGATCATTAAAATATGAAGTGTTACTATTTTAGAATTGAAACAATCATTTATTGTATGAAAACGATAATATTTGTTTTCTTTAATGACATTTTCAAATTCGAGAAGTTTGTTTCTTATATTTAAGTGAACCCATCTCCCATTTCGATTTATTTTGGGGAGCAGATACAGGTATTTCTATGTAGCTGACATACCATATTTTATAATGATGCCAATACTACGATTGATACATTCCCAATTTCTCTATCTGTCTCTCTCTTTTTTCACTCTTTCCCTTTTTCATTTTCTTCTCTTTAACCGGTTTAAGTTTCCGATAACACCTCTGATGTTGCCGTTATATACAGCACAGGTGTAGCTGACTTGCCATATTTTTATAATAGTCTCTATGCTATGATTGCTACCCCCTTCCCTCTCTCTCTCTCTCTCTCTCTCTCTCTCTCTCTCTCTCTCCAACCTTTTCTAAATAATAGACTCCACTGGTTTCCGGTTTGTTCAGAATTGAAAACAAGCAGATAAATCTCTAAATCGGAATGAAATCTAAGTTGGAGAAAAAAAACGAGAGATGAAGTTCAGAGAATAGGTGATGTACTTCCAATGAAAAGAAAATACAATTTAGTAGAGGCCAAAGACAAAAAAAAAAGACAAAACGAAAGTGGGGAGTAGGCATTATTGAGGATTTCTTATTACCATGGAGAGTAATTTATTCACACGACTAGTCAAGAGTCTAAACTTACCTGAAGTGTTGGGGTATGACTAGAAAAGAGACCACGTTCGTCATACTCAGGCCGGAAGCACACACACTTAGCCAAAATACCAACTAAGCATAGAAAAGCATAAAAATGACTCAAATGGATTACTTAATATGCTAATATTTATTTTTTAAAGTTTAATAATTTTTTCAAATTAAATTTTATTAAAGCCTGTCCAAATAGCCCATACCATTTTTATAACTTTTTAACGTATTGAAATAAAGAGTGTCTTATTTACTTTTCTTCATTATAACTCTTTAGTACACTTCAAACTATATCTCTATCTCTACTATTATATAAAAGGTGTCTATGTGTTAGTTCGTCTTGAAAACAGCTGGATCGATGTTTTTGGAAATTTCACACGAAGGTACTTGATATGTATAGGAGTGTTCTTACGTGGATTTTGTATTTGAATGAGTCTGATCAGTATCGGAAATCGATAACTTAAAAAATTCAATTAAAGAAGGAATCTGATATTGAACAACGTTAACATTTTTATACAACCTAACATCATAAGTGCGTTTAAGAAGTTTTATCACCACACAAAAAGAAGGACCCAGCTTATAAAATCAACTGGAGATTCTTTTCTATAACAAGGGCGCGTTTTTAATGAATGTTTTTTAGAGCGCAACTGAACTATAATACTTGACATACGTTAAACTTTAATTCAAGTCATTATGTAAAAATAATTTAATAAAATCAACAGCTAGTACTTTGATAAGATAGGGACATGTCCAAAATGAATATTTCTCTTTAGAGCACGATTGAACCATGAAACTTGACTTTTGCATTTTAAACTTTAATTCAAGCTATTATATAAAAATAATTTAATAAAATCAACAGTAGGTTCTCTACAGTACATTGTACACTACAATGTCTCATGGACTAATTCAGTGTGGGGAGACATATGAAGTTTCTCTCGGGTACACCATGATGAGTCCCTGGCTAAACAAGGTAATCAATTGATTTGATTGAAAAATGGATGGTTTCACCGGTTTCAATGACAATAAAAGTATGTGAGAGTGGAACATTTATTGATCCTTCTTCCATTCCCCAAAATACCGGGTCTTATATATATATATATATATATATATATATATATATATATATATATATATATATATATATATATATCGTCTGTTTATTATACAAACATTATTGGTTACATATGTGCATACATGTTTCAGTGGAATCCCAATTCATTACGCCAAAAAAGAATCAATATTGAAAGAGAGTCAAAATTACATTAGTTTTATAAGATATTTGGGCGTGGTTAACGTTCTGGAAGAAAGTGGGGTATATACTATGTGAATGTGAGCAGTAGGGATTTTTGGAGGGAGGTGTGGTAAAGGAAAGGAGTAGGGGTAAGGAAGAAAGGGGAAGTACGATTTCTTGTGGTTAAGCTGTCACAGTGGAGAGGTGCACTGGTGCAGGTATTCTTTTAACTTTGCAGTTATTTATTGGCCTAAACTTTCGCTTGGATCTGAAGTAATATTATACTCTTATCCTGCTACTTCCCTATCTAAAGTTTTTATGGTTATTTATTCTTTTCTGGTGGCGACTTTATTTTCCTATCGACAAGTTTTATTTATTTCTTTATGTATTTATTCATTTATTTATTTTTTATTTGTTTATTGTTTTTCATTCTAGTCCTTGCTTATCCATTCATTTGTTTCTAGTTTTCAAATTCTTCCTTTATTTATTTATTTGTTTATTTATAAGATATATGTCCATATGATCAAATTAACAGTTAGTTGAATAGATATATGAGCTTATTTATATGCTTTAAATAAAGGTGGTATACCAGTAGTTATATTTTCTACTCTACTGCGGTATCTGAGGTAGTTATCATGGCGAAGGTTTTTATATATATATGGGGAGATGAAAAAGGAACAAACCAAATTATATGTTCATCGACTTTTCGTCTTTGGTACTATGTTGCTATTTTAAGCCCCCCTCTTTGGGTAGAGGACTGTTGTAAATAATCTCACCTGCTACTTAATTGGCTGAAAAATGCGAAGCTCGTTGTTTGTTTGTTTACAAACAAGCGATTTGAGCACTATAAAAGTGGTGGACAGATGTTTGTTTAAATAGACATTCGGACAGGTTATTTGCAGGCATTGCTTCCGTGGTCGAGTGGGAGAACTGCTAACTGTCAACACGATGGTTCTAGGTTCAATCCTTGGCTTTGGAGTGGTGCTAGTCTAGCAGCACTGATGAGTTGTGATACAACGAAACAGGACTGTATGTCGATGACTACAAATATATGTATGTATGTATGTATGTATGTATGTAAGTACACTTTCATTGAAATATGTATTTTTGAAAACAATAGAATATCTCCCTATTCTATCAACATTCTAAGTAACATTTTGTACATCAATGATAGTCGTATCATAAAGAGTCACTTTATCAGAGAGGCGGTAGCACTCTCTATATAGGGATGGCCCGTACACGCCTATATACGCCTACAAAACAAAACTATCCAAATCTCAACTAAAATCAACTTATAAGTTTCAAAAAGCACATATTCTTACAGAGAAGCGTCTTACGAATCTAGCGAGTGTCAGAACGTCGATTAAAATGTCAAAAGAGAGCAAAAAAAAAGGGTACAAAAATGGCCAATTGTTCTTCTTTCTTCTTTCTTCTTCTGCTTTCTTCTTTCTTTTGAGACGATGTATCTCGGTGTAAGAACGGTTTCTGACAACAGTTCAAGCATCAATCGACTGCTCTTTACACGGAGAAGTGCAGTGACCCATCGCTTTTTAGCTAACTCCATAATTAAATAAGATTACGTGTAATAACAAGTTTTAAACACTATATACCCAATGTAGACAGACCACTTCGAACACGGAACTTCTCTCAAAAGGGACAGCTCCAAATAATACACCGGATGCTCACAGACGTTCCAGTTTGCCAGTGGCCTATATTTCTTGGACGCTGAATATTTGAGGTGAACGTTAAGGTTTTTTCTTTAAACAGTAACCCACCAGCGTTAATGAAACCACGAAATCTTTATCTCAGTTGATCAAAATTGTTATAAGAGTAACCTATCAGCAAGTACGACGTCAAAAAACAATGTTATAAAAACAAATAATTCTTCAGATTTTGGACTGTAAAATATGTACAAAATGTCAATGCTGTGACCAGGATTCGAACCTAGGTTAGCACGGCCACAACGTGGGGTCCTAACCTCTAGACGATCACGGCTAACACTGACGTCTGTCGCTCTTGGCAGAAAGACACATGACTACTGTCAAACTATTGAAAAATAAGGAGGAAACTTGAAATTCTCACGCATGCGCAAAAATACACTATAGCAACCATTGTTAAATGCAGCTGAATCTCTTCGCTCGCTAAGAAAAGTAGATCAGACCAGTTCTTCTAAGAACTCACCAAACGCCAAAGGAAATAAGTTAAATTAACCGCAAAAGAAACTGGAAGAAAGTCATCTTCTAAGAACTCACTGGAAGCTGACCAAAAAGAATCAAAATCCAAGCCCTAGCCACAAAAATAACTAGATATTGTGGCTACTATACACAATCTACTAATAAAAACAAGTAAGTTTTCTAAAATAAACTACAATAAATTAACCAAGTAACCTCACACTGTCACTGATTAGGACTTCATATAAAGATAACAACTACACTATTGGTGTATATACCGTTCCACACTTTAACTATTGGTGACGAGGCAGTATCTCAATTCTACGAGAGTTGTCTTGCTATAAGATAAGTGATATTATAGTAAGATACACATAAGTGTTATATGTTTACATTTAATAAAAAATGCCAAAGTCAGCACGTAGTAAAAAAGCTCAGAGAAATATAGACTATGAAAAAAACAAAGTCAAGGTATTATCTGAGCAAAAAGAATACTATCAGAAAAATGCTGAAATAATAAAAATTAAGTATCATGCAAATCCTGAGGCAAAGAAGGCTGCCTCACGTGCTGACTCAAAAGCACGGTATAACAGGGATCCCGAGGGGAAAAAACTGCCTCACGTGCTTTTTATAACAAAGAACCAGAAAAAAAGAAGGCTGCCTCACGTGCTGACTCAAAAGCACGGTATAACAGGGATCCCAAGGGGAAAAAGCTGCCTCATGCACAAACTATTATAAATATAAATATCAAAAACTGCCAAATCTTTGCCAAAACGCCAAAGAATGAACCAAGAAAAATTTAATAGTGAAGGTATGAACATTTTAGAACTTTATAATACTCTAACTGTTTTATCAGAGAGGCGGTAGCACTCTCTATGTAATATAGAACCGATGGAGGACCAAGAGGCAACTCCTAAGGCCCAAAACCCAAAGACCTAAAACCCAGCAGGAAGCGACCTGCTACTAATGGAGGCGGCAATGAGCCGCCTCCTAAAAAAGACAATACTATCATGAATGTAAGTTTAAAAATAAGACTGTAAGTAAAAATACTAATTAACAAGAATAAAAAACCATTGGAAATGCAAAAGGATATAGGGATGGTATGCCAAAAAGTATACAAACAAGATAGCTATGAATGGCTAGGCACATGGAAATAGAATTGCATCCAAAGTATAGCCCTATAGCTTTTACAACCGTAATGATGGCACGGAATGAAGATTGGAGAAAAGCTATAGGGCTGTACTTTGGATGCAATTCTATTTCCATGTGCCTAGCCATTCATAGCTATCTTGTTTGTATACTTTTTGGCATACCATCCCTATATCCTTTTGCATTTCCAATGCTTTTTTATTCTTGTTATAAGAGTTTCCAAAGTTCTTATTAAATATATTTAAGTACTATTTCAGCCTATTAAACTTACTTGAAAGCACAGATTCTTTCAGTCAGTTCGTACTATGTTGCTATACTCATTTAAAAATGCCTGATCTGAATCCAAATAAAATGAGAAATTGAATATCTCTTCTTTTATCAGCAGAGGTATATATTTTAGTTTATTAAGATACTGCCTTGCTTAAAGATTTCAGTATTATTTACCAAGTGTTGATGATATAAGAATAAACATTGTAATACTACTTAGATGTATTAAAACAAAAAAAGGGTGAACCTTCCTTTACTCAAAGACTAGCCAGCATATGCTTGCATATATATGTATATGAATGTATTGCATATTTACACACACACACACACACACACACACACACACACACACACACACACACACACACACACACACAGAGTTCGAATTATCTACTAGACACAATCCTTGAATGTCGCCGGTCTCTGTGTTCAAGGGTTTGTCAGATTCACTTGACACGAGGATATTAAATCCTGGCCAAATATTCAACAATAATATAGTATTTAAAGCTCAAATAAGATCCCCTTTATACGGCTATACACTGACCTATATGTAGAATGGTGCATTTTCTCCTAGTTATGTTACCACAGGTAGTAGCGCAGCTGGATACTCCGCCAGACTAGATGAATTCTGTTCCTAGAATCCAGAAAAATCAAGATCCCACAAAAAAGATATACTATAACATAGTTAACTGGGGAAAGAAAAATTAATGCTCTTCAATTCTTTACTAATTGAACATTTGAGGGGTAAAGGAGAACTTTAGTTTAACACTCGAATATCTATTTATCTCATATAGGTATCAAGTGTTAGCTGTAGGACGGGGCCTCCTTGTTTTCTTAAACTTTACACTAAAGTAAAATGAATATATATATATACATTCATTGGTGTCCATTGATCATATCTGTGCTATTCTTTATGAGCTCATTTCTCTTGCCATGACTTATAGAGGTTATCATCACTTCTCTTGAGGTTGCTAGTGAACTGGTGTTTTCACATATCACACTGAATCAGCAAGTGCCTCTTAACTTCCAAGGTCTATGCACGTCCCTTTCATATCTCTTTTACATGAGTTTTTGAATCGAAGCTGAGGGCGACCCCTTTTACTCTTGCTGATCATCAGTTCTCCATAGAGAAGGTGTTTTTGGGATCCTGCCATCTTGCATCTGGCAAACATGTCCAAGCCAGCACAGTCGGTGCTGATAGAAGAGAGTTTATTTACTGAGCACATTCACATGCTCAAGGACCTCGGTGTTGGTGATGAAGTCTGATCATTTGATACTCAAGATCCTCCTCAGGTTGTGCATGTGAAAGGTGTGGACGCCTTTTTTCTGATGTGCATACAGCATTCAAGACTTGTTGCCATACAACAGTATGCTTAGGATACAAGACGGCAAAGTAAATGCAAAACAAGGTTGGGGCGAGCATACAACCTTTCTTCACGCCATTCCTCATGTCAAAAGTTGATGATGTTATTATATATCGAACTAAACAACACCCTCCATGCCCACATTAAATGATTTGATGATGCTCAGTAGTCTTTCTGACAATCCGATCCTATCCAGAACCTTGAACAGGCCATCTCCGCTTACTAGGTTGAAAGCTTTGGTGAGGTCGATAAATGCTATGTGTAGAGGCTGGTTTTGCTCCCTGCATTTCTCCTGGAGCTCTTGGAGAGAAAATATCATGTTGCCTGTGGAATGTTCGACCCTGAAAACACCCTGCGACTTTAGATACACACTATCATCAAGCTGCAGAAGTTGTTTCACGACCATGTGAATAACTTTCCTACAATGCTCAGCAGTGAGATTCCTCTGTAATTGTTGCAGTCATTATGGTCGTCTTTGTTTTTGTAGAGTGCAATGATGTTGCAGTTCCTTATATCTTGTGGGACTTCGCCCTCTTACCAGCACTGGCAGAGTAGTTTATAGAGGTTGAGTAGACAGCTCATCCAGACCTCCATGGCAGGAAAAGGCTTAGTGAACTCTAGTTTGGCATTTGAGATGGTACTCTCCATGCTGTTAGAGTAGTACTCCATCCATTTGTCCATCTGTTTGTCTCTGTCAATGATGGACTCTCCACTGGTTGATTTTAGTGGGGTTATCTTGTATGTCAGACCAAGTGTCTTCTTGATGCCATCATAGACACCCCTGATGTTACCAGTGTCAGTGACCTGTTGAATGTCCTAACAGAGGTTGTGTCCAGTATCGGTTAACACAACTGACAACATCCAAAATGTGAGTTGCATGGAGGGTCTGCAACATGAATTTTGTTGGCTGTTTCTTGTGGTTAAGCAGGGCTGTACACTTTTCTTCCACCAGTGGAATTAGCTTAACTGCAAAAGTGTCAAACCAGTCATGGGTCTTGCTCTGCTTCTTAGTGAAGACTGAGAAGACAGTGGTGTAAATCACATTCCAGATCTGCTTCCACATCCGCTTAGCATTCCCCTGCAAGGGGCTGGTCTCTAGGGCCTCAGTCAGTTTGGTGAGCAACTCCACTCTGCAAGGATCTTTGATATTTGACATGTTGATTTTTGGTTTGCCTGGTGACCTGTCTCGATTTGTGGTTGATGTCACCATCAGCATTGTGGTAGGAGCATGTGGCGAGAATGTTCTTCAGCTGCAAACATCATGTGAAGGTCAGGTCCAGTTGGTACCAGTGCTTTGAGTGTAGATGTGTCCAGGAAACATGTTGAGAACTAGTATTGAGAAAGCCATTGGTAATGCATAGGTTGTGAAGAGTGCACAGTTCAAGGAGCCATTCACCATTTTCATTTATACTCCTGATGCCAAAAGGTCCAAGACAGCTAGGCCAAGAGGTGTTGTCTGTTCTCATTTGTGTATTGAAAAATCATCAAGTTATCAGACAGTGGCAACTGGTTGAACGTGAACTGCAACTGCTCGTAGAAAGCATCTTTCACCTCTGGGATGAAGTAGAGGATCGGAGCGTACATGCTGAGGATTGTGATTGGACTGTTAGTTTTGTTGAGGTGCAGAATTATCACCAGCTATGTGACAGCTTTTTTTTTTTTTCTTTTTAACATTTTCCCCTTTCCTTTCCTTTCTTCGTTTATTTTATTTACTTTGTTGACTGACTACACATTTTCATCTTTCTTTCTGGATGAGTTTCAACAATAAAACACTAAACGTTCACGTAAATAACAAAAATAAACTTGATTTGTTGTTTTATTTCTGCCAGGTTAGAATCCTCACAAAACCCTTTCCATGACATTAATTTTGGATACTAAAACTAACACTTTTGTTATAGCATTTTAACCTAATACTGCATGTTTTCAAATATTTGATATGAAAAATATTACAATATTTTAATTTAATATTTTTTTATGCTTTTTGAAAGTCGATTTTAGCAAAAGTACCCAATATACCATACTTTTTCGTTTGGTGTTCAAACTGTGTTTAGTTTCCTTCCTTTTTAACTCTTTCTTTTTACTTGCAAACGCATGCATAATACAAGCAACAAGCCTTCTTTCGTACCTGCTACTATACCCTATAATTTTCGTAGAACATTATAATTAAAAGATTATCCCCGACATTAAAAGTCATTAAATAATACAATGAGGATATATATGAAAATGCGTCGCTTATGAAATGGGAACTACAGTTTTAGTTTTAAATAAATAACCAACTTGCTTACATTTTATACAGAAAAATGTAATACATTATTATGTTTTGCATAAATGTTTTTTACAATGATTTGAATCGTTTTTTTTTCTTTTTTTTCTTTTTTTAATCATAACAATACATTACTTTGTTAAATATTTATTGATTTCTTTGCTTTTTTAGAAAAATAGAATAAAATGTTTTTGGTGTCGCAGAGTAAAAACATTTAACTTTAGTGTTACTTTACAAAACTGAGTGACAATTTTCACAACTGTGTGGATTAACCACAATAATTGCCTCTCCAATGTTCCCTGTTCTAGAGTGGGCAAACTTTTATAGTTACACAGATTTGAACAACCAAAATTAACCACACTAGACCACAGCAACGCACAGTCGGGTACAGCTAGTACATATGTGTGTGTGTGTGTGTGTGTGTGTGTGTGTGTGCGTGAATAAATGTGTATTCAGTCACATACACATCAGAAGCATGCACCCACACATCAAAATGCACATACAAATGCACCTACATAATTAATAATAAAAACACAAGACTTGTCCAAAAACTAAAATTTCTGTATAGTTAAGATTATAGCTATCATTCCAAATATATAAAGAGAAATGGAAAAGAAATAAGAAAGAAGGACATAGAGGAAGAGAGAAAGATATATTAGTAGAAGAGTAGAGAATAATAATAATAATCAAGAATGAAATTTCGAAAAAAGTAAAATTGCTAACACACACACACGCACAAGAGAACTGCACGGTGCTCAAATAGTATATACCTTATGTGTTCATTCCTTTAAACAAATAAGTAAAATAGTGCTAGAACAAAATGATCAGAAAAAGTGCACGTAGAAAATTATTTAGGTATCCCATTCTCAAAGTTTTGCTTCCTTAAATACACTATTATATATATATATATATATATATATATATATATATATATATATATATATATATATATATATTTGTGTATGTATGTGTGTGCGTGAGAGTATATGTATGCATATATAGATAAAATAAAATGGAAAAACGGACTCGCCACAAAATATAAAAAAACAAAATCACATAAAAACATGCTTAAACTAATATTTTGATTCTTTATTTAATTATAACTTTAACAGAGTTTAGCAGTAGTATATTTGATACGTATTTATATTTTGTGGTTTATCCTTTTTCCATTTTATCTTGTCTATATATTCTGTTGAATTTAACCCTTACATATCTTATCATGTACAGCAGGCTACAGATGTACAATTAGAACAAGCAAAATGTAACCACAAGTAGTCAAAATATGGAATTGAAGAAGAAAAAAATAAAACATTTCCGCATGCAGAATTTGATTAAAACTGAATTATTTTTTATCAATCCAGTCTTGTTAATAAAAATAACTTTCATGAAAATTGTGCACAATCATTTCCATAAATGTACAACATAATTTGCATCGGTATAAAAGTATGCATGTGAACATCCATAAAGTAAGAACAAAACAGGAGTAATATTAGTGCACATGTAATTCATAAACGTACAGTTATATCAGGTCTGATTGTTATCAAGTTAAAAGTGACTTAAGAGATTCAAACGATATTGATTCATAATGTAGTTATGATGAGTCTTTCGAAATCTTTGCTAATAGAGAATAAATGTCTTACCAAACTGACTTCTATTACATTATATTGCTTTGGTGTAGTTTATACGGGTTGACAGTTAATACATTTTGTGATAAAGAGAAAAAAATTAGTGGTCATCTAACCATGTTACAGATTATTTTCTCCAGAAAAGTTCCGTATCAAGAGAAAACTGAAAATATATATATATGTGTGTATTTGTGTGCATGTGTGTGCATATTTATGTATATATATATATATATATATATATATATATATATATACATAAATATGCACACACATATGTAAAAATTACATACTTTATATATGTATATATATATATATATATATATATATATATATATATATATATATATATATACATGCATGCATGTATGTATGTCTGTATATATAACATATTGAAATAATTAAACAAAAATTACATACTTTGCAAGTTTATTATGATCATAAGGTTTATAAACAAGAGTTCATGGATTTTCAAATAATTTACTTTTATCCTCAAAAACGAAAGAAAAACAAAAATTTGTTAATCATTGCTATGTAATAATGTATGTAAAAATTTGAAAAACTGCAAAAAGCTGAAAGCAAAAATAATCAAATATCTTTCGATGTAGTAATGCATGTATCAGTATAATTGTTAAAAAAACTGCTTAGAACATTGCATTATATAATGAAGAGTAAAAAAATGCAATAAAATTCAGGAACGATTTAAACGCCAAAAGTATATGAAAAAATATCAGAAGAATCATCATGCCATGAATTTAACTTCCTTAGCATATGAATCGTTCCTGGATGTTATTACATTTCATAACTGGAATATAGCCTCCTTATAGAGTAGACGAAAAATACTTTTTTAAATTATCATATACACATATATTTCTTATTGAAAAACTCTAAACTTCGATTTACTATTATGAAAATAAAAACACAATACATTGGAGATTATTCGGTTTTGGATTGGAGACTCTTTTTTGGACCCTGTCTAAGAGGAAGAGATTGGTAGTAGATGCCCCAGACCATTTGTGCCAACAATACTTCATGCATGGGCGAATTGTAGCTTTGTAGAGTTACAGGACACTATCTGGTTTGAGTAATTTTCTAGCATGGTAAAAAGGGTTCACCTTATTTGCAGCAACCTTGGCAATGTCTTCAATGTATTTGTTCCAATTCATGTTGTCTGTGAATGTTTGAACAAAGAGCTCTCAGGTAGTGTATCATTTGTCATGACAGTCGGTTGTTGGAATTTCTTGTAATTGTTAAAAGAAAGAAATATAGTCGCAGTATCATTAAATGTTACCATTCATATACATCCTCATTCCATTACAAACTGGAGGTAATTCTACCGTCATATCTTCCCCTGCTTTATCTAGTGCATGATAAATAAGTGATGCCTGTTATGGAATCTACTGTAGAATGAGCTTATCTAAAGCCATACTGTCAGTCAGGAAGAAGTTTAAGGTGGTTGACTAGTGTTTGATTGATTAATGACTCAAATTTTTTTTACGAATGGGCTAGTTCTTTCATCAGGATTCTTGAATACTGGTACCACAAAAGCAATATTCCAACTGTCAGGAAAGAAAGTTCGATAAGGCTTTTGTTGTAGAGTTTGGAGAGAATAAGGGGTATCTTACTTGAGCTTTTCTTTATTATAGCAGGGATGATATAAGGCCAACACGCCTTAAAGATGCCTAAGATTTTTATGATATCACGAACCTGAAAAGTGTTGATTTTTTGATTATCAAGTGTGGCTCCTTTCCACAAAGAGAAATTTGGGAGTGATTTGTTGGATCTAAGGTGGAGTTGGAGACAAACCACCGAGAAAGCAGTTCAGCCTTCTGGGTTGCCTTGCAAGCAACCTCATGATTGTGGGAAAGTGGAGGAATTGTTGATTAACATTATTATGAATTTTCAAGAAATCGCGAGTTGCTAATTTCTGTGACTTAATGCGTTTTTTGGTGATTTCAGTAGTATGCCTTCTTTTGGCACTCTCAAAATTAGTTCTAGCATCTACAAATCTTTGCATATTTGAACTTGACATATCATTTAAATATAATCACTGTCAAATAGTAGAAATCCAATCCTCTATGAAATACATATATCAAATTATTCTATCAAAACCAGATGTATAATAACTATAGAATAGATGAACAAGTATTAAAAAATATAATTAATATAAACATAGTTCTCATTGACTCAAATAAAAAAATAAAACTAATTATTTTCTATAATAAATTTAAAATATTAAACCTCATTATCACTAATAATTCTACCTCCTTTATTAGGGTTTTGGATAAAATAAATCTAGTATATAAATTTAAATGTCAATTGATTGATTGCATCTCTGATAGTGAAGCAAAAAGCATATACATAGGCTTGAACATTGCAACTTTGTAAGGAGGTTAACTACACATCTGTCTAATAACAACACTATTGCCCAACACTTTACAAACCAACATTTTTGGCACATCTCCAATTTCAAAAACTTTTAAGTAAATGGCACTAATAACCACCGCTGACGATGGATCCTCATGAATCAGAAAGTACTCGGATAAAAAGTGATCATGCAGATACATCAGCCAGTTCATGGTAGAAACAAGAAAATTCATTAGGGAACAAGTATGGATCAGATTAAAGTATGTCTATAATATTTAATGACATGTGTGTGTGTGTTTGTGTGTGTGTGTGTTTGTGTGTGTGTGTGTGTGTGTGTGTGTGTGTGTGTGTGTGTGTGTGTGTGTGTGTGTGTAAAAGAAATGAAAAACAATTAAAAATGGGAAGAAATAAAATCAAATGAGTGATTTGACCTATTTCTTTCAAATCAACAAACTTTTCTAAACACATTCGCTGATCTAAACACAAAAACCAGCCAAATCTACTGTTGGAATTTATTTCTCCATGTGTTTAATTGTTTTTTTCTTTCATTTTGCCTTTATTCTTTCTGTCTCCACAACATTCCATTTTATGATACATCGTGAATTTTATCCTCAGCGATTCTCGTGCAAGAGTTTTGAGTGTTGTTTGTACAACACTAAAACGTCTCTCATTAACACTACTAAGAAGCACACACACATGCACTCAGTGCAGAATATATGATTCAGTTGAGCAGCTTGTTTTATATATTAATTAGCAGGATCTGTGTACCGGCGTTGCCCGGTGAAAGTATACCCCCCCCCAACCTGTAAAATAAAACAAGTAAACTACAGTTGAGAGTGGGAGCCACTTAGGCCTATTAAAATAGTGGCCACTGGCGCCCGTGGCCAAAATGAATGTATAATGGCAAAGTACCGACGTATTTCATATATATTTATATATTGAAGTGTTTAGCTTCCAAATAATAGCGTCTTGAATTAAAAATGGAATAATGGAAACATATTATAAGGTATTTACAGCTTCTCTTCCAATTTACGGATTTTAATGTCAAAACGCACTTTACTTCCTTTTGATGGATTAATTTGTTTAAATCAATTTTCATCCCAAACAAGGCACAGTGCCACTTTGAAGTAGGGGGTTACGATCGGGGACATAAGTTGCAGGAGCCTTATGAAGGGAGATGAGTAGCAAGATGTTTATTCACATTACCCTTGAACTTCTGCATGTCAGTACAGTTGGGAAAGCAGAATCCCGGAAGGGAGTTTCAAAGTTAGCAGTTCTGAGGAAGAAACTATTGGAGTAAAAGGGTTTCTTACACCTAGGGATCTCTACTGTGAAGGGGTGGGACGGGTTTTTCGGGGGTAGTCATGTCGAGGGGGTACAAGTGCTTGTAGTTTTTGAGAACATTCACCATTAAAGTACTTGTAGAACAGGTAGAGGGATGCAACATTTCGTCAGTGAGACAGAGGCTGAAGTCTAGATGACAGTTCAGGACCTATCAGGTTGGCGACTCTTTTTCGTACCCTGTCCAGGAGAGAGAGACAAGCAGCAGATGCACCAGCCCAACTGTGACAACAGTACTCCATACATGGGCGAATGGTGGCTTTATAGAGGTACAGGATACTTTCAGGCGTAGTAATTTTCTAGCACGGTAGAGAGAGACCACTTTTTTCTTTTTTTTTACATGGAGGTCACCACTTATCAAGGTCCAAGGGCCACTCGGGGATAAGGGTTATTGTGTGTACAGTAATCAATGGGATAGTGTAGTAATAGTATTGGAGAATTGATAAAGTTTCAGTTCATCAGGAATTTGTTTGCGTTGGACTTGAAGACATCCAGGTTGAGATCGGGAGGGAAACAGGCAAGCGGAACAGAGTTCCACAGGCGTGCAGTTCTAAGAAAGAAGCTTTGTTCATGGAATCTACGTTTTGATTTAGGCACAGATAAAGATTGGGGAAAATTATTGCCGGTGGTTTCAGCTAGTCAGGAGTTGTTTTAAAAAAGATTGGCGTGGGGGACCAGAGAATGGAGCTCAGATGAGCACTTGCCATGGAAATAACGAGAGAACAAAGATAGGCTCACTACGTCTTTTCTGTGGGAGAGAGGTTGCAGGGAAGAGAAAAGGGCATCCCCCACCAAGCCACGGTCTATTTTGTACTCTGTCAAGACAGGATAGGCTGTTTTT
Organism: Euprymna scolopes; assembly: GCF_053919585.1. NCBI lineage: Eukaryota > Metazoa > Mollusca > Cephalopoda > Sepiida > Sepiolidae > Euprymna > Euprymna scolopes. The sequence goes on along the minus strand of NC_136483.1, from coordinate 42,411,130 downwards.
AGCAGCTCCTGCCCAGATGTGGCAGCAGTACTCCAACCTTGGACGTACTTGGCTTTTATATAGATAAAGAATTGCATCATTAGTGAGATATCTTCTGGAGTGGTAGAAGGATCCCACCATTTTCCCAGCGACCTTGGCCACAGACTTGATGTATGTGCTCCATTTAAGATCAGGAGTAAAGGTCAAACCCAGAAGCTTATCAAAACATGGGGCCCCCCCTAGACGAGAGCCATCCATTTCAATTGATGCCAGATGAGGATCAGAGCGTTTATGATGTAGAGATAGGAGTTTGGTCTTAGACGCATTAAAGGTAACCAGCCACCTCTTCCCCCACTGTACCACGCGCTCAAGATCAGAGGAGAGAGAATTAGAGAGAACATAATCATTTACGGCCTTTGATATCTTGCCATAGATAGTCGTGTCATCAGCATAGATATCAACGAAAGATTTCAGTATGTGTTTTGGGAGATCATTGATGTAGATCAGGAAGAGAGTTGGGCCCAGTATGGACCCCTGAGGGACTCCAGCATTGCAACAGCCTTAGCAATGCTCTTAATGTATTTATTCCAGTTCCGAGTAAACATTAGGCCGAGGAGTTTAAAGGAAGTATTTCAGATAAAGTGTTCTTGGCCATTGCTATTCGTGGTAGAGAAGGTTTCTCGTAATTATTGAGGCAGCATTGAATGTGACCATCCATTTTTGTCCCCATTTCACTACAGATTGGAGGTCATCCTCTAGTGTTTCTGCCATTTCTTTAGATATGCGTTCATTTGTTTTCTCCTCGTGCCTGTTATAGAGAGTGGTGTCATCATACCCATCTCGTTAACAATTTGTTGCTATTTCTTCTGATGATTTAAGCACAAAATAGATTCAGTAACTGATATAATAATTAAGTGATTGATTTTGTACTACGAAACAGATAGTGCCAAGGATTGTAAATGTCAACTAAATTAAAGAAATAAATTATAAGATGATCAACATCATGAACTTTGGAATATAGAATTTTGTCATTCATTCACTATATTGCTGTGTGATTACATTGAGCTTCTTAAATAAGGATTCGTATATATTATAAGGAAATAAGGTATATATATATATATATATATATATATATATATATATATATATACTAGCAAAAGTACCCGTCGTTGACTGGGTTCAAAAACAGCCTACAGAAAATGGACTCTGATTTATGAAAGTATGATAGATTATGAAAAGGAAGAGTTGTAGAGATAGCTTCGAATTCGGGGGTATCAAAACCAAAGCAAAATATGATGAAAGTAAAAATAAAATAGATAAACCCCATAATTTATTATACCATACCTGTTCACACTGAAACACTTATTACAATATTCTGTGGATCTATATTAAAAAACCTTGTTAAACTTTGTGACATATTTCCATTCTATGGAGGTCAGGTGTGAACGAACACCCCATAATTTTATTATACCATATTTCTTCAAACTGAAACATAATTATCAAAGTATACTTACGCAGATAGATATGAAAATCTTTATTAAAGTTTGTGTCGATTTCCATTCTATGGAGGCCAGGCGCGAATTTTATTATACCATCCTTATTTAATTATATTATTTTATTTTATTTTATTATACCATCCCTATTTAAGTTAAAACATACTTATCAAATATTCTTATGTACATCTATATTAAAAACACTTGTAAACGTTTTTTTTAATTTTTTAATTTTTAATTTCTATACTTTGTAGACCAGGCGCGAACGCAGACCCCACAATTTTAATGAACCACCGTTCTACCAGATCAAACATACCCATTCCTGTTTCTCAATACATCTTCTATCATTATATGTAATCAGTTTTTTAAAATAGCCAACCATATAGGAGCCTATTCGTGACCAGGCACACACACACACACACACACACACACACACACACACACACACACACACACACACACACACACACACACATTCAGCTTTATATTATAGATATAACTCAATGTCTGTGTGTATATGCTTGTGTGTTCCCCATGAAAACAATGGTTGAGAATCTATATAAAAACTAAAAGTGTATGTATACGTAAAATTTAGTGGGGGAAATAATGGGAGTGCTCCAAATCTGTAAAATGCACTCCTAAAGGGACTATAAAGGCATAATTCCCATAAAACTTCAATCACATATCAATTTTTATAAAATTTAAATCCTATGTATAAAATATTTTGTGGAAGACAATGAAAGCGGTTCTAAATCTGTGAGTGCCCTTTTAACCTAAGGAATCAATGGGGGTCAGGACCTCCTTTAAAATTTTAAAAAATATCTTATTTTGATGAAATTTATATCATCAAAATAATAAATTTTCCGGGGAAAACAATGTAACTGGTCTTGAATCTCTACGTTATTTTCTAGGTGCTGGATATCTATATGTATTTGAAGTTTTAAGGTGCTTCTCTCTCCATGGCTTTGAATAAGCCATGGAGAGAGAAGCACCTTAAAACTTCAAATATATGTTTTCAAGTTTACTTATGAGAGAGTTATTTTAAAAGTTGACATTGCGAATATCCCAATTATTAAGCTGAAGAAATCTCAAACGGAAACTATTGAGTGTGTGGTTTCGAATCTACCTCTAACCATACTAAAAATTAAATGAAAGTATCATTTTTCCTTTTTTAACATAATATAATGTAAATGAAGAATTTTGGTATCTTTAGTATGCAACGTTCCTCCGTATATTTGTTTACTTCCTTCTCCCTCTCTTTAAATGTTTTCTTGTTATTTATATGTTTTGATCTCTCTCTCTCCCTCTCTCTCTCTCTCTGTTTGTCTCTCTCTCTCTTTCTCTCTCTCTCTCTCTCTCTCTCTCTCTCTATATATATATATATATATAATGGAAGACGAATATTTATCTGTCAGTGTGCATGTCTATTCGAAGGAGGAATATGGTTTAAATATTGATATAATCACATGTACAATTTGCATGTGTACATAATAAAAGTAGTTCTGCGTCTCTAACTGCCTCTTAAATGACACTTTTCTAACATGCTACACAATGAAATTAAACTATTTATAATGAGAGAGTTAAACATTATATATATATATATATATATATATATATATATATATATATATATATATATCTGATTAGCTTAATGCATTAAGATATTTATCTGATAATATCAATGTTGCTGTTAAAATAAATTCTCGTTAATGATGTTGCATATTATGCTATCCCACACAGTAACTTAGGTAGCACCAGATAACTTTGCTAGACTATATATATATATATATATATATATATATATATATATATATATATATATATATATATATATATATATATATATTATATATATATATAGAGAGAGAGAGAGAGAGAGAGAGAGAGAGATTTAATGTGAATCAATAAACGCTTCTTTCCCTAAGGCTTTTTTTTTAGATACTTAAATTGCACAAAATACACCTTAGTTCTAGGATTTAATTATGTTTGGAAAAGTAGGTCTAATTAGCCGAAATTTATTACTGAATGAGTGGAACATCTCTTTTTTAGCTTTTATATATTCCTCTAATCTATGTTGATTATTTAAAAAAAAATTTGTGGCTCTCTTTTATAAAGAGTGTCATCTAATTTTCATACATGTCTCACACACCACAAATATTTATGACAATTAAATGGCAAATAATAAATCTCTTTAATTATACATTTAATTATATATATATATATATATATATATATATATATATATATATATATATATAGAGAGAGAGAGAGAGAGAGAGAGAGAGAGAGTGATATGATATTGTCTATGTGCTAAAAGAACGATCTCTACAAAACTCTTCTGCTTTACAAACTTGAAACTTGATTCATATTATTTGGATTTATCGGACTACTGTTCTCATCTTGAGTGTGATTTTCACAACGTTTTGGTCGTGTATAACTTGTCGAACTCGGAAATATTTCTGTCGAACTCGGGAATTTACTCTTGTTCCGGCAAGACTGGATAGATCAAGACTGGGACTGGATAGGAGGTCCTAAGTAATTTGCAATTGTATTTTTCGGTCGCCATCACTGAGGATTTAACCTTCAACCTTCAGGAGAATATCACTTTTTGCAATTGACTTTTCAAAGTACTTTAATCACTGCACCACGGGTCTTGCAGACAATTCTAGTACGAATTTTAAAAGCCTTTAACCTATTTTATTTCTAGTTGTAAATATCACTATTTATTACTGATTAGTATATATTAACGTATATCTATATATATATATTAATGTTTTTACTTTTTACTTGTATATAATATCTATTGTTTATAATTAATGGTTCCCATATCGTATTAAATTCTATACTAGGCATAGTTAGTAATTAATTATCTCCCAGCATATGTGCTGCTTCTTTAGTCGTCTTACTCTCCACCGTTCTTCTCTGTCTATAATTTTTATTTCGTCTTTTCTGCTCCGTCTATAATTTTTATTTCCCTTTTCCTTCCAGATATGGTCAGCTATACCTGATTTTTCAATCTCTCCATGTACTACGGCTTTTCGATGTTATTCTAACCGTACTATTAGTGGGCGACATCAACTCCAAGAAATCTAAACCAGACACAAAAGGACAGTACTCAGAAACTCACGACAGTTTGTATACCATATATTTGAAAAACTCCAACGAATATGTAATCCATATGACATTAGGACAGTATTCAGGAGTGATTCCATTCTCGAGATACAACTGGTGAGAGTCTAGCCTTCTACAGAAAAAATCATGACTAAGAACTGTGTATATAAAATCCTATGTAAATGTGAAAAACTATACAAAGGTGAGATGTGTCGTCCACTAAAAGTATGGCTAGAAGAACATAAAAAAAAGCCGTAGTATGTGGAGAAATTGAAAAATCAGGTATAACTGACCATATCTGGAAGGAAAAGGGAAACCATCTACCATTATGGGACGAAGTAAAAATTATAGACAGAGAAGACCGATGGAGACGACTCAAAGAAACAATGCATATGCTGGGAGATAACCAACTACTAAGTAGACCTAGTATAGAATTTAATACGATATGGGAACCATTAATTATAAACAATAGATAATATATACAAGCAATAAGTAAAAACGTTAATATATATAGATATACGGTAATATATAGTAATATTTAGTAATAAATAATGATATTTATAACTAGAAATAAGATAGATTTAAGGCTTCTAAAATTCGTACTAGAATTGTCCGCAAGGACACGTGATGCAGTGATTAGAGTACTTGGAAAAATCAATTGTAAAAAGTGATATTCTCCTGAAGGTTGAAGGTTCAGTCCTCAGTGTGGGCGACTGAAAAATACAATTGCGAATTACTTAGGACCTCTGTCCAGTCCTGGCTTATAGAACAAGAGCTTGCTACCTCCGTGAAGTAAATAAAGGGTTCCACTTGAAATTCCATCCAAACTCCCGATTTCAACAAAAACATTCCTAAGTCCAACAAGATACACCTGAAGAAGGTCGGAAGTTACATCGACTGAAACGTTGGAAAAATCACACTCATGTTCAGAACAGTAGTTTGATGAATTTAAATAACCAATCCTCATCTCCTAAATACAGAAACATCATTGAAACTTGATATATAGGGGATTTGGCCATTTGGAACAAATCCAGATTTGATCTTTAGCTGGTAAAAATAGCAGCTAAAGGGTCAAAATGGAAAAAAATTGGAACTTGGCAGGCGTAAGTCGACTTAAAGTGCTCTAGTACGCATGCACTCATCTACATACATACATTAAAGTCGGCTAAATTTTAACGTTTTCTTATCCACCTGATGATAGCTTAAACAGTAATGACTAAGGCTGAAGCATTAAATGTTTTAGTTTCGATTCTAGCTGATGGCATTCAAGTCATATTTTCAACAATCAATAGGAAACTGACTCTATAAAAATAAATATGAAATCTGCATTAATTAGAATATAATATTTAAGCATATTTTACAATGGGGCAACGCTGATCACCTACTACTATATATTGGGTACAATATAATAATCAATAGAGAATTGCCTCTTAATATATACGAAATCTGCATAAATTAACACATCATATTTAAGCATATTTTAATGATCGTTTGCATTCCAATGACCAAAGGAAAGAATCAATCCCCAATCATAAGTTTTGTTTATTCTTTTTCCTTTAGCAAATGCCTATATTTTTTCTTCACTGCCTTACGCATATTTCTCTACTCTCAGTCGTAGTTTACTTGGCTGCTTGTCAGGGACGATCAAATATCAGTAAAGTCAACACATGAAAAACTCACTTTAAAAATGCAATCAGAAAAAAAGACACTTACAAAAAATAATCATCTGAGAATGTTTGAAGCGAGGTTTTCATGATTTTGATAGGTTGTTTTTGTTATCTTTCTTAAACATCTTTTATTTTGTTTTAGAACACTGTGTTGGTTTTACTAGTATTTTATCGTATCTGATGAGCAGCCAAATAGAGTAAATGTTTTTCGTTATAAGTTGCAAAATTTGTTTAAGACAGTAAAAAGTAGAATATATATGCTCTGAAGTTGGGAAAAAACTTTGAACAATTTGGATGGTATTATAAAGGATATATAGCTGAAAAATATATTTTTATATAAATTCAACCATATACATATACATACGAGGGACATATATATATATACAGTGATGATCATATTTATTGGCACGGTAAAATAAAAGTTAAATTTTGTCTAATAAATTCTAAAAAAGGGATTAAATTAAAGAAAATAACAAAGTATATTATGTATTTTTAACTGGCCTTTCCGATGCAGCAATCGGATTTTAGAAAAAATAAATAACAAAGGAACAACAAACATAATTGCAAAAAACCCTTGTTCAAAATTATTGGCACGATTTATTTAATAATCAATTGTATAGCCTTTGGCCTTGATTACCTTCCTCAGTCGCTTTTCATAGTTTACAACCAAGTTGTTGCACTCTTCAGTAGTAATTTTAGCCCACTCTTCCTGACAATAATCCTCCAATTGAATAAGATTCTTAGGCTTCCTTTGCATTACCCTCAATTTTAATGTTCTCCATAAATTTTCAATTGGATTAAGGTCTGGGCTTTGGGATGGCCACTCCAAAACATTAATATGATTGTCCTCAAGCCATTTCTTAGTCAGTTTAGCCGAATGCTTTGGGTCATTATCTTGCATGAACCACCAACGACGACCAAGTGAGAGCTCTTTAGCAGAGTCTTTCAGGTTTTCATCCAATATTTTAACATAATCTTCCTTTTTTATGCTACCTGTGACCTTAACAAGTCGCCCTGGTCCAGAGGCAGCAAAGGATCCCCAAAACATCAAACTGCCTCCACCGTGCTTCACTGTGGGTATGGTGTTCTTAGGCAGGAAAGCTTCGCCAGATTTTCTGTAAATATAAGACACTTCATTATGGCCAAATAACTCTATTTTCGTTTCGTCAGTCCATAGAACACGTTTCCAGAATGCAACATCTTTATCAATATGACGTTTTGCAAAGGCTAGCCTTGCTTTCAGGTGCATAGGCTTCAATAAGGGAGTCTTTCTCAGACGACATGCTTTTAAACCAGCTCTCTTCAAAACTCTACCAACTGTATGTCGAGATACATTCACTCCAGAGGTGCTCTGTTCATCAACAATCTCCCCAACAGAGATCCTTGGGTTTTGTTTTACTTGTCGAACAATTTTCCGTTCATCTCTTGGGGAAAGAATCCTTTTTCTCCCTCTACCCTCTAAACTCATAACGTGGCCTTGCGATTTGAACTTGTTTATTATGGCTCTAACAGTGGATTTGGGAAGGTTTAGCTTCTTTGAAATCTTATCATAGCCCTCCCCATTGGTATGGCATGCTACAACAAGCTTCCTGACGTCTTCGCTGTGTTCCTTAGTTTTAACCATGGCGATTGAAAATTATAATTTAGTCACTTATAATAGTTTAAATAAATCGCTATCTAAAAATTATCTGAAAAAAATTATTCACTGAATTAGCGTTAAACAAGCATAATATGGCTATAAAAAAGTTCAGAAAGCACGTAAACCGGAAATTGATTGATATTATACTGATACTAAAAGAAAAACAAAGCCGTGCCAGTAATTTTGAACAAGGGTTTTTTGCAATTATGTTTGTTGTTCCTTTGTTATTTATTTTTTCTAAAATCCGATTGCTGCATCGGAAAGGCCAGTTAAAAATACATAATATACTTTGTTATTTTCTTTAATTTAATCCCTTTTTTAGAATTTATTAGACAAAATTTAACTTTTATTTTACCGTGCCAATAAATATGATCATCACTGTATATATATATATATATATATATATATATATATATATACACGAGGGACATATATATATATATATATATATATATATATATATATATATATATATATATATATATATATATATACACGAGGGACGTTCTAAAAGTAATACCTCCTACTTTTATTCCGCCCGAAAAAATCAAAGGAAATTGCAAATTGCATTGTCATTATTATTGAATTTATGCATTCATGAACTGAAAGTTTCATCTCTCTGCTGCAGATATTTTCTCGAGTTTGGGCGATTTCTTTGAAAGTCTTTCAATTCTGGTGGAGCTTTATAATTGACACATTGAGGAACTAGGCAAATGAAACTGAAAGTATGAATATTAAAATAAATGCCTATTTATTCCTATGATTCATTTTGATATTAAAATCAGATTGAGTATATTTTTCACTATGCTAATAATAAAATAAGTTTTAATTTAAAAAGCAACACTTATAAATATTATAATGTCATTTGAAAAAACAAATTTGATATCAATGTTAAATTATTTCTTTAATAAAATTCAACTTGAATGACATAAAAGAAATAAAATGAATAATTGATGTAATCCATGTTAGCTTTCATGTAAGCAATATAAATAACATAAGCTAGTGCTGGTTACAAAACTTAAGTTTAATGTTTTTGAACAAGTGAATAACCATTTTATCTAAAATAAAATGCTCCTATTATTTTCAATAATTCTTTTGTCTCAAATTTTTTAACAACTTAAAAAATTATGATTTTTTTTCCATAGAAAAAGAAACATTAAAATTATATTTTTTGTCTTTTGTACAAAACCATATGCACAGATGTATCTTCAGGTAACCAGCTCTTGAAAATAATATCTTTATTAGATTAATTTGCAGATTTACACTGCCAAAACTACGGAACAACAGCAATGTAGTTTTTAAAAAATTAGATATTATTTTTATTAATTATGGACAATTGTTCTTAAAAATGCCATTAAATTATTGATGCTAACAAATGTCTGAAAAATATAAGTTTCCAATTAAATTTAACTGAAAGTAAATGTTGCAGCTTTGTGTCTTTTCAAATAAAAAATACTCAGTATATTTGTGGATAAGTCGATCTTGTGTATATATTGGCTTTTGAATGTTTATCAAAAAATTGAAAGTGTATATGTGTATAATTTGCCTTCAACAAATTCATAGTATAATATATATATATATATATATATATATATATATAAATACACACACACAAACACACACACATATATATATATCAAATACACACACACACACACACACACACACACACACACACACACACACACACACACACACACACATATATATATATATATATATATATATATATATATATATATATATATATCATTCTCTTTAATCTACTGCATATCTTATAAACTGACAAATGAGCCGTGGGCATTTACTCATAAAACTTAGCAAGTTTACTATTTACTTTAATAGCATATATATTTCTGCCGAAATATGCTAGTTTTTGTATATTAATATTTGTTTCTTACAAATCAAAATTATAATCATGAAATAGACCATTTTTTATTGACAACTGTGGATTATTTGTATATATAAAACAAACAATTCTTTATGACAATTTGCATTGAAATTTCCAAATATATTATATGGTTGTCAATTGCATATACAAGGTAACCCTATCGCTCATTCCCAAATGCCAAATGTCATCTAAGAAATCGTTTATAAAATTCACAATTCTTTTGGAAATCAAACAGTATTTAGTGCATATAAACTTCATTCTATACTTCACTCATCCACCAAGTTCGTGTTTTATCACTGTTATGTGACATGTGGGGACACTTTGGTGATTGTCTCACCAGTAAAAGATATGATCTTGAATGCGCTTCATAGTCCCCGAACTTCATGCACTACCTCATAATTTTATCTATGGGGGTTACCTCAGAGAGAACATCACCTCAAAACAATGCTCAAATTATTCCTGGATTGAAGAGGACCATCACAGCCTTAATCAAGAGTATATTAGAGTTACTGAAAATTTATACATATCCAGACGTGTTTATCATAAGATGATTAATTAATAGCTGAAATTTAGTGGACCAGTTTGTCATAGACTGAAGTTTATTTGTACTAAATATAGCTGAATTTCAGAAAGTATTGTGAATTTATAAATGCTTCCATAGTTGACATTTTTGTCGTTACCTCCTATATAAACATTAATACCATGAATGAGCATATTGCACATGTTGCTCTTTAATTGTAACCTAAAAATATCGACTTATACACAATTACATACTGTTATGCAAAAATATTAAAAGAATCATTTGAGGCAATTTAATTGCAACAAAATTATTTTTTTCCATTTCATTAGAATTATTAGTTTTTTTACATTCAGAAACAAAAACTTTATTTGTATTTCATTATCATAGGTCTTCTGATTATATTTAATTAAAATAACATGTTTATGTGCTAAAAAATTATTAATGGGTTGTTACTGAGATTAATTTCTTCAATATATGTTGCATTGCATATGAATAAAAGAAAGAGAAAGCAGCATTATGCTATTAAATATCAACAAAGGTAAAAATCTAAAGTAAACAGTGACAAATATGTAGATAATCTATGATGACTATGATGAATATGTAAAATAACGACTACACCATTAAAAATACTTGACAAATATATAAACTATGCATATAAACATATTCTGCACTGAACTAAAAATTGTTCAAGCTAGCCTATAGAAAGCAACAACTATAAATGCCATGGTTTTACAACATTTAAAGCTATCGTCTAGCAATCTACCATAACTAAAACACAAGAAGAACAAATTTTAAAGAAAAGCATTGGAAACCTAAGATAAGGGGAATAGTAATAATTAAAGAGTCATAGCAAATAACTCAAAGCAAAAGGAGATAGAAAAATTGATTCGTAAAATATCAAAGATAAAAATCAAATATCACTCAAATGATATAGAATTTTGGAAAAAAAAATTAATAAAATATTTTGCACCATTTGCTCTTTTAAAAGAAACCGTTTCAAATTGAAAATATAATCATCTTGAAGAGTTGTTTACTTTTTTAATTTACGGATTATCATTCATACTAATGCTTTTTAATTACCTTTTATTCATATAAAATGCTAGAGTTTAAGAAATAAGCAACTCATGTTTTATAGATTTGTACATTCATGCAACATAAAAGTGGAATTACCTGTTTTCAGGTATTAAATAGTGGATATTTTCTTCTTTTAAATTCAGCTACTCTTTCAACCAACCCAAAACTTGTTGAACCTATTTCTTGTTAAAAAATAGCCACAAATTAAAATGCAAGCATTAAAAATGTACAGTTACCCATTTAATGCTTTTTTATATTTCAGGTTTTCATATTTATAAAAGGCATTCAATCTTTATTTGTTTGTTTTTAAGCTATTTATGCCAGAAAATTTGAAATACTAGAAAGTTCTATGTTAAAGCATAAAATGTTGAAAAGTGCAACCTATGTAAACTACGATCCTCGTCTTTGTATTAATGCTTTTACTTTATTATTACTTATGTATTTCAATTTATATAGTTTTGAATAATGTTTCATCTTTTCGCCCTTCTACTTTGTTTCTACTAATGAATTGCTCTACTTGCATGATATTTGTATCTGTATGCTTGTAGGCACCCCCATATATATATATATATATATATATATATATATATATATATATATATATATATATATATATATATATAATGTTTCATAATATGCACCTCTATTTTAAATATGTCTTATCTTAATCTCATAATTTTTGTAACTCTTATGGTTAAACAAACAATATAAGTAGTCTTATATTTTATTGTTATATTTTCTCCTAAAATACCGTAATCTCAATTTCTTATTAACTTAAAAGTATTTATACATGTTTTAACTCTAATTTATTTTAATGAATGGTTTTAAGAAGTCTATAAATGATAAACTGAACTAATATTAGTATTATGCACTAACCTCAAAAATGAATTCTTTCGTTAACTTTCTATAATTTATATGAATACGTTACTTCCTTAAATTTATAAAGTATTAACCCTTTATCCACCATTAATTAATTCTGATAAAGTGAATATTAACCAATTTTTAAATAAATTAGTGATAACAAAAAATGTTGGTATATTTTGCGTTTGTAAGATTTTTACTATATTTAGTCTACTGAGTACTATTATTAAATCTTTATAAAGCAGGTTAAACTTATTATCGTTATATTAAATTTAGAATCTTAGGCTTCTAATAATAACGTTTATAGTGGTATTTAAATTAAGTCCTTATATACTATTTAATTAAATTTTTAATTAAAACTCAGTTCTCTTAAGAAATATTATTATTATTATTATTATTATTATTATTATTATTATTATTATTATTATAGATTAAATTATGTTAAAAATTCTGGGAAATATAGACTTGTTACTATAGCAACGAACGTCAGCCGTATCTACAACCACTTTCCTTCGTTCTTTCTTTCTCCTTCTTCCTATTTAACTTTTTAACTTCCTGTAAATTTCTAGCATAGACGTCTGACCTAATTTAAAGAATTAACCCCACTCATCATTGTGTCTCGCGGCTGCTGATTAAACCCCCTATCCTTTCCCTTATAGAGACCTACAATAGAAATTATAAAGCCCTCTAGCTTTTCTTTTATTCAATTTATTGTCACTGAAATTGGTGAAATTGCCCATTTTTCAATCAAATGGATTGATTGCCTGCTGTAGTTGGCGATTTATTTCAATGCACTGGGAGGCAGTTTTACATACCTTCCTGCAGTGACTTAGTCAATAATAAATCGTAGACTATGTTGCACTGTAGAGAACTTACTGTTGATTTTATAAAATTATTCTTATATTATTACTTAATGTAAAGGCTTAAAAAGCAAAATTCAAGTACCATTGTTCTATTATATTCTAAACATAAACACTAATTTCGAACGTGCCTCCGTCTTATCAAAGCACCTACTGTTGATTTTATATGCCAGGCCCTCTGCTTGTGCAGTGATAAAACTTTTCAAATGCACTTGTGATGTTAAATTCTATAAGGGTGTTAATTTTGTTCAAAATTAGATTGTTCCTTCTTTAATTAGATTTTTTGATTATTGATTATCAATTTTCGATCCTTATCAGAGACATTCCGATACAAAACCTATCTAAGAACATGCCTAGAAACATAAAGTATATATGTGTGAAATTTCCAAAAATCGGCGTAGCTGTTTCGGAGTCCATAAGGAACAATCTCCCCCCTCTCTCTCTCTCTCTCTCACACACACACACACACACACACACACACACACACACACACACACAAATACATTTTACATACATATATATATATATACATATATATATATATATATATATATATATATATATATATATATATATATATATATAGTGAGAGAGAGAGAGAGAGAGAGAGAGAGAGAGAGAGAGAGAGAGAGATACTAGCAGACCGTCCAGCATCACCTAGTCATAAAATATACTTTAATATATTTTAAGTTATGCAGATTTACAGTCAATACACTGTTGGTTATTATATTGCACCCAATATATAGTAGTGATATTTTTAAAATGACTTGGGTGCCATAAAGTTAGAATCGAAACGAAAACATTTAGCACCCCAACCTTAGTCGTTACCATTGTATGGATAAGAAAAAGTTGAAATTTAACATATACATGTATACTTGCACATGCGTAGAAGAGCATTTTAAGTCGATTTATGTTGACCAAGTTCCAATTTCTTTCAATTTTGACCCCTGAGCAGCTATTTTTACCGACTAAAGGCCAAATGGAATTGGTTCCACAGGTCCTAATCCCCGTTATGTCAAGTTTCAAATTTGTAGAAAAAAAATTGACAAAGGAGTTTGGTAGAAACTGTTCCTCAGATAGACAGACAAAACAACTTACATAGTCATCACCACTTATTAAGGCCAAGAGGCCACTTGAGGATAAGGGTTAAAGAGTGTACAGTAGAAATTGGGCAATATAGTAATCGTTAGTAGTGGAAATTCGGTAAATTTGTTAAATTATATGGAACGGCTCATCAAAAACTTGTTTACATTAGACTTGAAGACAACCATATTGTAGTCAGCTAGAAAGCAGGAAAACGGAAGACAATTCCATAGGCGTGCAGTTCTAAGAAAGAAACTTTGTTCATGGAATCTACGTTTAGGTTTAGGCACAGATAAAGAGTGGGGGAAATTAGTGATAGTGTTTTCTGTTAGACGGTTGTTTCTTGTGAAAGTTTGACGAGGGGGGACCATAGATTGGAACTCAGTCGAGCACTTGTCATGAAAATAACGATAAAGCAGAGAAACTTCGCAACATCTCTTCTGTGAGAAAGAGGTTGCAGGGAAGAGAAAAGAATATACAAGTTAGAAAAGCATTTCATCCAAGGCATGAAAATTGTTAAACAAAATGTTTTTACTATAGGCTTTAAAAATAAAGGTACAAGATTCAATTTGAAATTTATTTATCTTCAAAGTGCACTTTTATAAATTTTACAAAGTAAAGTATAAAAATTTAATTTAAATTGAATCAAAAAATTACATTGGATTTATTTTATATAATGTACATTCTGTTGCACTTAAAAAAAAATCATTGAAAATTTTATATTTACATCATTAATTGCTAGATGAAAGATAATGTTTTTAAATTGCAACAAAATGTACATTACATAAAATAAATCCAAGGTAGTTTTTTTGATTTAATTTAAATTAAATTTTTATACTTTACTTTGTAAAATTTATAAAAGTGCACTTTGAAAATAAATAAATTTCAAATTGAATATTGTACCTTTATTTTTAAAGCCTATAGTAAAAACATTTTGTTTAACAATTTTCATGCCTTGGATGAAATGCTTTTCTAACTTGTATCTTATCTTTTTAACATTATATTTTAAAACTCTCCTTCTCTCTATTTCAAATTGTATTTCTCCTCACACCACAACTTATTTTTGCAACCCCCTCTTTGTATCATTACAGGTCTGAATATTCTCTCTGTTTCAGTTTTTATTTCTTCTCACACCACAACTCATTTTTGCAACTCGCTCTTTGTAATACAGGTCTGAATAATGAGAAAATCTGAATTTTTTTTAACAAAAACTTTAAAATAACTTTTTTTAGATTAAATTTGTTTAAACTTCTTTCAGAATAGAAAATCTTTAAAATTTAATAAGGAACATATTTCATATAGGTTTCATTAACAAATATTCAGTACATAACAAGAAAAATAGAGATGAAAATTTCAAAAGGACTGTATAACTGGTTATGGTCAATAGTAGTCCTCGCCAGCGAAAGTCTTTGTTATTGTTATTCTATTATTATTTAAAACATTTTGTGTCCTGCTCTTTCACGTGAGGACTAATATATATATATATATATATATATATATATATATATATATATATATATATATATATATTCCTTAAAAAGTATATAAAACAACTAATAATATTACTGGATAGAACAGATACAAAAAATATTGTATAAATGCATATATTCAACCAACATCACTGATAATAAAACATATCAATCTAAAACTAAAACTAGATAAAGCATCAATTATGATGGCTGTCAATGAATAGAAGTTTGCTGATGTAGACTTACAGTTTATTCTGGAAAATTCAGCATGTGAATATCTATTTTGAAAGAGATCATGTAATAAAAAAATAACTTACTAGTTCTTATGCTTACATAATTTTTGGATCGTGTTTCCTTCTTGATCTCTAAATTAAATCTTCAAAAACAATATTTCAAAAGTAATAAATTTAGACATTTGCTTTTATAGACTTTAGCCATTTTTGATTTTCGTGGAATTATTTTATTTGTTTAGAAGTTTTCATTTTATTTCGAATATAGCTAATTATAACAGTACCAATCATATGTCACATCGATGCGGTCAATATCAGTTCACTAATTCTCTGCTTAACTGAAATAACTAATGAAATTATAAGAGGATCTGAATGCAAAAAAGTATATATGAAGCTTTTCTATAAGTAAGTTGTAAATATAAATTTTAGAATAAAATATTTGGAATTTAAGAAAACTCATTTGTGTATAACACTTTTATGGTAAATAACTATATTCCAGTATTTGATCTTGTTATTGACTCGTCTCATTAAATATGGGTTAGAGTACAGTTGCTGATAATTGTGGTACTGGGTACTGTTGGTAAACTTTTTTTAGAAAACAGTGAATATTGATTCCATTTTATTTGCCATAGAATCGAGCAAATTAATTCTTATTCTCAAGAATTAACCAATATTTAATCACAACATGCTGAATAAAATACAATCTAGGCGTGATATCCATTTAATTGTATACAATATTAATAATTTAATCAAAACGTTTTATTTTATAATCATGGTACTTGCAAAATTTATTATATATTTTGCAAACCCCTTTCCTCTGATGAGAAGAATTGCATTTTTCAAAACTTTGCAGAATAAGGTTTTTCTTGCTAAGTTGTACTCATTTTCTAATAATTAAATTTTTGAATACCTTCCTTACAGGTTTATAATGTCTTTTTAAAAATTTGAATAAATTTTCAATAATAATATTTTTCTATTATATATATATAAAGATAAAATAAATACACTATGTATCATAAAATGAAATGCTGTGGAGACAGCATTCATAATAAAGAAAAAAGAAAAGATAAGTAAACACATTTGATGATCTATTTCTGTGTTTAATTGTTTTCCCTTTTTGTCTTTTCCATATATATATATATATATATATATATATATATATATATATATATATATATATATATATATATATATATATATATGAAATTATTTCTGACAGTATGTTATATATTACACAATTTGCTTTTTGGGTTTGTCAACTGATGCTAATGTTTTGGCAAGTAATACCACTAAACAGGGGATTTGTTTTGTTCGGGGGCTGGAGATAATAAACAAATACCATAAAGCGAAAAGTAAGACTCATACCGTATCTGTACCAGTGCCTCAAAAATTCCCCCCCCCCCTAAAGTGGATATCATCTTTGGCTCATTAGTCAAACAGTTTAAGGTAATGCATTCGGATAGAGCAAAATCCGAATAACACTTATAAAGCTATTGCTTTACTTGTATAGTATTTTTCCTATCAGGAATTAATGCGTTTTCAACATCCATATTTTTTCATTGTCTGTAATGGTAATTTAACTGAAATAACTGTAGTGTAGAAACTAATAATCTGATTGAAATGAATCACGATATTTAAATATCATTTAAAGATTAATATTTTTATAAAATTCCTAAGAATTTTTTTTATTAGTGACGCCATCTCTATGTCATACGTGGAACTTATTGGAGTATGTCATATATATATATATATATATATATATATATATATATATATATATATATATATATATATATATATATATATATATATATTAGGTTGGGGTGAAAAAATTGCAAACCATTCTTCTAAGCTTCGTTATGGGTCCTAAAAGTTGTTATAGTACATGAAAAACATTAGTGCAAATTATTTGATGATTAATTTATGTTTAACGGTCCCAACTTGATAGAAAACCATGATGGTACATATTCTTTAACAATGTAGCCTACCATCGACAGAAGATTTTCAGATAGCTGCTGCTAAAACATATATAAGACAAAGTTTGCCCATGTTAACAATCTGATATGCTTCATTTTGCTAGGTTCTGCATACCTGATATATTTCAGATCATATGCACATGGCTGTAAAACACCATTTTGTACCATTAGGCATGATTTCAGAAGGTACTTCTGATTCTTGCCGAGTGACGACTATATGGCATGATGCTATAAAACCTTTAACGCTTCGAACTCTGTTTAATAGCCAATTTTTAATTCCCTTAACAATATAATTTTTACAAAACAACAATATAATTTTTACAAAATACATGATTCGTCCTATTATTTTATTCGGTTTTACACCTATTTGTTTTTTTGTTTTTTGTTTTGTTTTTTTGTTTTGTTTTTTTTGTTTTGTTTTTTTCATTTTGTTTTAATAGCGTCATTACTAAGAAACAGGCTCACATTACGAATCTTGTCTTCGGAAATTATGTTTATGTTCGCGGGTTATACCATTGAAATTACGTTTACAATGGAAATGTTAATTTCTGTTTAGAAGGACTGTGGAGGAATGTTTTCGGCCTGTTTTATCATTGTCAATATTCAAAACCACAGTCTTAATATTAGGATGGGAAGGGTATGATTATTATTATTGCTGTTGTTGTTGTTGTTGTTGTTATTATTATTAATAATAATAATAATAATAATAATAATAAGAAGAAGAAGAAGAAGAAGAAGAACAACAACAACAACAACAACAACAACAATAATGATGCATACTGTAAGGAATATGCATATACATAATTATATAATATACAAATATGTATATAAAATATATGACTAAAGGTTGGGACCCTAAGCAAAAAACTTTTACAACAAACTTATTATTATTTAACAACATTTCTAGACTAACAAAAAGAAAAATAATTCACCCCACACTAATATATATATATATATATATATATATATATATATATATATATATATATATATATATATATATATATATATATATAGGGAAGCATTATCATCAGCATCGGCAGAGCCTGACGGAGGATATCCCTGCGGGAAATGCAACAGAATCTGCCGCTCCCGTATCGGTCTGCTCAGTCACAGCAACAGCTTCCACCACTCATGACAACCTTCAGGTACGATTCTCCATCGTTTATCTTAGATGGAAGGACGCCATATATATGTTTATTTACTTTAGAAATATCAGTTAAGTTGAAGATAAATCTGTGACATTATTTTTCTCGGAAATTACTTTTATTTCAATATTTACTCGTGACTTAAATGATCGTATTTATAATTTCTTAATACAAAATTGATAATTTAATATTAGTATTACTTATTTTGAGTAAACTTACCATATTACTTACTAATGTTCACATTATCTTAGCTAGAAAAGTGCAATGACATTCTGAATTTTAGAATTATTTTGCAGACAGTAACAGAATTATGAACGTATAGCTTGGTTTCACAAATTTGCTTTATTAATAGTTGACAAGAAAGAAAAGTTATTACAAGTTGTAATTAAATATTCTCTCTCCAAAATTTATAAAAACAATTTTCATTTAATGACTTGGTGCACGTTCAAAATGAAAATTTAAGAATTGATAATTACAAACCAGTTAGCAAAACAATATTTCCCATATATATTTCTTGAACCTCTGCAGTTCCAGAAGACTTTGTCATTGAGTCTTCAAATTAATATTTTTACTTTAATTATTCCAGTAATTTATTTAGATATTTTAAAATTCTAATTTGGATAACGAATTGAGTAATTGTGTACTGATCTAACTATAATATACAAAGCAGTTTTTTTTCTCTCAAATAGGTTTTGAAATAAAAAAAATAAACCGTCTTTGAAGTTCCAAACTATTTTAGTTTTGTGCTAATTTATCAAACTAATAAAGGTTAAATAACATAAGTCTGAATACATATCTATGAATATTTATATGAATATAATTATATTATACTGGCATTTAAAAAAATAAGAAATTCGTATATGTATTATGTCTACTTAAAACTAAAAGCAGCCTGTTAAAAAGATAAGGGATTTTTTAATTATTTCAAAATTAGTGAATTTCCAACAAATTAAAAAATATAGAATTTTCTATTGATTAAAATGAATTTGTTATATAAAAATCTCATAAAACATTTATTTGTACTTTAAATAAGGAAGTATAACATTTTCAATTTCCTTTTCTCCTTCAAATATGTGAGTTAGGCAACTCAGGGATTTAGCAGAATAAATCTTTGGTAAGATTCTCTAACACAAATACTTGCAAAGCATGGCTGGAAAGAAAGATATAAAGGTTCTAAAGCATCATTTTTTGTTAATATAACAAGCATAATTAACATACAAGCATAGTTAGATAACAATAGGCAAGAGAATAACATTAATGACTCTGAGAGAAAGGAAAAGAATGAAAGAGTAAAGCTTCAAAAATGAGAAGAAGTGGAGAAAAGGGCTGGAAAAAGAAGAATTAGAGAAAGAAATGAAAATAGATTAAAAAAAAGTAAAAAGGAAATAAAGAAATGACAGAAAAATACTTTAGATTGGTAAATTATTTAAAATTCTTCATACTCTAATATATTATGAAATATTCAATGATTTTAGAGAGAGATTACTTCAATCATTTTGCTATTTTATCACAGCATTTCCCGATGGACGGTTTGTCCTGTTCTCCATGAGTTATGGCTTTAATCCTTGAGCTAAATAATAGTAAAAGACATTTACATATTGTAAGAGCATTGCATAACCATAAAAAGAATATAATTAAAAGTTTTTCGTAATAGACACTTGACATGAGAAAAGCTAAGAATAAGTAACAATGCTTCTCCGTCTAAAATATTGCATTTGGCATTGCAGTATAGATTTTATAGTATACAGTATACACCTAAAAGATAGCAGAAAGTACAGCCAAAAAAATTATAATAATAAAGCAAAACATGGTTATTATTGGAAGAAATAAAATCGCTGAATAGTTAGATTTATTCATGTAGAAATTGAAATAAAAAGATAAATATTTAGCATCATGGAAAATAATATATAACACAAACTACAGATGATAAATACTTAATACTTTCTATTATCAAATTAGTAGACTTGAAATTCTGTTGACTTTCATAAATAAATGTTATTCATCCAAAAGGTTTTTATTAGCAATAAAAATCTCTGTTCATTCAAAAATTTTTGAATTGCTGCATATGAGAGACAATACAATTTTGAGGTTATTTCTTCGGTTTATTTACCTCTTCTCCAGGAGGTTATACTCATGGTTAGGTGATTAGCAATAAACTAACCCTTTTCAAAGAGACAAAGTAAAGTCTGGGAGAATGGACCTACTAGGACTAAACAGCGCCATACCTCAGCCTGACAGCAACAAAGTCACTGTTGGACTGATTGTCGATGACGTATGTTTAACTGGTATGAAGAACACCGACTAAACTGTATTATTCATTGGTATTAGAAATACCATTCATTTTTTATTCTTTATATAAGTAATACTATACACATTATTTTTATGAGATCTTCATACATTTATCAAAGGATTTAAATATATCAAGCATTACTTCCCTCGCTTTATCTGCCTTATCCAGTGTATTATATAAGCATTCAGAGATGATTGTTAGAATATCTACAGCAGAACGGGGTGGCTTAAATTCAGAAAGATGTTTAGCATTTCTAAGATCATGAACTTTCGCTAGATTGATTAAAGATTTAGATTTTAGCGAAGATGGGGCGATAATTTTGAGGGTTAGTTCTCTCACCAGAGTTCTTGAAGACTGGTATGACAGAGACAATTTTCCAGCTATCAGGCAAGCAAGATTCGCAAGGCATCTGTTATAATTTTTGTAGAGGACAGGTGCTAGCTTAACAGAGCATCTTTTATTACTACAGCAGGAATAAAATAAGGTTCATATGCTTTGGAGGTGTCAAGAATGATTTTTATGATATCAAGGCATTGGAAAGAATCATGATCAGATCATTGTGTAGTTTTTGTACGTAGCAGGAAATGTGGAAAAGAGTCGTTTATGCAGTTCATAGTGGATTTTCAAGCAAACCAACACTGGACAAGAGGTTCAGCGATGCAAACAATATCATGATGGTTAAATAGTAATGGAATTGTTGATTTCCCATTATTCGCCAGACTATTATAGATTTTCCAGAAATTTTAAGTTTCTTAATTTTTGTGAATCAATGAATTTTCTGGTTATCTTGATATACTTAGTTTTAATTACAACTATTACACTCACACAAATTTTTATTGATGATACACATCTTTGTGTATTCATTTTAATCAACAAGAAATTTCTTTAAAATTATACAATAAAAAATATTCACATGAGATTTGTACACGTGGACGTCAAAAAATGGTTTGCATGTATACTGATTGGCTTTTTCAGATGCATTAGTTAACTAAAATTGTGGATGCATTATTTTCCATGGGCATTATTTCTTTGTGGTTTGCAAAATACAATAAATTTAGCTTAGTAAAAATCAAAATACTTAATGTCTGTCTATATAAAAAGTACTAGTCTCCAAACATAAATGTGATTTCTAGATTTAAAAATAAGGTTGGATGATCAATTTTATGTTGAACAGTTATATGTTTTGCTTATTCTTGTTTTATAGATTATATTTTTGGCTAGCATTTCTTTTAGAAACAATCAATCTGTAAAAGATCATTTCTATTTAAACTAACAGATACTACAATTTCGGGTCAGAGTAAATCTGGCAGTAGTGATAAGTATGGAATGACTCCACACTCTTGAAATTTCCCATACTTGTATCTAAACATTAAGATACCGTTTTGTATTATATCCATGATGTACGAATAATTGAGCGACATCTTTTTTTTCCAAAATCATTTAAAAACCATTTAATTCTGAAAAGATAATAGCAGGAAAGTGATTTACACATGTACTCATCTGTTCATCGTTTTATTTATATAAATAGATCGGATATAAATTTCACGCAAATAGTGATGATACAGATTGACGGGAAAGACGGACTCTTGTTTTCCTTATGATAGCACTTTTATATAGTTAACATAGATACTATCAATTCAAATTCTATCTTTTGAACTAATAATGTAAATTTCTTACCTCTTATAAACTTTCATTTAAATGTATGTACTAATTTACCATAAATATGAAAGGTTATAATGATATTAGCATGATTACATTTTATTATATTTACTAGTTCATTTTAAATAGATATAGAAATCTGAAATTTAAATGACATGCTTTAAATTTAAATCACTATTGTAAAAAAGTGTTAAAGTTAAATGTTTCTTAAATTATAAACATATAAAACTATATATTTTAAATCTATACTCCTATAAATTTGCTTTTTGGTGTATTAATATTCATATTAAAACCCCGTTTTTCTTTTTATTTTCAAAGAAAATACAACTTTGTTATAGATGGGTCGTGGAATTACATTCATCTGCAAAAGATCTAGCTAATTTGCATATTCTTTTAAACATTTTAATTAATTCCCTATTAGTTTTTTTTGGTTTTCTTATGGGATGATCATCTTTAGTTAACTATTACGTGTAATTATATTCCTGCAGATATTTTACATGATTTATACTTGCATAATATTTGTGTAAAAAGGTTATAGTAAACAAAAGCCTCTTTCTATATATATTTATGTATGTGTATATATATTCGTGTAAAAAATTTTGCCTACCAAACTTCTCTGTCAGATTTTGGTCTATAGACATGAAACCATATATATAGGGTATTCGAACCCATGCGAAACTTTATATTTGGGTTTTCCTCGAGGAAGTTCGGTGCAAAAGTGTGAAAATTAGAAAAATGGAATTTGCCAGGTGAAGGTCGAATGACAGCATTACAAATATGCATGCGTAACGTAATAGCTATTGGTTTATGTTTTAATTTTTAGCCTTACAGCAAACATGTCTTCATAGATCAGCCATTAACATCAAAGAAAAAAATAAATCGTAAGCTAAACGTTTTGGTTCCAATTCTCAGTGGTGGCGTATGAGTCATTTTTAAAAAACTTTTTTAAATCATTACTATGTATTGCGTCCAATATAATATAATAATAAATACGAAATCTGCATTAATCAAAATATATTTAAGCGTATTTTATGACCGGGCAATGTCAGGTGGCTTACTGGTTATTAAATAGAGGTGAAATTTGTTGTAATCATATGACATTTTATATATATATATATATATATATATATATATATATATATATATATATATATAGTGTATCACAAAAGTGAGTACACCCCTCACATTTCTGCAGATATTTAAGTATATCTTCATGAGACAACAATGAAAAAATGACACTTTGACATAATCAACAGTAGTCGGTGTGCAGCTTATATAACACAGTTAATTCATTTTCCATTCAAAATAACTCAAAATATAACAATTAAAAGAAAAACACCTGCCAATAAAAGTGAGTACACCCCTAAGAACCTACACCCCTAAATGTTCAAATTGAGTACTAAGTGTTATTTTCTCTCCATAATGTCATATGACACATTAATGTTATTAGGCCCATCTGTGCATAGGGAGCAGGTGTGTTCAAATTTGTAGTGCAGCTCTCTCATACTGGTCACTGAAAGTTCCAACATGGCATCACATGACAAAGAACTCTCTGAGGATCTTAAAAGACGGATTTTTGCCCTACATGAAGATGGCCAAGGCTACAAGAAGATTGCCAACACACTGAAACTGAGCTGCAGCATAGTGGCTAAGATCATTTAGCATTTTAAAAGAGCAGTGTTCACAGATCACGCCTCGGGTAGGTTGTCCAAAAAAGCTGAGCGCACATACTGAGCATCACATCCAAAAGCTTTCTTTGAAAGATCAGCGTAGGAGTGCTGTTAGCATTGCTTCAAAGATTGAAGAGGGAAGGGAGTCAGCCTGTTAGTGCTCAGGTCATATGCCGCACTCTACATCAAATTGTGTGCATGGCTGTCACCTCAAGAGGAAGCCTCTTTTAAAGATGGTACACAAGAAAGCCCGCAAACAGTTTGCTGAAAACATGTCAACAAGACACATGGATTGCTGGAACCATGTCCTATGGTCTGATGAGATGAAGATTACTTTGTTTGGTTCTGATGGCTTCAAGGATGTATGGCGGAGACCAGGCGAAGAGTACAAAGATAAGTGTGTCATGCTTCTAGTCAAGCATGGTTGTATGAATGTCGTTGTCTAGGGCTGCATGAGTGCTGAAGGTGTTGGAGAGTTATATTTCATTCAGGGAAACATGAACGCCAACATGTACTGTGAAATACTGCAGCAAAGTATGATCCACTCCCTCCAGAAACTGAGTCGCAAGGCAATGTTCCAGCATGACAATGACCCAAACACACCTCCAAGACGACTATTGCTTTACTGAAGAGGCTGAGAGTAAAGGTAATGGACTGACCAAGCATGTCTCAAGACTTGAACCCAATAAAACATCCTTGGAGGATCCTCAAGCGAAAGATGGAGGTGCACAAACTCAAATATCCACCAGCCTAGCGATGTCGTCATGGAGGAGTGGAAGAGCATTCCAGTAGCTACCCGTGAAGCTCTGGTAAACTCCATGGTTAGGAGAGTAAAGACAGTTCCGGATAATGATAGTTGCCATACAAAATATTGACAGTTGACATAGTGTATGTTAATATTAAGAACTTTCCCTAACGAGTATACTCACTTTTGTTGTAGGTGTTTAACTTTTAATGGTTATATTTTAAGTTATTTTGAGGAGAAAATAAATTAATCCTGTTATATATACTGCACACAGACTACTGTTCATTGTGTTAAAGTGTCATTTTGTCAGTGTTGTTTCATGAAGAGATATACTTAAATAACTGCAGAAATGTAAGGGATATACTCACTTTTGTGATACACTGTATATATTATTATTTAGTGTAATTATTTATACAAACATATTTGTAGATATTTTGCGGTGCATTTTTTTCTCAGAAAGAAATATCAAACATTTACTTATTTTATAGGCCACCACATAAAAATCATTGATTTAAAAGTAATTTAATTCAGCTTTTGCGTGTTATTATATTGTAGCAGTAAAATTCAATAATTCGCTATGGAATTTTATTGTGTCAATATATTATATAAATTTGAACATTTCCTTTGCCAATCAATATTACAAACAAACACACACACACACACGCACACACACACACACACACATATATATTGTATCCATAATTATTATTACATTATTATGACAGATACTTAAAAGATGATATTATACATCAATTTTGAATATATCTTAAGAATAGAGGAAATATTACACTGGGAAACAATTTTTCAGGTCATATGCCGCAACAATTTTTTACTTTTTGAATGTTGTTTAGATTTTTACAACTGATTTAGAGTATTTTGTACTTTTTAATCAGGAAATGGTATCCGTTTTTTGCCATCAGGTCAGGTTTTTGTCCTAAGTTGATTAAAAAATCAGATCTTGCGACAAAATCGATTACATTTTGTAGCATTATCTGCTGATTTTTGTCAATGCACATTCTAAATATGTGTTTAAGAGAAAAAATATTTTGCCAACAACATATATTGATTACCTGATAGAAACATCGATTACTATAAATTGAATGATGAGTATTGATAAAGGTAAGTACATGTAAATTACATGCCACTTCACCATTGTTCCAACTTCAAGGCTTGAAGTTTTGTTTCTTCAAACTCCTGAAATACTCAGCAGCAGGGAGATCTCTCTTCAGATTCCAACAGTAGTCAGCCATCATGACTAAATTCCAGCGAACCTGATACCTAGTCTCCATCTCTTTCAGGTTCTGATGGAATCTCTCTTCCCCTTCTCGTTACTCAATTAACCCATGTTTTCAGAAAACCAGTCCATATGTGAAAATAGATAGTGCATCCTAATGCTCATATTTCAGTCCAGGTTTTGTGTAATTTCTGGCCTTATTGCTGCCAAGAAAGTTCTCCACTACCAGAACAAATGCCTTCTATGCTTTCAGTTTCACTTCGTTCATTGAGTTTTCAAACTCCGGATCTCTGATGAGCTGCTAGATCAAAGATGCCAGATTTCAACTTCTCCATAGTCAATCCTGAAAAAGTCCGGCACAAGTAAGTGAAGCAGTTACCATTCTTGTCCAAAGCCTTGATGAACTGCTTCATTAAGCCAATGTTAATGTGCAGCAACGTGAAGAGTATTCTGTCTATGTCCACCAGAGGGTCGTTGATGACGTTTCTTTCTTTGAAAGCCACCAATTCCTCTCACATAGACCAGTCATTCTTTGTGTATGTTTATCACCAATTATTAGAAGATTTTGAGATTTTATGACTTCAAACTGATCCATTTTCCACATAACCACCCTGCACTATCAGACTGAAATACTTCTTGTCATTAAAATAATCATTTGCAATCAAAACATCACATTTTACCTACACAAACATCTTCTAAAATGCTCTATACATGTGTACATGTGAACAAAAACGTAAAAAACAGCATGTAGCCCTAGCTCCAAAACTTTCCATGATTGAACAAAATTAATGTGAGTTTTGGATTCAGCGCATCAGATTCGTCCTAAATCAGCTGAAAAACGCAGACAACAAATTTGTTGTTGACCAGTGTTATTTCATTTGTTTTACAGTGCTTGTAGTTGAAATAAATAATATATCCTTTAATTTTAATTGAGGGTGATGAGCCAGAAAGATTTCTGAATATAGGTCAGGTGGAATTTCCATTATTTAAAAGTATAGTTTTATATCAAAGAGAATATTAATGATGATTGTGAATACAGTGAGAAATAAATTTCCTCATTATCAAGCTATTTAACTATGAGATTAAAACGCAACCGATCTGCACACCTATCTCCTTTTTTACCTCCCCGCTCTCTCTCTCTCTCCCGATATATATAAAATCAACTCAAAAGCAGAACAGATCTGATCCTAGACAGCAGATCGTGCACATATGTCGAGCTCGATATCCCTTAAGATAGAACTTCCTCACAATAATAAATAATTCAGATAAGCCCCTTTAATTATCTATCATATATACATATATGTGTGTGCGTGTGTGTGTGTGTGTGCGCGCGCGCGTGTGTTTGTCTGTGTCTGTGTGTGTAAATTTAGATAGTATTTATTTTGTAAAACATTCTTGATTAAATTTGACTGCTCAGAATCATATATGACTTACACGTACTTGAATTTGAAGTTACTTATTCTTAATTACATCGTCATCAGTCAAATTTAATGCAAAATGCCAAATATGCATACATGATTTTATTTTAAGCATACATATTCTGTTTCTTGATATGTCTGCCTAAAGATTAATATATAGATATTTTTATCCGAATTTGTCCAAATTTTATGTATGTACTTGTGGTTTTTTTTCTATTATTCTCAATATTTTTTCATGATCTATTATTTCCTCACTTCAGATGCAATCAGATAATATCACCTCAGCAAAACAATTACTGGATAATACTTCAAAATGTACGAAAAGAACCTAAAACAACAAATAATATCCCAAAATAATAGAAGCGTAAAGTTGTACGTGATCATAAGTGATTCATTTTACAATAGTGAATCTCATGACAAACATGTGAATTATGTGTTCACAAAATGATACAATGTGATATATTTTACAAGTGACCAACATAGAAGCAGTTACAAATATAACAGGAGGTGATCATTTGAATTCAAGTGATCGTATTACAATTTAAGCCAGTGGAGAAGGAAATTTGAAAGAAAACTGATTGCAGCTACAATGAGGAAATCCACGTTCATAAAAATCTATGTAAATTTTCATAACAAAATTACTCAAGTCTACTAAATCGCATTTATCTTTGTATTTATCTTTGACCCTTAAGATGTTAGCGTTTTATATTATAGCGGATTTTTTTCAAGGTTGATTTCTAAAACATTGCAATAACATACCTATAATATACATTTTCCTAATAAAACTACAACATTAATATATATATATATATATATATATATATATATATATATATATATATATATATATATATATATATATATATATAGGATGAATGATCTTTTAGAAGAAGCTGAGCAGATAATAACTACCTGTATTTGCAAGAATTGCTGATGCTGGAGAAACAGTAGAGAGACTCTCTGGCTCCCTTAGATTTTCGGCCTCTAAACATATTGGAGCAGACTTTGTGACCGGACTAGTGGTATGGCTATTGTTGGTAGTGGCCGTCAAATGGCAAGAGTTGGCGGAATCATTATTATTATTACTGGGGTATCGCTTAGTTCTTTTTTTCTTCAGAAAATGAGCAAAACCCCTCTTCCAGGTAGAAGATTTAACAGCAGCTTTCTTCTGTTCATGGGTTGGTTCAAAAGTTATTGAGTTCTTCATAGCTTTCTGAAATTTGAAAAAAAGAGAGAGAAATCAAGTAAAAGGGCAAAAAGCTTTTGACAGGGAGGGATTTGCGAAGAGACAAGATAGAGGAAAAGAAAGAGAGAGAGAGAGAAATAGTGAGTGAGTGAGTGAGTGAGTGAAAGATCCAGAAAGAAAGATAGAAAGATAATAAAAAAAATTAAATTGTCCTTCAAGTATATTTTCTTTTGCCGAGAGTGTAATAAAATATTTGAAGAGTTAAAAAAAATGATTAAAGTTGAGACAAGCACAGCAGTTGTAGTAGTTTTAGCAGTAGCAGCCGTTGTAAAACTATCAATAGTTGTGTGACTAATTGCAGAATTTCCTAGTTAATCAATGACTAAAACTTTCTAAAAAATTTGTTTTGATTAGTGGTTTTATTTTTTGTCTTTTTATTCACATCCATCTTTTCTAGGTTTTGCACACACACACACACACACACATATATATATATATATATATATATATATATATATATATATATATATATATATATATATATATATATATATGCATATTTCTTTAAATAATATAGAAC
This sequence comes from Euprymna scolopes, assembly GCF_053919585.1. Classification (NCBI taxonomy): domain Eukaryota; kingdom Metazoa; phylum Mollusca; class Cephalopoda; order Sepiida; family Sepiolidae; genus Euprymna; species Euprymna scolopes. The sequence continues at coordinate 42,381,347 of NC_136483.1, read as the reverse complement.
TTTTGTTGGAATATCTTGATAGATATCTGCACAAGTTGTTTTTTTATATGAATCCTTATTTCAGGTAGAAACTGGCGGAGAATTTCACCATGATTACGATTTCATGTCCTATGGGTGTGATGATAATTCTATGAATATTCATTTCAGTAAATTTGTTAGAAAAAGTTTCATAGATTTCTCCATTAAATTTTTTCGAAAATGTTTAAATGCTTTACGATACGCATACCTCTTTGAAGATGGTCTCTGATTAAATCGAAAATACCTGGAATTGTAATAACGGAACTGTCTCCATCAAATTTACTCCAAAAGTGTAAATACATATATATATATATATATATATATATATATATATATATATATATATATATATATATATTAACTTCATAATACACATACCTCTTCGAAAATGGTCTGTGATTAGATTGAACATGCTTGAAATTGTAATCATAGAACTTTCAAAGTCTGTTCCCATCTGAAACAAAGACTCTGATCAGGAAACTTGAACAGGTCTTTACCAGATGTTGTTAAGAACCGTGTCTATATTATTTAACGATATATATATATATATATATATATATATATATATATATATATATATATATATATATATATATATATATATATATACTCATAGTATGTTATTATGTATTATTCTGCTTTTTTGTCATTGCTAAATTTGGTCATAGCATTAGAAACAACTGGAAATAAGTAAAGAATACCACCAATTGTAAAATCCTGTACAAGTTTAATTTTTCAATTTGTGGTATTTTCTGTTTATTCCTAGCACCATGGGCTAAATAAATCATTTGTTTAATGATATTGCCCACATAAACATAGGCATAAAAGACAGCATAATACATTGTGTGAATATACATATATATATATATATATATATATATATATATATATATATATATATATATATATATATATATAGTCATGAATTGCATGTATGTATGAATGTAATTAATATGCTTTTCAGTTTAAATTTTTTACAATTGTTTGTTTCTTCTGATTTTAGTAAGAAAGAGAGAGAGAAAGAAAATATGTATATATTCTGAGGGGATTAAAAAAAGCAACGTGCACTTAAGAAAAACACCACTGAAAAATACGCAGGATACAACAACAAAAAATAAATAACAATAACAAGTCAAATACTTCCTTTGCTATTTACCTGCTCTAAAAGGCCTGATGGTGCTAATGATGGCAAGAAAAGATAAAAATAAAATTGGCAAAACACAAACAATTTTAGAAAACAAAGAAAGAAAGAAAGACAGCAATATAATTTCAAATAATACACATTCAAGTGAAATAAAGAAAAAAACTATATACGTGCGTGTGTATAGAAAAGTGAGTGTGTATGTGTGCACGCACTGACATGTAGTTTCTCGTCAGTTTTATGCATGGTTTTGTTACTGTTTTATATATATATATATATATATATATATATATATATATATATATATATATATATATATATATATATATATATATATAGTTGTTTTAAGGATGTTTTCAATATCATTATAGTTAGGTCCTACAATTTGACCAAATATTTTCTGCTTTAGTTATTTTTAGTCTTTTATCTGAGAAACAATAATGAATTATTTCTTAATATTAAAACCAATATATCTTTACTACATAATAATACTATCTATGTTTTCGTATTTATTTGTGTTTTTGGAGGGTGTTTGTCTGAAAGCACCAATACACACACACACACACACACACACACACACACACACACACACACATATATATATATATATATATATATATATATATATATATATATATATATATATATATATATATATATATAAAAAAATAAGGCAAAAATATACACAATTTCTGGGACAATCACCATAATTTTAAAGCCATAAGCAATGACAAGAAGTAATACAGAGACAGTTTTATGAGCAAATAGACATCATCTGAATATCATTTGTTGCATTAATATTAAGATAACTTTATCTGTGATCATAGGCATCAATTCATAAGAGTTATTTTAAAATTATTAATATCTCAAATGGTGATGTATCTATTTGTTAAGATACATATTCCTGAATTTTCAAATGTATATTACTTTTTGAGAGGACAAACATTTTTTTTTAAATATGCATTTCAAATATTCATATTTACTCCCAAAAGGAAGCCAATGTAGATTTTAAACTTTCCAGGATATGGAATATGAGAGCATTTCTTTTTTAATCAAAACATCTGAAATTTTCTGATGAAAAATTATAATTTAAGTTTGCAATTAGGCTTAGGGCCTCATATGTATAATTATCTGGACCACCTGTGGCTCGTTGGTTCAGTATTTGTTCTATATATTACTAAATATTTGATAATTCCTTGATGGTTTCATAAATATTTGGAACTTTAAAGTTACGATTGTTCAAACAAACATGCACACCCACATATTGTTAGTATTATATACAGCATCAACAGCCAGTAGATACGGCTGCTGTTGTGCCTGCTTTCAAACAAATACAAATATTTATAAAACTTTCTTGTGATGTAATAATAGACTCCTTCTATCTACCCCCTTCTCTCTCTTTCTTTCTGTACATTCTCTCTTAGTTCTCTTTCTCCCTCCTTTCTCTTTCCCTTACCCTATATATTTTCCTTACCTTATCTCTCCACTCTCTTTTGTTTTTCTCTTTTAATTATTTACATCATTCAATACTTCCCACCACTCATCTTATAATTCACCCTTTAATTATGTCAGTCACCCATCTTTCAACAATCTAAAGCCTTCATGTTGAGATGAAAACTATGCACGGTTACAAGATAACAGTTGATTCGTTTTAAAGTTTATTATACACAAAAATATAAACATATCCACATATCTTACTTTATATATGTAGCACTCAGCATATCTGCTAGGTAGCAAAATGAGTATAATACCTCCATGATGCCCTTGCCCATTTAAACTACTGTATAAGGGTGGCTCTTAATTGGGCATACTAGTTCTAGACATCTTTTACATTTGAAGTCTGAGTTATTATTAACAATGTTGTAATCTGATTCTAACAAACGTTAGTATACTTTCTTTCTCTCTTTTTAGTAAAGTAAAATAAACACATCTATTAAAATATTCAAAAATATCTTTACATATATAAAGTTAGATATGTGGATATGTTTATATTTTTGTGTATAATAAACTTTAAAACTAATCAACTGTTGTTATCTTGTAACCGTGCACAGTTTTCATCTCTACATGAACATAGTTTTTGAATCATGCATTTACATAACAGATGCTCAAATGGGACTAATGTGTCTTTTATAATGCCTTACATCCATTTGAAACATGTAGATACTCTTTAAATTTGGTAAATCTTTCTTACTAAGTCTCTAATACCTATGGTTTGAATTCCATGTAAATATGATGTATTCGAATTTCCAGGAAAAGAGCTATTTTATGATCTTCATAAAATAATCAAAATATATGCAAACTAAAATTAAAACATATCTAATTACTAATGTGTCATTAGTTTTGCAAGATCAAAATCTATGATAGACCTTACTCTTGGTAATAATTAGGATGGCTGTAGCATATCATTGAACATCTGTTATGTAAATGCATGATTCAAAAACTACTGTTTTATGAAACTTGAAACATAGATAGTAGGCATGAAGGAGTGTCTTATGAGTGATGTTTGATTTATGTTTTAGGAGATCAAAGAGGGCCAAAAAGCTGCTGAAACAGCTCATGATATCAATGAAGCGTTTGGCCAAGGAATCACTACTGAACGCACAGTACAATGGTGGTTTAAGAGATTTCATGGTGCAGACGAGAGTTTTGAAGATGATGAGCATAATGGTCGGCCATTGGATGTTGACAACGATCAATTAAGAGCCTTAGTCGAAGCTAATCTACGCACAAGAACTGTTCAAGAACTTGCTTCTGAATTAGATGTAATGAATACAACGATTTTCAATTACTTGAGAGAGATTGGAAAGACAAAAAAACTTGATAAATGGGGAGAGTCACGAATTGAAGACAGAGTTAAATCCAAAAGAGGTCATGCTAAATGTTTGGTGGTTTGCAACCAGTCTCATCCATAACAGTTTTTTGAATGCAGGCAAAACCATTACGGTGAAGAAGTATTGTCACCAAATGGATCAAATGCATCAGAAACTTCAACAACAACACCCAGCATTAATCAACAGAAAAGGGCTAATTCTCCTTTATGACAATGTCCGAACGCACGTTGCTAAACAAACCTTGCAGAAGTTGAACGAATTGGACTACAAAACTCTGTCTCATCCATCATACTCCTTAGACGTCTCACCTACCGACTACTATTTTTTCAAACATCTCGACAACTTTCAGCATGAGAAATGCTTAAAAAATCTAAGCGATATCAAAAACGCGTTCAACGACTTCATCTCAACCAGAATGCAAGATTTTTATGTTACTGACATAAATACACTTGTTTTGCCTTGGCAAAAGTGTGTTGTTCGTGGTGCTTATTTCGATCAATAAATTTTTCTTTGAGTCGAGACATGTTCATCTGAATTTAAAAGTTAAAAACCACAAGAACTTTCTTGTCAACCTGATCATTTATCACCAGTTTCCAAAAAAAAAAAAAAATTTCAATAACAATAGTCAAAGGTTTGTGTGTGTCATTTTCGTGACGAATCTAGGATTTCAAAGATTTTTGGTCACATGATGTAGAGTAATGAATGTGATTTTAAGATCATGAATGTGCATAATGTAAGCTCATTTTTCTTTGAGGCAGCAATATTCTATCTGATGATCTGCATAGATGAAAGTGTAGCAAAATATATCACAAACTCTTTGGAACTTGGAACTAAATTCTTTATTCAATTTAAGAGTGGAGAATATTTTAATACCGATATTTATGTATCGACTAATCTCATGTATGATGTTTTTTCTTGATTTAATTGGCTCTCTAGAATGTATAAGAATTGTTTCAGTCCAAACTGAACTCTTGGGGCATATGTAATTTCAATTAAGAATTTTGGCAAACATGTTTCTTCATGAATCCATATGTCGCATAAATATATTAAAATGTAAATAACATTATTTTCTTTATATTTGATCAGCATAAGTAGATTAAATTACTCTATTTAGAGATAGCTTAAAAGTTTAACTTCAAAACGATTGTCATCCAATATCAGGTTATTATCAGATTTGTAAAACATCTCCATTATTGAAATCACTTTAAAATTTTACTTTATAAACGCATGTTTCTGCAAAATTTCCACACTTTTGAAGACAACACGTGTCATGCCACAAAAGTAAGTTTATCCCCCTCCACACACACACACACACACACACACACACACACACGCATATATATATATATATATATATATATATATATATATATATATATATATATATATATAATATAAGGAACAGAAACAATAAAGACATAAATACATAAAGACATAAATATGTGTATTACTTAAGAAGTGATGCACGACTAGTGATGAAACTTTTACTGAATAAAGATTAGGGTATACTTCATAAATATTACACAATGTTAACAGATTTTACATGATAGTTTCTTTAAATAATAAAGATTAAATGTTCTCGGACAAAAGTTTAGGAACGATATTAATAATTCGCAAAACTGTTAATTTACAAGGTTAAAAAAACTCAATGGAGCGTTTCAACAGTAACTAAAAGTTCATTTATCATTCGAACTTTATTTTTAAGCAATATAGAAAATCCTACATGCAAAATGCTCTTTTGAAGAAAAAAAATAAGTCATTAACTATCAAGAAAAAAGTCAATTTCTGAATTTCTGATATTGTTCATTGTGTAAAGAATGTCTATAAAAACTTTTTGGAAACTGCTACATCAATTGCCTTTAAATTTAATGAAAGGCCAGATAAGATCTCAGAAAAACAGTTGCTCTCACTCGCAGGTAAAAAAATGTAGTATTGCATGCCTGTATTCCTGCTTTGAAACCTCTCGTTTTAAAGTGGAGTATGTTGTTTGAATTTACAGAGAATAGAATGCAGTTCATTTCAGTGAAGAGTTCAAGTTTAATATATTTGGTTCTGATGACAAAACTTACGTACGCCATAGAACAGGTGAAAGGCTGTCCTCTAAACGTGTCAAGAAACCCGTTAAGTTTGGTGGCAGCATCTACAGGAGTTAGCCTTCTTCAGTATCATGTGGTACCAAGATTACATTATAATCTTTATAAATCTCATCTTATTTTCAAGTTTTGCTACAAGGCTCATAAGGTTATGGCTTTATTTGAACAAAAAGGAATTGTCCTAATGAAGCAGCCAGCCCAAAGACTTGATCTGAGTCTAATAGAAAATGTATGGAAGATAATTGGAGAAAGAAATGCAAAAAATGAACAGGATCATCTATGGGAGTTATTGAAAGACGAATAAGGGGGAATTACTGTTGATTTTTGTAAGAAATTAATTAGATTATGTGGTCGACGATGAGGAGAAGTCATTGAATATAAGGGGGTGGTTAACAAATATAACATATCGTTGATATTTAGTTCACAATCAAATATTAACTAGATTGTCCCTTAATTTTTGTCCTCCGTCTCGTTTTGATCATTATTTTTAAGAAAACTATTATGTAAATTTTTGTAACATTATATATTTATGCATTACACTCTAATCTTTATTCAGTAAAAATTTCATTGCTAATCATGCATTACTTTTTAAATGATAAACATAGTAATGTATTTGTTGTTTTTGTTCCCTATATTATAGTCGGTACAGTATATATATATATATATATATATATATATATATATATATATATATATATATATATATAAAGAGAGAGAGAGAGAGAGAGAGAGAGAGAGAGAGAGAGAGGGAGACTAATTTTGCTTGTTTTATTCTGCTTGTTGGATGTACACAATAGGGTTTTATGTCATAACAACGTTATATCTGCTGCATGAGCAATTAATTTAAAGACACAACTGTCGAAATTGCTCAGTAAATATGGTAGCAACATTGTTGGGTGATCTTTGTTGTTAACGACTGTGTATATGCACCTATGTTTGTATATGTCAATGTACATGTGAATCTTAAATATACAACATGTATAAGTATTTACTAATATAAAATTAATACGGAGCACTCAATATAAATACAACTTACAGTACCGATTTAGCAATATTTTCTGAAAATTAGCTTTAAATAACATTTATGTAATTATCTATTCTGGGTCGTAGTTTTTGGTACTGCATAGAGCCCCAGATTATGTAACAACATGGTAGGTCAATCATTCGTTGATTTAATTATATGGTCATTGATATAAAAAAAAATCAGACTTAGAGCACTCTTCCTTTTTTCTGCTTTTTTGAGTCTAACCGCTGAGGGAGCTACATGTTTCCAGAATACCTTTCTCTTTTTCCTCTTTTTGCTTCTTCATGTCAGTTGAATAAATTCTTTTCAAAAATTTTATCTTATATTCATCAGTAATCATCTTGTCAGATATTTATATTCACAAAAACGGTAATGAGTGTTCGTACATGAGAAATAAATGCAGGCTTTTCCTCAGATTTTGATATTTCAAATAAAGTTATTTAATTTTCCCATAGTATGTAAAGGAAATGAGAAGATGGTTACTTCGGAATGTCCTGTTCTCTAAGATCTGGGAAATCATCAATTTCTGTTGATTAATATACAGTCCTGAAATGATTTATTTAATATGTTATTGCAATTCAAAATTTTACATTCAAATATATTATGCAATTCACTTGTGCAACAAAGGCAGAACCAACTTTAGGACAATATGACAGAAGTATGTGAATCGGAACCTGCAATAATTTACTTTGCACAGGACTTTAATATATAGTGCATTGTTAAAAAACACTAGTTTAAAAAATTGTGTGTCTTAAATATTTAATCAAATTGCAATTTTTCTTGTGTTTTTTGCAATGTGAAATATATGCCTTTTTTTAAATGTTTTTAAAATAAAAGAAAATAATTTGATTACACACATTTATTCGATCAGGAGGGTAAAAATCAAATTCGTATTAATCATAAAACAGGATATAATTTCTTTAACCGGCTTGATTATGTTGGTCTCGAGATTCTTTCATAATCATGTATTTATAAGAAGAACCATTTGAAGCTTGCTAATATCCATAAGTAAATGGGATGCTACAAAGCCAACAGGATTCGAATTTGGCAAACCCAGTTCGTAAGTAAACATCATTATCCAGTTCACCAATGCTATGTTTATTAGAGTATATATCTGTTGTCTTGTGTAAATATTTTTTTGGAAGATATATTTTTATTGGTGTATGTAAAAGTAGATTGATAATTTCGCAAAAAACTAATAAATTTTAGTTTGATATATTTTCTTAAATCTGATAAATAGTTAAAATTTTGTAATTTTCACCATAAAGTTTTATCTTACGCTGCGCTTATTATGGAGATATAACCACAATATCCCATTCAGGATGACTTTGATCATCATAAAACTATTTTTATGCAATATCTAGTGTTACTGAAAAGGGCCATGAATTGAATAAGCTATTTTAATATGGCAGAATAGATAAAACTATTTTCAAAATCACATCACCATGAGCAGAAATAAAAATAAAATGGTGGACATATTCTTTTTCTTTACAGATTTTCAATGAATTGCCATATAAGTGCTAAATTTACAAAATATATATGTATCAATTTTGCAAAGTTAATTAATTTAAAAATATATTAACTTTTTTTTAATAAAAATGTTAATAATTTACCAATGCACGAATCCAATGAGTACAGATATCATTGTTTAAAATTATTATGTCTGTTTCCTGAGCTGTTTGTTTTCTGATCTGAATCATATTGAATACTACTGAAGTAATAATTTTAATTTGTATTTTCACTGCAACTTTGTTCAACATCCTTGTTGAATACATATAAAAAATGTTAAAATAATGTTGTAAGCTCGTGGTTTTTACTATTGTGTCCTCCAATGGCAAAACCGGCAAAAAGATCTACCAAATTTGTAATAAGTGTCTAAATTATTAATTACAAAGAATGTAATTTATGCGCAGTTTTTGTCAGGTTGATACAGCTTTATTATTAATCAAGTTTTAAAAGTTAGATTATGTTAATTCAAATAATTAAATAAAACCATTTTTTTTATTGTATCTATGAATAAATATAAATTAACTATATGTTTTTTCTTTAGAAGAATTGTCTTTTTTGTTTAGAAGATCTGGCTTGCCAAAAATGAATTTGCATTTAATGATCTGAGAGTAAATACTCTATAATAGCAATTGTTTAAAAATCATAAATTTACATGAAACCATATTTAAATTATGAGAGAATTTAATTTTCAACAGATATAAATTTATAATAATTATATTTTATTGATTCATGTCTGGATGTATAGTTTATATGCAGGTGCAATAAAGAAACAAAAGAAAAGGCATGAACAGTAAAAATCCAGCTCTACATTAGCACTAAAGGAGTAAAACATTCACATTATTTCATTCATAAAAATAAAATGTTTGATTGTGCTTAAAATAAATTAGAATAAAAAATAATTCTATTACATTACTATTTCTCATAAAATCTGACAAGAAGAATGATTTTCATCTAAAGGTCTAGATTTAAAATTAAAAATATATTTCTAAATAAAATATACTAACTTCATGGATTTATTTTGAAACTGAAAAAACACAATTAAATTATAGTGTTGAATAAAAAAACTAATAAAGGGATTTTCTTTTCAAATTTGGGTTAAAATTCAGAAGATAGGAAGTGTTGATTACTTAACTATGTTTATTTACTCATAAACTGTCTCTGTGTTAGATGGATGCATCACTGAAAGGGAGTTAAAAAAAAGAAAAGAACTTTACAATCTTCTTTGTAGAGCTGTTATTCATTCTGCACTTGTTGGGATACACAAATATAACAACCATTAGAGAAGCTTAGACTCAACTTAAAAAAGGAATGAAAAAAAAAAGAAAGTGCAAAAAGTCATATCCAAATTTCTGCAGTGTAATAATAGAAAATAAAATATAGCATTAGGCCCACGCCTAATATATATATATATATATATATATATATATATATATATATATATATATATATATATATATATATATATATATATATATATATAATCTGGGGTTAAACCAATGAAGTTTAACAAGGTTAAATAAAGAGCACACACACACACACACACATATATATATTATTCAGAATGTTCAGAATGTGAGATGAACCTATCATATATATATATATATATATATATATATATATATATATATATATATATATATATATATATATATATATATATATATATTTGCTGGAGAGCTGTAATGCAGCAAAACAGTTTTCTGTAGATAACTATATACATTATATATTATATACATGTTTTAGGTATTTTATATATATGTGCATATGTATTCACATGTATGTATATAGACATTATTTATATATGTATAAGATTTAATATAAGAATAAAATCTGACATAATGTATGAAATAATAAATTGGATATAAACAAACTACAAAATACAAAAGATAAAACCACATAAAAAAACATCTAGTAGACTAATACTTCACTTTTTTAATGAATATAAACTTCATTTATCTTAAAAGCAGTAAAATATTCTATTGGATGTTTTGATGTGTTTTTTCTTTTATATTTTGTGGTTTGTACACTTTTTCGTTTTATTTTATTTCTATACATATATATTTGTATATATACATAATATGTCTATAAGTATGTATATGTGTCTCTGTATGTGTGTAAGTGCATTTTATTTATGTGTATATATTTGTATGCGTAAGTAATTGCATATGTATTTATATATTTGTGTGAGTGTATATGTTATTATATATTTGTGAGATTTATATATTTACATATTTTTAAAAAAACTTATATTTATTTATATAATATTTATTTATATAATTTGCATTATTTTATATGCATTTTAAGTATATGTATATATGTCTACTTTTGCCTGCATGTATACATGTATGTGCCAATTGCCACAAAATACCTTATATTCCAGTAAGAAAAAAGCATCACAGTATCTTGCAAATTGAATAAACTGATGCGTTTTGTCATAATAAATGTTACACAATTTAAATGTTACATATAATTATGTTAAATGTTTATAGAATTCCTATTGAAAAATTCTTTAGACATACATGTTTTCAAATAGCGACCAATTTCTAAAATTCACTGAAATATTTCAGTGAGAATTTAAATTTGGTTAAAACATCACAGAGAGGCCACTGTCTATAGCAAATTTTGAGCAAAGGAAACGAAAAAAATGCCTGTATTTTTCTGTAAAAATTCAAAGCTTGCATGCCAAGAAGAATGGCTAAAATTCAAAGCAGTAGTGAGCATTTCCTTCGATAGCTTTCATGCATCATAAAAACCCTAGAATTTTGTTATTGTTAAAAAGGTTTTAATGTTGTCTTCTTTTTGAGGAAATATAAAATTTTAACCACGGAAAATATTTGCTAGTTTAAGGTTTTTTGTGGCATTAAAATGTTTATATTTTTTATCTCTGTTACATGTTTACAAGAAATTAAAAATATTTTTTTCTCTTCACTACCTTATTTTTTATGAAGTTTTCATTTTTCTTTGCTTTGTTCTCTTGTGAGCAAACAATTTTTTTTTGTCTACTACTGCTTTCTCATCTTTCTCTGTATCATCAAGTTTACAGTAATAAATTAGATATATTTCATATATTTTTTGTAGGGTAATATTTATTTAGAAATATATAAGCAGAAACAACATCAAAAAATAAAAATACCAAAAGAAACAAACAGTATGAATGGAAACCCTCCCACTGTTTCAGATGCAATTTTATTTTCATAAAGCTCTTTTGATGGAAGAATTGTATGCACAAATTCATATTTGGTAAACTCTATTTCAATTGTAATAATTATGATGCTGATAAATTAGCGTTACCTGCATGTGCTTTGATTTCGGAGGTTTATTTGTGACATCAGAACACAATGATGTCAGCATTTGATAGCCAGTTTTATTTGTGGGTCTGGGTATTTTGGACTTTCCCATATGTAAGTTATGTAAGGTTTCCCCTTCTTGATCATCTGAAATGAATGGAAATTCATGGAAAGTGAATAAAAGCATGAAATATATCAAATATATTGAAATATAGACAATTAGATTCAGTCTGGAGTTAAACACATTTATATTTCGTTGTATCCCATTAGATTATCAATAGTCTTATATCTTTTATAAGTTTGCATAACTCTATACAAAGTATTATAAAATCCGAATCTCTGGTACAGGATAAGTCAAATTAAAAGACACCAATCCATGGAATCGTTAATAAAATCACAGTTCTTTCTACAATCCAACTATATTTCATACAAACCTATGCCTAACTTGTCCATTCAATTTCAGTCATAAAATGCGCAACAATCTTTTCTTTTCTTTTTTTTTGCCCTGCAATAACATGCTCCAAATGTGTACTTCTGCATTACGAGTTCACGTGGATAGTAATTTTAGCTGTGATGAACCTCTTCAATCTTATATTAGGTTTGAGATAAATTTGGTTAAAACATCACAGAGAGGCCACTTATGTTTGAGATAACCCTACAAATAAAATTTAAGGTGTCCTCACATACTATCAAATAACAATAAAATAAAGGTCTCGGACATGCATAACTAAAACTTGGTGGACAAGTCAGTCATGGATTTAAGCTAATTTGCACCAATACTAAATATAGTTGGATATCAAGAAGGATTGTGAGTTTTATAAATGATTCCATGGGTGCCATTTTGGGAGGTTACCCTATATATAACTCGGATCAGAACAAAGTAATATTCGGGTAAACAACTATTATCTTATAAATTGAAACTTTATATAAGTGAAGTCTCTCGTTTATAAACTTAGTGGCTTATAGAATTTGTACTTAACTCTAATTGTAGTATATGTTTACGGAAATGGATGGCCTAGACCATAATAATAATAATGTTGGCATGCCTCGTTTACAACTTTAAATTCCAAATAACAAAATAGGATCTTGCTTTGGTGAATATGACAAAGATAGATATACTCTCATCTCTCTTTGCATATTTCTTTTTTACATCAACCAATCAGGTAACATCAAGATACAATTATCAGCAATGTCTTGGTAACAGGGATATAAAGATATATCTTTTTATTCTCAAAACACTTTGCAATTTAAACCAACACTCATCGTCAAGTAACACAACGACAATGATAAGCAGCAGTATTTGTCTGATAGCTATCAACAAACTTTACTAAACAATAGCTTCTAATCCTACCCGTAGCACCCTACCCATCATCATCATCATCCACTGTAGCAGCTATGTTCCTGAACATTTACAGAGTCATGTATTGCTGGAAGAGAGACATATAATTTCCTCAAAAAAAAAAAAAAAAAAAAACTCTTTACTCTTTTAGACACAGGTGTCTCTTTTTTGTTATTGTTATGCATTATTACACCCCATTTATTTTTATTTGCTAGTAGTAACCATTGTACATTAGAAAACTGGGCCTTGTCTATTGCCATCTGTGCCACTATTCCTGCTATAACACTATTTTTCATCGGTTATACAACTAGCAAGCTTTATATTCATATTTACACCGGTTATACAGCTAGCAAGCTTCATATTCATATTTACATTAATATCTCAGTCGAATACCTAGTACACACAAATGGTAATCCATCTAAGTACTAGCTAGGTTTTACTTCTGTGATATGATAAAAACCAGGGTAAACATGATTTGGCTATAAACGTTTGTACAAGCATCACTGTAAGAATTATTTTGAAGTAAGTGTTTATTTCATCATTATTCTGATACACTTGGTTTACACTGATGCAACTTTTTTTGAGTGACAATTTTCTTGGCCAATCTTAAGATAAGTTCAAATAAAAAAGGGTAATATTAACAGTTTGAGTAAAAGTTAAACAGCTGCAATTTATTCTAAATCAAGTAACTCATCCTTCTACTATCATTTAAAAAAACTTTCCTTTTTTGCCTGTGTGCCTAACATCAAGCAGAATTTCCATGAACAGCTTGCCATAGTTGCCACAAGATTGCTTCCCTGAAGACTACAACATGATTATTTTAAAATTTAATAAAAATAAACATTTTTCATGAACAGTCCTCATAAGTCATAAGTAAACTCCATTATTTTTAATCCTCTCATATCATTCATCATCATTCAGCCTATTGATTTCCTTTTTATATTTCAAATTTTTAAATGCACCTGTCAATATACATCTAAACACAAATATTGAATCTACTTATAAATTACATTTTTATCCGGTCCACTAGCTGAGAACACTGAAAAAGAAACAACTGAGCATACTTTTTTCAACTATAGCAAACTTTGGATGTTTTGGAATTATGTCAGTGAGGCAACTGCTCACATCAGTTCTAAGCAGTCCCTTATTCAGGATGTAGCATACATAAAGAAGATGTTGACCTGCTGTAGGCTAAGGAGAAATAAATAGTTTATTGTGATCCTGTCCATAGCTAAAATGATGGCGTGAAATTTCATGGGGTGGGATCTTTTGCTGATCAGGATCTGATTTTGTTATTCAAGCATCAATCTAAGATTAAGATTAGATGTCATAAAAAGAGATTACATGCCATGGAATTTAACAAAGATTGGGTACAATTTCAAGTTTATGCAAATGAAAGGAAGATATGATTACATATTTTTCCGGTTTAGATAGTTTCTTAGCTAGTGGAGTTAGTGGGTTCTATCCCCCCTTTTTTTATTGTTTTGATAATAAAGATACTCCAAGATTTTTATGCCCTACTTATTTTTTTGCCTTTAGCATTTCCAAAGTGTTTTTATATTGAGAGGACACCACCCATTCCCAAACTCAACCATTATGTCTTTTGCTGCCAATTAAGTCCAACTCCCATTTATATATTGACCTGCTTGTTTTCGATTCTAAACAAACCAGAAAATTGAGAGGGCGGGTCTACTCTTAGAAAGGGTTGAAAAGATCTTACTAACCTGCCCGTTATCTTATTTTATTTTCTTGTTTTATTTTTTGAGTTTTTTTTATTATCTCACTCCCTTGTCTATTTTAATGAAATTGTAAATATCATTTATAAATAAATTTCTAAGTTAAAACCATTTGAGATATTTTAAGTACAATGGTTTGTAGAGACGTATTGTGTCCATAAATATGGTATTGTGGTGACTGCTGAAGTAAGAGGAAGAAAGGATAAGTGCTTGTACAATTGTGTCAAAATGCATTCAGTTATAAGTAAGATAGAAAACGACCACTGACTTCCTCACTACCTACACTTTTGAGGACATTGTGCCATATTCATAAAAAAAAAAAAATTATTTTCAAATACAAGTTAGGAGCTAGTCAGTATGAAAGGGAGTCAGGTAAACAAGGTACACACAGTTCTCGATATCTTTGAACCTCAGCTTGATTAAAGTAGCCTCATAGCTAGCTGAGTGAATGATTCTTGTCTCGTTTTATAGAGATCTTCTAAAATGCCCACTCACATTTTTATTTAGCTCTTGGTCTCTTGAGTTATTTTTTATCTTGGGAAGACACCGTCCACTCCACAACTCCATCCCTATGTCATTTCCTCACACATGTCCTACTCCCACTTAGAGACTGGCCTGCTTGTTTTCGGTTCGAATGAAACTTGAAACAGTTAATGATTTACTTTTAGAAAAGATAAGAGCATCTTACTAATCTGTTCTGCTTTTATTTGGTTTCTTTATTAATCCTTTTTATCCTCCTTTCCATTTTTTTTATAAAATTGTAAATATATTTTTCACTAATAAGAGTTATCCAAACCATTGAAGATATTTTAAATAAGGTAGCCTATACAGTAAATGCGGTATTGTGGTGACTGCTGAAATTAAAGTGATGGACGGATGGTGAAAGAATGAAAGGTATATTTTCAAGAATTTATTTAATCAGAAGTAGAATAAACAGAAAATGACCCCTACTACTCAGACTTTTGATGGCTTTGTGTCTAATCTGTAAATAAAATACCTTTTTATTATATTTGTGAATAAATAAATAAAAGTATTCTAAGGAGGCTATCCCAAAGGAATTATCTCCTTTAAAAATAGGAGAGATGGGTTTATCATCTGACATCTGGCATATCCTTACACACAGAATGCTAATGGATCCAATCAGGCATTTTTTATAGTTAATTGTCACAAGCCATTAACGCCTTTGTCATGTTCAGAAATGAAGACAACCCTCATTAAGCTCGATCTCGTGTTACATCCAATCTTCTTGGGAAAGTAAGTAAATAACAATTACATTTTCATAAAAATAAAACCTATATTATCCATTCCAATATGTAGCATTTTTGTTCCAGATCTCATAAAATCAGTATAATTGCTTTTAAATTATAGTGTAGTCATACACACATTTAATATATAAACTGAAGTTATTCTATTTCTCGATTTTGTCATCCATAGCATTGAATCGAATAAATCGATAATCAATTCTGCCTAGCCAATTTATCTTCTTCCATTACCATGGTTTTACAATAAAATAATGCATTACACATGCTAATGCATTATTACATTCATTATTAGTACATATGCTTAAATAATATAATGCTATTATTATTATTATTATTATTATTATTATTATCATCATCATCATCATCATCATTATAATAATAATAATAATAATAATAATAGGAACAGGTACAAAACTATAGAAATTCTCAGGAAAATTGAAACTTTCACTGTCACATCAGCCGACATCACACATATTTCATATACTATATCAAACAAATATTACCTTAAAAACGTGTTCCGGTTTTTTTTCATAAAAATTTAAGTCATTTGATTCTTTTATGAGTTGAAAATAAATATGAATAACCAATTGTGCTCAAAAGCTATTTACCTTTATTCATTACTTTCATTGTTTATTATTGTTTTAATATTCCAATTTCGTATGCAGTGACAAATAAGTTATTGAATGCATTCAAGCTTTTTCTAATGTTAGCACATGTACATTACAAATTATTTAAAAGGTTATTAATTTATCTTGCAGTAAACAAATGAATATTTAATTTTTTTATTATATCTTTGTTCTTAATTTCTAAAATCGTGAATAGTAATGCATTGTACATTAACAGAATAGAAAATTGATATAATAATATTGGATTAATATTATGTCTGTTTTTCTTCTTTCTGTTCTCCATCGTTTTCGTTCTGCTTTCTCCTTTCTTTTACCATATAAATATTCATTGCATACTTGTCTTATCTAAATAGTTCAGTAGCTTGAACGTTGGACTGACACACTAAAGGTCGCAGGTTCAATTTCAATTACTGGCATTTCCTTCTTTTATTTTATTCATTTTTATATTGATCAAATATTTATCGAAATGAAAACTACAATAAATAAAATGAATTTATTAAATCTTCATTGCAAAAGCCCAGAATTAAATATATTTTTAAAATCCTATTTAAAATAACTATTTTTTTAGGAAATCCCCAAATATGCATTTTGACTTATTTGAAAATAATTCAGCTATTTTAATAAATATATATATTTTTTCCCCTATTTTATAAGTTAGGGTGCAGTATCAGTTGTTTGAAAAAAAGTAACCAAAAGCGATCAACAAAATTTAATTACTTATGAGGACGGCTTATGCTGGATTATAAGACAGTTATGTTGTAACTTACTGGGAATCAGTCCCGTGGTAGCATCTTCAACAGGCAGGAATCTCTGGGGAAAAAGATCTTTTTCTTTTTTTTTTTTTACACAGTGATCACCACTTATCAAGGCCCGGAAGTCACTCAGGGATAAGGGTTATTGCAAGTACATTACGTTAGTGTGGAGATTTGATGAAGTGTTTACTTAAGGGGGCGATTCATTAGGAATTTGTTAACGTTGGACTTCAATACATCCAAGTTGTAGTCCGGTGGGAAGCAGGCAGACAGAATAGTCATGGAAATTTCCTCTGATCCTACACATGGAGGAAGAAAGCAAAAATTCTTTTATATGTGGGAGAAAGAAGATTTCATGCTGTAAATGCCTTATAATGTCATAGAAATAGCGACAAAGTAAAGGATGATTAGCAATGTCTTTTTTATGAGAAAGGCTGTAAAGAACAGCAGAAATCATCCCTCACTAGATTGTAAAGTCGATTTCGTACTCTATCTTGATAAAATCTTGATAAAAAAGAGCACATTGAACAGTATCTCCCCTTAGATGTGATACTTGTACTTCCTTTGGACCTATCTAACTCTTATACAGGTAAGAGATTATATAGAAGTTAGATATTTTCTTGAGTGGTAGAATGATTCAATGATTTTTTCAGTAACTTTGCCATTAATCAATTATATTTTAAAAAGGAATAGCATAAAATAAATTGAAATGTTACAGAATAAGATACACCAGAATGCATTGCATCTTATTCATAAACAAGTCAACCATTTAAATTTTTGCTTAATAGTTAACAAAATAATTAATTATTTCGTGAATATTGGAACAGTGGAATTTGGAAACTTTTAAATTTAGCTTTCTAAAATAACAAATTTTTAAAATAACAAAAATTAATAAAGACTGTCGAACAACGATAGAAAGGAGGAGCTAATATCTAATAAATATTAATTTCATTATATTTATTTATAAGATTGAATTAATGTTTTCAAATTTATAAGTTTATAACTTCAGATGACAAAAAAAACTGATAATTATATTTAATAAAAAATAATATGCTTACTTTTCAAAAACCAACATTAAAAAATTTTAAAAAAACTTGCTTTCTTTGATTATGGGATTTCCATATTCAAAACTTACCTTTCACAATGGGATGGATTTTGGATGACCCTCCAATAGCTATCCGGTCAACTGTTTCTTCTAATATTCTATCTCCAATAATATCATTCCCTTCCTTAATATCTAATAAACGCTCATTTTTACCAGCTCTGTAAAAGAAAAGGACAAAAATAGAAATAATGACATTTATTAGTTTTATGACACGTTTATCTCAATGGGCTAACATTTTTAATCTGAATTATTGAAGTGTTATCTGTTTTTTTTTGTTTAAAAAGCTTTGAAGTAAGTATTGAAAGTTCTACTTATTTATATACAGGGTGACCCCTTCCTCTAAATGCCACTCGTTGAATCGTTAATTAAATTCACAATCCTGTCTGCAATTAAATTATATATGTTACAAATAAACTTCACTCCATCCTTGACTTATTCGACAAATTTCATTCATGAATGTTCAACAGTCTTTGTTTTATTACTGATAAAGGATATGTGGGTACAATTTCGTTAGTATCTCATCATTAAGAGAAATGATCCAGAATGAGCTTCACAATCACTGGACCAAAACATCCCAGGTTTTTATCTTTGGAGTTTTTTCAAAGATAATGTCTATCAAAATAATCCCCAAATATTCCTAGAATGAACAGGGCTATCACTACCCAAATTAGGGTAATTTATCAGATCGAGTGACAATTTTGAACTTGTATCCATGCGGGTTTATCACTGAACAGCAAAAAAAAAAAAAAAATGTTGGATGTTCCTGATCAAAACTTGGTGGATGAGTACGGTATAAACTAAAATGTATTTATTCATAATATGGTTTGATTTCTAAAAGGATTGTAAATTTTATTGATGATTTCATTGGTGGTATTTGGGATGGGGGCATTCTGAACATTGTATAAGCATTGTTAACAAGTTTTTAAACATCATAATAAGAAACATTTTTCTAAATGTTTAGAGAGCTAATTTAATTTTTCTTCCTATTGTAAAAGATCTCAGTAAAATAAAGAATACATTATATCAGTAAATAACATATATATCATAGAATATACTGATTTTTATAATATTGTAGTTAAATCAACTTCTTTTAATTACTGATAATGGTACAATTGGATATTGCTATCAAAATTAATTAGTCCTAAAATATTCGATCAAGATGTACTTAAAAATAATAACTTTTATAATTGTGTGTGTGAACAAAGAATCTAGGTAAAAAAGTAACAGGAAAAAACAGTGCAATACTATCATTGTTTCTGCATATTTTTGATATGAGATAAGAATCAAGTTCTCATTTTAAAGATTAATATTAGATATGAACTGTTGTACCATTCTCTAATGATTCGGTACTCCAAACAAAACCGGATGTTTGCTTTTTCAACAACCCAACTCGTGTAATCGAAATCAGTAAAGTTTCATTCTTTCTACACATAGCATCACTTCAGTTAACCAATTAGTCTTAATCAAAATGCTGTTTCAGCAGAATCTGACCAAGCAATATATAAAGAGTGTTATTCAGTTGCTCAATCGAGGACCACTCTCTGTTACAAAATAAAATCCTAATCTTAATAATTGACTTATATATTTTGTTTGATTACTTTTCTGTGATCAAGATATTTATTTGATTTTATTAATTGCCTACCATTCAGACCCTGTGGAACTTTCACAGAAGCTTTCTTCATTTCTGTATAGTTAATGATAATATTTCTCTTAAAATAACAGTATAAATATATAAATGTATATCAAGTTTAATAATTTTAAGAATGTATTGTTTCTTCTATTTTCCGATAAACATCTATACATACAATAGTGTGGGTGTTATTTTGTGTGTCCCGCTTATATCTTTTTTCTTCCGAGTGACTGTCGTTTAATTGTTATGATCTACCATTTCTTGTAGTATAGGGTGCGGCAGAAATATCTCTCACATTTTGACATGCGATCTTCCCAGTTGCACTCGTGCAGTTTCTTAGCAATCATTAATTTCTCTGGATGGAACCGCATATCAGTGTATAGAAGTCTTCTGACTGTTCGATCAGACAATCCCAAGTCCAAAGCATATTTGTGAGTTGAATGTGTAGATTACCGAGTAACAGAATGTCGAATATTGTCTGGTGTTCGAGCGTTTCGAGGCTTTTCAGGTGGCTTTCTTTTAAATATCGAAGCTCTGAAATTTGCAACCTATAGCTGTATGGCTTTTCTATCTGGCCCAGCATTATACCGTCCTAACATGTAATGAACTCGGAAAGCTCTCTGAGTTGCAGTTACAGATTCACCATTCTTCAAAAACATTTCTACAGTAAAAGCACGATGTGCACCAATCCAAACCATATTGTTTGATCAGGGTATCTGAAAACAACATGGCAAGTTATTAACTAAATGAAAACATCATTGGTACTTGCTTAAGTTCATTAGCAACATATAGTTAAAAGTTTACAATGTGGGAAGTATTGCTGTCGCACCCTGTAAATAATTTTACCAAGAATTCTTCATAAGTTTTGGTTTCGGTTTCGATTATAGTTGAAGGAACTCAAGTTGTTTTTTTTTTAATTTATTTTACATATATATATATATATATATATATATATATATATATATATATATATATATATATATATATATATATATATTCTCATAAGTTTTGGTTTCGGTTTCAATTCAAGCTGATGCACTCAAGTAATAAAGATATATATTTTATTTTTGAAATCACAACTTTATGATATATAAGAATCGATAGTAAATTGACTTTAATAATATATACTAAATATGCATAAATTCAATATCATATTTAAGCATATTTTACGACCGGGCTACGCCGGGCATCCCTGCTAGCTGTTATGATTGTCAGTTAAATATTACTTCTTTAATCTTTTTGAAGGTTGTAACAAATTAAATCTTTTTAAAACAATAAATATTCTCTTTCATTTTATCATAACAATATTATATAACTAAATATTATTTAAATAATTAAAACGAATATAACTTTTTTAACCTATATATTTAAAATTTTAACAGTTCGATATGTATTCAAATCACAATGAACTAAAAAGAATGTAAATCTATGTTTTGGAAATGGGTTAAGTTATGAAATGACAGAATTCGATTTTAGAACAAATCACCCTAAAATAAGTGAACTATTTACCTTAGCACTTGACACCATTTCATTTACAATTATTTATTCTTGCATTTCACCTTTGACAACCGGACGATCTGAATGTTTTCATCCGTCTTTTTTTTTAATTTTCTTATTTTTTTGTTGCTTTTGCTGGGGATGCCAGATATTCACCCACTATTTCAGAGACTCCAATCTAGAGATCTTTCTAAGATTCTAACTTTCCCTTATGTAAAATGTTATATATACATGAAAACGCGAGTGAGTGTATTATTATACAGATGGTACTGAAATAAGTTATGACAAATTTTCTTTCCTTGTTAATATTGTAACTTTTTCTTTAACCCTATAAATTAATTGTGATTTTTTCCTGTTACCTTTTCCTAGCAAAAATTAAGACATTTTTTGTGACATTTTAGTGTGACTTTATTATTGACCATGGTATTCATGAAAAACTATTATCTGTCATTAAATGCAAAATTTATTTAGAATACATCATATATTTTTATTAAAACAAAAATATTTATAAAAAACAATATATAGTCATACTCATTAAATGTCATACTATCGTACTAAGTATTGTAGGAAACATGATCAGTAGTTTTGTAAAAGTACTAGTTGAACAACATCTTAATATCTAAATAATAAAGGAGGTTTCACATTTTATTTTGATTTATTAATGAACTGATAAGACTCTTTAACAAAATGCTTTTCGTTCTATTTATACATAATTGTTAGGTCAGAAGCATCACTTTTTTAGGTATATTTTTGCTTTTGACAAAAAAGTGGTCCTGGTGAGAAAATGAGTAAATTGTTCTACCTATGGAATTAAAATTAAAAATGAGATTATACCTCTTTTTGACTCAACTCTTAAGGCTGGTGAACGTCTTCGATCAGCTCTCAGTCTGAATATGGCTTTTGAAAACCCTAATGGTTTTGTCTGTTAGGTTATTTTTCTGATAGAGTTATCTAACTCTCAAACTTAGTTTGAGTCATGTGAAACTTCTGATGAAATTTATGTGGGAATAAGATTTGCACATACTACTTATTGTCTCTGCAATATGTGTTTTCTTATTGTGATAGGAACGACTGTACACATTGCTTATGACTCATTTCTTGGTTATTTCTGTATGCATTCATTGTGTACTATTTTAATGTTTGTTTTCATCAGTAAGCTAATAAATTAAAAGTTACATGATAACAATCTATATCCCCATTTATCTTATTCTCTTCACATCGATAAAGAATGTCGGATGCTAAGAAAATTTTAAAGCCCCAGCATCTAGTAATGAAAATCTATACTCCTATAAATTCGTTTTTCTTTTGTGTGTATTGATATTCATATTAAAACCCCTCTTTTCTGTTATTTAAAAAGAAAATACAATTTTCTTATATATGGGTTGTGGAATCGCATTTACTAGCAAAAGATCTAGCTAATTTGCATATTCTTTTAAAAATTCATTTTAATTAATTCCCTATTAGTTGCTTCGGTTTTCTAATGGGATAATCATTTTTAGTTAACTATTACGTGTAATTATATTCATGTAGATATTCTACATGATTTATACTTGCATAATATTTGCATAAAAAGTTTATAGTAAACACAAAATTGTTTCCATATATATTTATGTATACGTATATATTTTTGTTTAACAAATTTTGCCTACCTAACACCTCCTAGAGTTTTTGGTTTACAGACATGAAACTTCATATATAAGGTATTTGAATCCATGCGAAACTTTATATTTTGGTTTTAGCCCGGAAAAATCGGTGCAAAAGTGTGAAAATGAAAAAAAGAAATTTGCCAGGTGAAGGTCGAATGCCGGCATTACGAATGCATAACGTTTCATGTTTTAATTTTTAGCCTTGCAGTAAACATGTTTTCGTAACCCAGTCATTGACGGCGGAGGCAAAATAAATCGTGAGCGGAACGTTTTTGTTTCGATTCTCGGTGGTGGCACATGAGTCTTTTTTTTTATACTTTTTAAATCATTACTATATATTGCATCCAATCTATCTATATATCTATCTATCTCTCTGTATCTCTCTTTCTATCTCTCTCTCTCTCTCTCTCTCTCTCTATATATATATATATATATATATATATATATATATATATATATATAAAAGTGAAAATTTCTGTGTCTTTTTTCTATGGTAGTTAAGGAAGACTATTATACAGAAAGGCATTACTCTACATATTCACACTTTTTAATATATACATAATATGCACATAACCTTATGAACAGTACATAGGGACCGAGCAAAGCCGGACGGAACTGCTAGTGTGAAATAAAAGTTGAAATATCAAATATTTCAACATTAGATAATGTATGTTTAGAATTCTCATAGAGGAAAATCATAATTATTTTTCAATTATTACTCCAAGAATATGAACGTTTCAGTTCCAATCTTAAATATCTAATTAAATCCACTGCAACAGGCCTTTTCATAACAAATCAGATGTATTTATTGCATGATTAGCAAATTTAATTAGTCTTTTCTTTATAGTGATTGCCACAAACTATTTTGAATTATTTAAATAATAATATCTCTCGGTAATGTTTCTATTTGTATATTTATTTCGTTATCTTGCAAACATTATCATCTAGTGCAATGAGTTAAATATTTTAGAATTATGTTAATGCTATCTTTTTGCTTCTAAAGATAAACACTGGGAAAAACGTTGTTTGCTACCAAACTCTAGTTGATTTTCTATAGATTTTATCGTGTATGTTTTATTTATGAATCTGTTTGTTAAGTTAACTTGCTAGTTAGTTCTTTTTCTACAAAACCCTCTTCAGAAATTGTTTTGTTAATATTAATCTTAATACTCTTACTAGCACGATATAAATAAGAGCTTTAAGTTTACATTATAAGTAGATTCTACATTAATATAAAGCAGCCCGAATTCTTTTTCAGCTTTATCAATTCATATAAATTTTAAATTTAGTCTAAATTTTATAGATCCAATATGAGTATTCTTTTGATTATGGAGATCAAATACATTCACTTTGCTCAAGTGTCTATTAAAAATAATTATCAAAACCTGTTGAAAAACAAAGAATAAAAAACTAAAATACTGTGCATAATTAGTTTGTGTGCTAAAAGTGTGAGACAATAAAGATGGATGAAAACTCAATTCTGAGATTGTTTTAAAGTGTTATTACTTCAATTATACCATTGAAGCACAGGAAATAACTGAGAGATGGTGTAAGTTCAAAGAACTTTTGCTATTGGTAATTGGTAGAGCATTACCACTGTTAAGGGAAGAGTCTATCAGACATGTGTACGCAGTGTGATATATGGAAGTGAAGCCGGATCAGTGAAAATTGAGGATATACGTTGCATGGAGAGAAATAATATGAGAATAATACAATGAATGTGCAATGTGAATCTTTAGGCAGGTGTCATGAGAAAATTAAATCTGGACATTATATGGAAATGTGCATATAATAGGAAACTTCATTGGTATGATCACATTGAAAGTATGTATGAAAATTTTTGTATTAGTAGATATAGGACAATTTAGGTTGCAGAGTCAGTTTACAGGGGAAGGCTAAAGAAAACAGAAGTTATAAGGATGATGAACATTTAAAAAGAATAAGAAATAAAGACCTGGCCAAAGGGACGTTAGTTTGGAAGTAAATTTAGTAAAAGGCATGCAACACATTAAATCGAGTATGATAATGAATATGAAGATGAAACAAAATTTCAGAAAATTGACGATTAAATTCTACTTCCAAAATATTTTTATATATGCATATTCACCTCAAACAAGGAAAATTACCACGGAGATGTAAATAGCTACTGTGAATTAAGAACCATGCCGGCAGAGATTCTCTCGGTAGCGAATTGGACTATGAAATATCTTTTCACATTACATTTAAATTTTACATATTTATCTAGTTGGGAAAACAGGAAACAGACAATGGAATTCCAAAATCTAATGGTCTAAGAGAAGAACCTATCAGAGTAGAAAGCTCTTAAGAATCAGGGGACTTTTAGTTTAAAAGCATGGGATTTTTCTGTTTATTGGATTAGTCGGTTTGTTGGAGCACATTCTAGTACTTGTGAAATGGGCACAGGGTTGCAGCATTGTGGCGATGAGACAGGGGTTGGAGTTTAGTTGACAATGCATGACCTATTAAATTAGTGAGGTTTAAATCCTGTTTAATAGGGATAAACTAGTACAGGTCGATATGTGGCAACAATATCCCATGCATAGGTAAATGATGGTTTTATAGATATATAAGACACTATCAGAGGTGAGCATTTTTCTTGCACAATAGAGAGGGACCACCATCTTTGTGGCAGCCTTGGCAATGTCTTCTGTGTATTTATTCCAATTTATGTTACCTATGAATGTACAGCTGAGGAGTTTGAATAATGACCTCTCATCCAGAGTGTTATTATCTATGTATTTTAAAGGTTCATTGTAGTTGCTGAAGAAAAGGAGCAATATCTTAGTAGCATTAAATGTTACCATCCATTTATAGCCCCATTCCACAACGCTGGAAGTCATTTCCTAAGATTTCAAACATCATCTAGGATATTTGCACATTCATTTTTCTCACATTTCTGGTATAAACCATGGTGTCATCAGCAAATATACCCACCTCAGACAAAATTTTATCATAGAGGTAGTTTATGAATATTAGGAACAATAAAGAGTTTCAAGGATTAATCCTGGAGCACACCCACATTTATGTCATGTTCCTTGGATGTACGACCATCGAGGACAACCTGAACTTTTCTGCTATATAAAAAGGATCTATATAGATATATTCATTATAATATTAATTATATATATTAATTATTCGTTCAGTAATATCGTACAATTTCATTTTTATTAGAAAACCTTTATAACAAGTCTTGTTAAATGCTTTGGATGTATCAAAGCCTACCACTCTAGCTTCCTCTGAATTGTCCAGTGCATGGTATATGCATTCAGAGATAATCGGTAGGAAATCTGCAGTTAAAAGGGTTTATCCAAATCTATAATGTCAATCAGAAATCATATTGGATCTATAAAAAGTTTAGCACTTACACGGTGGTGGAATAGCGCTTGATTATTTAAAAACTTAAACATTTCAGCAAAGTGAAGAAAAAACTAATGGTGTGATAATTAAGCACGTCGCTTCTTTCACCAAATATTTTGAATACTGATACCCCATAGGCAATTTTCTGTCTATCACGGTAGTAAGATTCGGCAAGGCATTTAGTATAGTTTGGAAAGTACTGGGACTAGCTCAGCAGAACATTTTTTTATTAGTATAGCAGGGATAAGATCAAGTCCACACGTGTTGAAGATTTTTAGGGTTTTTATGATATTACAGACAAGAGAAGAGGTGATTATAAGATCACTGAGTGTGGCTTCTGTCCACAAAGGGAAATTTGGGAGGAAGTTGCTTGTGACCTTTAAAGTGGAGTTAGAGGTGAATTGCAAGCAGTCCAACCTTCTCAGTTGTCATGCAAGCGATATTATGGTGGTTGGATTGTGGGGAAATTTTTTATTGCTTGTTATTCACTACATTATAATAATTTTTTTAAGAAAATGCGAGTTCCTAATGTCTGTGATTTGATGAGTTTTCTGGTAATTTCGATATATTTTCTTTTGGCTGTGTCTATTTCACTCGTACAATGAATTTTAGCTTCAATAAATTTTTGCCTATTTGTATCTAATTTATGACAACTGAATTAGTGGAATGCTTTTTGCTTTTGTGCAATATATAATATTACATGAAGGCTAAATAAGTAAAAACTAAAATATGAAGTAAGAATTAAGAAAAAATCACTATTAAATTCTACTTTAAAAATTTATCTGATATTATATGAGACTTAAGAAGAGCCAAATAAGATAAAACTAAAATATTATATATGGAACAAGATTTAACAAAAACAATGATTAAATACTGCTTTAAAATTTAATATAATATCATATGAAAACTGATGTAGGCAAAGATGTAAAAGTAAAACCGTGTACATGAAGCCAAATTTAAAGAAAATTCTATATCAAATTCTTATTAAAAATTGTCATCTGATATTGCATGAAACTTGAGGAAGGTTAAATAAAAGAAAAAAATGTGCTTGAAGCAAGATTTAACAAAAAAAAATAATTAAATTCCACTTAAAAAAAACATTACACTGCATGTCAAATTTTGAACAAGATAACATTTTTTTACCAGTTTCAGAAACTTACTGGTAGTTTCGTATCAAAAGTTTCAGAAATGTTGACAATGCTGAGCTGCGCATACTGTGAAATTTTCGTACTGTTCTGCGCAGTGTAAACAACTTGCCATCGTAATTGCTGAATCCACGGTATTTGTAGTGTGTCAAATTATTAACAAGGCAGTTTGTTTCGTCAATAAAATGGGTCCTAAAGGGGATTTGAGTAGTTTTGGAAAGAGTACTATTACAGAACAGTTAGCAAAAGGTAAAACTACCCTCGAAATATCGAAAATGATAGGAAGGTACCATCAAACTGTGAAGAATTTTGTCAAGGACTCTACCAAGGTACATAAGAGAGCTGATAAAGGTAAATCTAGAGTTGTTTCACGCCGTTCTCTACTCCAAATTAAACGTGAAATTGTTAAGAACCCTGGGCAGACAAGTCGAGAAGTCTTTGACTAAGCCGGATTGAAGAATGCCTCAAAAAGTACTTGATGTCGCCTTCTGAAAGAAGTGGCAAAATCTGTTAAGCCTGTGACAAAGCCTCCATTAAAGCAACATCACATACAAAACCGATTGAAATGGGCAGAGGACAACATGAAAACGGATTTTTCCAAAGTTTTGTTCACGGATGAAGTGCGTGTCACTCGTGATGATGCAGATGGCTGGAGCAATGGATGGGTTCTAGATAAACGACATTGTCATCAGCGTTTAAGGTGCAAACAAGGTGGTGGAGGGATAATGATTTGGGATGGGATTATAAGAGGTACTTTAGTTGGCCCATGGAGAGTCCCAGAAGGCGTAAAAATGACGTCAAATGCTTACATAGCTCTTCTGAAGGAGCACTTTGATCCATGGCGGGAGAAGCAAAAATTGACGTTCAGAAGAACCATTATTTTTATGCAGAATAATGCTCCCTTGCATGCAACAAACACAAGTAAAGAGTATTTGCAACACAGGGGTTCTCTGAGCTACGGAAGATGGAGTGGCCTGTGAATTCACTAGATTTGAACCCAATTGAGAATCTTTGGAGCATCATGAAATGACACCTCTATGTAAGTGGACGCCAAATTTAAGAGCTAAGATGAGTTGTGGGATGCTCCCCAAGAGATATCGCGAGAAATAACTGTTGACGAAATCACAAATTTGACTAATTCTGTTGATCAACGTCTTTTACAAGTCATTCATAAAAAAGGATCGCATATGCCCTACTAATTATGTCAATGTAGAAATTGCTATGTAGTTATTGTGTTCTAAGCATTTTTACTAGTTCATTTAATGTTTGAAAATTATTTCAATAAACAAGTTATGGGTATATTGTGTTTTTTTCTCAACCTCGTTAATAACTTGACACACTGAAATTAACAGATATTCCTATCTTTTGTCATAGTTTCGCTAATACTGTTTTAAATACTTTTATTTTCTGACTGGAGTAGCTGAATAGTATTGTAAACACTTTCTCAAAGTTTCATGGATTTTTATTCACCCGTTCCTTAAATATTTAAAAAATGTAAACTCATTAATAATTTGATATGCAGTGTATATATTATATGAAACCTGATTAATGCTAAAAAATCGCATGTGCATGAATAAAGAATTCAGAAAAATACACGATTAAATTCCACTTAAATAGTTCTCATCTGTTAATACATGAATCCTAAAAGAAACAAAATAATAGAAAACTAAATACAGTGCATGGAGCATGATTTAACAAAATATAATGATTAAATTCTAGTTAAAAAGGTTATCATATAATATTATATGAAATAGAAAGTCAAACATTGTGCATGAAGCTAGATTTAACAAAAAAAAATGATGATTATATCTAATTAAAATGTTATCTGATATTATGAGACCTGATTAAGACCAAAGAATGGAAACGTAAAACGTTGTTCAGGAAACGAAAATAAAGCAAAATTCACGATTAATTTCTATTTAAAATGTAATCATTTGATATTACATGAAACCTGACGAATGCCAAATACTCGAAAATTAAAATACTGTGCATGTAACAAAATTAAAAAAAAAAATAATGATTAAATTCTACTTATAAATGTTACTATAAAATATTATATGAAACCTGATGAAGACTAAAACAGAGAAAATTAAATAACTGCATAAAACAAGAAATAAGAAAAATACAAAATTCATTTCTATTTAAAAAGTTATCATATGGTAGTACATGAAAATTGAAGACGGCCAAATAAAAAGAAACGAAAATACCCTGCATGGAGCATGGTTTGAGACAAAATAATGATTAAATTCCTAATTTGCAAGATTTCCTCATGTATTTTTCAGTTCAGTCTATCGCAAATCAGCATTTACTTGTCATTACTAGGGCTGTGACAACAGCATATTCTTTTCATTGTTTTGACTCTTGAGTATATATCCGTTAATATCTTATATGTTTTTATATAGACGGATGTGGTTCTCGGTTGATTAAGTGTGTCTGTGTCGGATATATACCCGAGAGTCAAAAGAATGAAAATAATATTCTGTTGTCACAGCCCTAGTCATTACACACATTGGAATCTTTTTGTCAGACAAAACAAAAATTCAATTAAGACCCTTATCTATAGGGCACTAATGATTTGTTTGAAGACCAGTTTGAATGATGAAATTAAATTTATTACAAACACCTCTGCAAAAATGGCTATCCTCTAGACATTGTTGAATCTACAATAAAAAAAATAAAGTTTCTAACTTTTACAAATTAAAGTAGCTTCAGTTGACAAATGTCCTATTTACGTCTTCGTAATATAAACAATAGATTTGCCAAACCAATCTCGCTGTCTGTACAACAATGTTATTTTGCATCAGATGCACGTGTTGTTTTTCCCACTAGACCCATTTTGTCTCCAATTAGAAAAGATGTTCTCACTTCCCACTACAGTAATTCTGTTGTTTATTTATTTAAATTTAGTTGTAGTTCACTATGTTGGGTGGGCGTCGCAAGAATTGAACATCCAGATCAAATAGCACATTCCATCATAAATTCGACATGCAAATTATTTACCATCTTATGTTTTGAATAATACCTACAGTTCTACCATCGCCGAGCACTTTATAAATATACGTTGTTGTGCCTCTAAGTTCAGTGTCGATTTATTCTCAACTTTGTGCAAGTCACATTCACTCTTTTATTTGAACGTCTTAAAACCTATTTACATTAAGTTTTTGAGACCTTCTCTTTGTAAACAAAAAGAAAATCTCTTACAATTAATATGGTTTATATTTGATTTTTTGCGCGTTACTTTTTCTTCCTCTCTCGTCATATTCTTCATATTTAATATTTTTTAATAATTTAGCTTCGTTAACTGAGGTTTGAAACCGGATAGCTAGTCTCTTCATAGTGTTTTAAATTCTGTATCCCCAAATATTATTCAAATCTACTTGAAAAGGTTAAGATAATATTACACAAGACCTTATAAAAGCTAAAAATGGAAAAGTAATAAGAATGCATGAAGCAAGAATTAAAAAAAAACACCAATACGTTCTACTTAAAATATTATCATCTGATATTACATAAAACCTGAGCAGGGCAAAATCAAAGAAAACAAAAATACTGTGCATGAAGCAAGATTAAACAAGAATAATGATTAAATTCTACTTGAAAAGATTATCATATTACATGAGACCCGTTGAAGACTAAATGATGGGAAAGTAAAACATTGTGAATGAAGCACGATTCAACAAAAATAATGATTAAAGTTTACTTAAATGTTTACCACATAACATTATGTAAAACCATATTGAAGTCTAAAAATTCTAAATGTAACATGTGTTTATGAAGCAAGAATTAAGAAAAATACCTGTTTAATTTTGCTTAAAAAATTCTCATCTAATATTACATGAAACATAAGAAAAGACAAATAACATAAAAATAAAATAATATGCATGAAGCATGATTTAACAAAATATAATGATAACATGCTACTTAAAAACATATATAATATATAAAAGCTGATGAATTTAAACAATAGAATAATACAGCACTGTGCATGAAGCAAGAATTAAGAAAAGTACATGATTAAATCCTATTTAAAAAGTTATCTGATATCATATTAGACCTAATGAAGGCTAAAGATTTTAAAATTAAAACAATGTGCATGAAGTGAGATTAAACAAAACATGATGATTAAATTCTATTTTAAAATGTCATCATATAATATGAAATCCGTGGAAGGCAACATATACTGTGATCAAACAAGATTGAAAAAAAGTAAAACATTGTGCATGAATTAAAACTTAACAAAAATAATTATTACATTCTACTTCAAAAGTAGATATAATATTATATTCAACATGATGGAGGTTAAAAATAGAAAAACTAAAATACTGTGTATGAAGTTAGATGCAACAAAAATGATGATTAAATTCTACTTTAAAAAGGTTATCACGTATATATGAAGGCTAAACAATGGAAAAGTAAAACATTGTGCATGAAGCTTGATTAAACAAAACTCAAAATACATTTACTTTACTTTAGATTTACTATATATTATATGAAATCTGATGATAGTTAAATACTATGCATAAAGTAAGAATCAAGAAAAATCCATTAATCATATATATCTTTAAAGAGTTATCTGGTATTAAATGAAACATCAGAAAGTTCAAATAAGAGAAAAAGAAAATACTGTGTATGAAATAATATTCAACAAAATATGATGATCAAACTTTACTTAAAATTATTAGATAATGTTTCATGCGATCTGATGGATGCTAAATAATTTATAGTAAAACACTATACATGAATTAAAAAATATACTGATTAATTTTTATTTAAAAGCTACCTTCTAACATTATAGTAATCACAAGAAAGGTAAAAAAAATGTAAAACTAAAATACCGTGCAAAAAGCAAGATATAAGAAACAATATGATTATATTTCATTTTAAAAATTATATAATGTTGCATGAAACGTGATGAAAGCCTACAGAAAGGAGAACAAAAATACTGTGCATGAATCAAGATGAAACCACATTTCATAGTTTAATTCGACTTAAAACATGACACAAAATGCTAATGAATGGCTAATGAATGAGCATCTAAAACGCTGTGCTTTGAGCAAGACCCAAGAAACAAATCATGACTATATTCGACTTAAAAACGATATCTAATATTACATGAAACCTTATTGAGACTAAGAATAGAAAACTTAAATACCGTATCTGAGAAAATATTTTTAAAAATTTTATGGGAATCTGTGATAATATTTCAGAAAAAAGATGATATCAAATGTAATCAGTATAATAAACAAATTGTTAGAAAACCATCTTGAAGAAACGTTAGTGAAAAAATACAAGCATATATTGTAAAAAGAAATACAGATGTATAATTAAAACTTTTATTATATTAACAGAAAGCAACAAGCTAAAAACCAAGATTTATGAAATCAACGGTTAACAATTAATTATTAATTATTTATCATAAAATAATTCGACCTCAATGATTTTATATAAGTAAAAATTTAGTAGTAAACGGCGTAGTATATAAATGTTATATTATAATAAAGCTATA
Source organism: Euprymna scolopes (assembly GCF_053919585.1). Lineage (NCBI taxonomy): Eukaryota > Metazoa > Mollusca > Cephalopoda > Sepiida > Sepiolidae > Euprymna > Euprymna scolopes. Next base: position 42,347,822 of record NC_136483.1, on the reverse strand, counting down.
TACTGCTAAAACTCTGAGAACGTTATCATCTTTTCACGGTTCACATTCCATTTATAAATATTTTACATGATAAGAGGAATGACAAATAACATTAATAAAAGAATGATAAAAGTGGTGAGACAATGTAAATAATGGAACTCTCTTTCGTTTGCCTGTTTCCCACCTGACTTCAACTTGGATGTCTTCAAGTCCAACATAAACAAATTCCTGAAAAACCGCCCCGTTGAGTAAGACACTCTATCAAATCTCTAATACTAATGATTACTACAATACTATCTCATTGATTACTGTACACGCAATAACCCTTATCCTTAAGTGGCCCCCGGGCCTTGATAAGTGGTGACCTTCATGTAAAAAAAATAAAATAAAATAATTAAAAAGAAAACAGAATGTAAGGAAAGACATAGAAAAGAAAGAGAGAAATGAGATGAAAATAGAGGGGATCTATTATACCATCACAATGTATTCTGAATTCCTTTGGTTTTGTGAAAATTAAACTTGTCGAAAAGTCGGTGTCTATTGATTATTTTAGTTGTGTAAAAACAGTGAGACTGTTAAATCCGTCTAACATTTAAATTTCTTTTTTATCTATCTATCTATCTATCTATCTATCTATCTATCTATTCATTGTAAAATATACCAATATTGACTCAACAGGTCACAGGTAGTCAAGTAATAAATAAAATTGCCCATTGACCAAGCTTTTTATAAAACTTAGAAAATGCTAGAACAAATAAAACCGAGTTGGAGATGCAACACGCTTTTTCAATTATTTTTAACATATTGTAAAAACTATTATAGGTGTAAATGTTCAAATAATAATCCAAAATATTAAACTATCTCTATCTGTACTATTTTATAAAAGGAACTTTGCTACTGTGTGTGTGTGTGTGTGTGTGTGTGTGTGTGTGTGTGTGTGTGTGTGTGTGTGTGTGTGTGTGTGGGAGAGAGAGAGAGAGAGAGAGAGAGAGAGAGAGAGAGTTACATATGGACTCCGAAACGGCTATGCCAAGTTTTATGAAATTTCACACAAATGTACTTTATGCATTTGGCAGTGTTCTTAGATAGTTTTTTTTATTGGAATGTCTTCAATAAATATCGATAATCCGATGAAAGAAGTAACTGACGAATTTTGACTAAAGTTAACGCCTTACTAAGCCTAACATCACAAGTGTATTTGAGAATTTTTATTACCATACAAGCCAAAAGGGCCGACATATAAAATCAACAGTAAGTTTTTTATATGGCTGGAGTGAGTTCGAAATGAATGTTTCTATTTAAGACACAATTAAACTATGATGCTTTACTTTTTCATTTTAAACTTAAATTCAAGCCATTATCATTGCACTAGCAGAAAGGACAAGCATATAAAATCAACAGTAGGTTCTTTGATATAACAAGGAGACCTTTCGAAATGAATGTTTTTATTTAGAGCACAATTGAATCATAATACTTGACTTTTGCATTTGAAACTTTAATTCAAGCCATTATACATAAAAATAATTTTATAAAATTAACTATAGGTTCCCTACAGTGCAATGTAGACTACAATGTATTGTGAACAAAGTCACTGCGGGAGGCATGTGAAGCTTCCTTCTGGTGCACCGTGATGGGTCCCCAACTAGAGCAGGCAATCCATCGATTTGATTGAAAAATGGGCGATTTCAGAGATTTTGATGATAATAAAAAACATGGGAGTGTGAAACATTTGTTGATGATCATTCAATCCCAGGCAACGTTGGGTCTTCCTGCTAGTTATTTAAATAAAAAAAAGTTATTGTTTTCATTATTTTAAATATATTTTTGGAAATTCTTAAAGTTAGTATCTTAGGTAAAAGTCAACTTGAAAGATGCTCAGGCATATAATAGTAGTTATTGATAATACATAGGGATTTATTTGAACATCTCTCAAAGGAAGAAAAAATAAAAATAATTTAGAAAAAGTGTTCTCAAGTGCAATAACAGAAGTATTTTCTGTTCATTTAAGTAAAAAGTAAGCAACTTGAAAATAAGATTGATTTAAAATATAAAAAGTTATGAATGTAAAATGTAAGATAGATGGTGAGAAAATATTTGAACTTATCCGTTTATTTAATCTACAGTAGTAAATTGTTATCATTATGTCAGTCACGTGAATTTATAATACTTTTATAACATAATATTTGTACTGTCATTAATAATTTATATGGTTGGAAAAAAATATTTTGCATTCTCTTTAAAAACTGATAATAGATGACAGAAGTGGAGCTACTTCTGTATTCGTCAATACCTCGCTTTTTAAAAAAGTAAAAAACTGACGAAACAAAAGGAAGTAACTTTGTATTGACGAATACAGAATTATTTCCATTTTTTCTTCAGATGATGTCATTATAAAATTGTTCTGATGAGAAAAAATAATTTCTCAAGTAAATTAATTCGAATTATTTTTTTTCTAAGAACAAGTACTAACAATTGACAAAAATAACTGAAAAAAAAGCAGAATCAAACATTGATTTTGTAGGACAAAACTATCGATTGCAATATTTTCGAATACTACTGATTCTACTTGAATATATAGATATAACATAACTTAACATCTTTACCCGGTCGTGACTAATGAATTAAGAACAATTTACTCCTGTGGATTAAATAAGTGGTTCAGTATGAGATTTCGTATATGTGGGCGAGTTCGATATAAAGATATGTTAGGCATAACGATTTAAAAGTTTGCCTAAAAGTTTCCTTTAAGATTTAAAAGTTTGACTAAAAGTTTCCCAAGTTCAAAAAAAAATAATTGTTTATAATTTTATACGAAAAACTAAAACAAAAAAAGTTTCTGACTAAAAATAATATAATTATTACTGCTCTCAAAACTAATCTAAAAAAACAATCAAATTTTTTCATCTCCTATATAATAAAATGACTACAGAAATTCCACTCTAGTTCAAAGTACCGTAGGTTTGCAACAACAGATGCCACATACAAATACAATACATTTAGCCTAATCGCCACTATCTTATGTAGCTTTCGACCACCATTTTATACACAATCAGTCATGATAATAAAATGCTACTTTGGATCCGACGAGCAACACCGTCACAATCGCAACATCTTTAGTGGAAGGAGTCACTATTTTTCTCTCTAAATATTTAGTCCTATCAGCACTACCAGTTGTCACTGGAATTTATTCTACATGTTCCACAGATACTGTGATTACACCGACCATAACTGATTCCTAGATACATAGGGATAACATAATCTTTCCGATTCATAAATAATAAAACAAATTCCATCTATTCTGATTGGCTTAATTCTGAAAATTCTCATATTCTGGAATCCAGTTATTCACCTCATAAACGACCGCTTATGAACATTACAATATGGCCTGGCTAGAATACATGTTTTGGCTCAGAGCCAAGTTCATTTAATGCATAGTTCATTATAGACATATAAGATGGAAAAATACAAGAGAGTGAGAATCTTTAAACGAACGTTAAATAACCCATTTACTTTCTTTCTTTTACAAAGTTTAAAATAGGCTATCCACTATGAAATTCTACTTCATCATTGGCAGCATCTACGATAGCGACGACAACAAAGTCTTCATCAAAACATCGAAAAGATTGAGATATTTTACCATTATACACATTGCATGTACATTGGTGATGTTTCAAAACAACGAATTACATATGCATTTATATATTGAAGATTTTAGCTTCCAAATATTTGCGACTTTTATATTCAAATTTTTCCTAATAACATAAAAAAAATAATGCCACCATCTTCGTCGATGACAATGACGACACCTTTGTCAAAGCATCACCAAGGCTGATTTCTTATTTATATATTGAACATTTTAGCTCCCAAATATAATATGGCTTCACTAGGAGACATTTTTTGGCGGAGTCAAGTCCATTTAATGAATTGTCCATTAAAGACATGTAAGACGGAAATATACAAGAGAGTGAATATCATAAAACGAACATTAAATAACCCATTTACTTGTTTTCTTTTACAAAGTTTAAAATAGGCTATCCACTATAAAAATTACTTCATTGTTGTCGGCGGAGTTTTTGTTAAAACATCAACAAGACTGAGTTCTTTTAATATTAAACACACTGCGTGTACATTGGTGATGTTTCAAAACTGCATGTACATTGGTGATGTTTCAAAACAAAAAATTACATATGTATTTATATATTGAAGATTTTAGCTTCCAAATATTTGCGACTTTAATATTCAAATTTTTCCTAATAACATAAAAAAACAATGCCATCATCTTCGTCGCTGACAATGACGACGCCTTTGTCAAAACATCAATAAAGCTGATTTCTTTTAACATTAAACACAATGTGTGCACACTACTAGTGTACTACACTAGTGATGTTTCAAAATATGCATTACATATGTATTTATATATTGAAGAGTTTAGCTCCCAACTATTTGTTACTTTTCTACTAAGATTTTTCCTAATAACATAAAAAAAAACCCGCTGATATCGTCTTCAACGACGACAACGTCTTCATCAAAACATCAACAAAACTGAGTTCTTTTACCTTAAAGCACGCTGTGTTTACATCGGTAATGTTTCAAAACAACGCATTACACATGTGTTCATATATTGAAGAGTTTAGCTCCCAAATATTTCCGAATTTTATATTAAGATTTTTCTAAAAACAAAACAAAACAAAAAAACAATGACAACGTCCTCGTCATAACTAAATTAAAGAGGTTAGCTCCTAAATATTTGCATTTTTTATAATTATGCCGAAAGATAAATACGGAGATTTATTGAATGAAATAAAACAAACTTATTTTGGGCCAGTTAAATTGAAGAGGTTAGCTTCCAAATATTCGCGTTGTTTTATTATGCCAAAAGATAAATACAGAAATTTATTGAACGAAGTAAAACAGACTTATTTGTTGCCAACAATTTTATTTACACTACATATTTCTATTAATAAAATCCCTTAATTTTTTTTTGTTATTGGAACAAATCATGAGAAAATATACTTGATTACTTGGAAGCTAAATTCTTGAATACATAATCACATATGAAATGCGTCGGTCCTTCGCCACAGTAAATTCATTTCGGGCGCCAGTACTCGCTATTATACTGGGCTCCCACTAACAACCTTAGTTTAATTGGGGTGTTTTACAGGTGGAGTGGGGTGTGCATACTTCCATCGTGCAAGGCCTGTACACGGGTCCTGCTAGTAAGGAATAAGTTTAATATTTAACAAATAAAATAATAAAACAAAACGACTAGGGGGTTTCCCCTTTGTAGATGATTATTTTTAGTAACATATATTGACTACATTAATTGTTTCATTACTTTAAACAGTTTAAATGATTTGAAATTTTTGAAATTGTTTTTTTTTAAACAAAAACGAATATTCAATGTTTTGATTTAATTAAGAAAGTCTAAAATAATATATTATATGTCAAATATACTTTAAGGAACCTGGTCTAAATGAATGGTTGAAATCATACAACATATAACAGTATAAGTCTGAGAATATTTAAATTGTGTAAGAATTAAATAAGTCAAAATTATATCAGTTGGTGTTTTATTCCATTCTCATTTAATAGATATATGTTATTACAGGCGTGTGGATTCCGTGAACGAAGGCGTGCCTTACATATTGAAAATAACAACAAACATATTTTATATTGAATTTCTTGCTGCCGTATTGTCATATTATTCTTTTTGGTTTTATCGGTTTAAAGAAAAACATATGAAAATATAAGTAAAATGGCAAATCATTCCTTTTCAAATGTGTCCTCGAATTTATGTGATAGCCCTTTTTGGTCTGTTTGTCAGTTTGTTATGCTTAAGTTTGAAATAACACACATTGAAAGGACATTTCATTATGTGTTCCAGTTACTTAAATATTTTGATAATTCTTATAACCCATTTCCATAAACCTCCTCCCAAAATGTTATCCATAGTGAATAAGTTATTCAATTGTCTTTAAACTTGAAATTATTTTTTCATTAAGAATTAGTAAATATAATTAATATAATATAAAAGTTGATCTTTTATATTTGCTCGATATAAAACGTCTTGTAAGTAAAAAAAAAAAAAAAAAAAAAATAGACCACATACTGTCTTCACATCCCTCGGCTAACATTCACATCTGTGGTGACTTCAACGTCCATAACGTGGAATGGCTGACCCATTCAAATAAGACAGATGATGAGGGGAGGTTTTGTCATGATTTTGCCATTGCTTATGACCTCACTCAGATTGTTCGCGAACCCACCCGTGTGCCCGATACACTCGGTCAATATGCAAGCCTCTTAGACGTTTTTCTCTCAACTTCCCCTGAGCTATGTTCATGTTCCGTTCATTCTCCTCTAGGATCCTCCGACCACTCCATCATATCAGTTAAGATAAAAACGAAATGTAAGAAGCCCCCAGACGTACCCCTCCACCGTACTGTATACCGATACTCTATGGCTGACTGGGATAGCTTCCGTACATTCATATCTGATTTACCTCTGCACTCCATGTTTAAAAAGGAAGTGTCCTCTATAGTATCAGATCCGACCGAATGGTTAATTGTAGGCATAGACCAATTCATACCATCTAAAAAATTCCAACAAAAATCTAACAGCCAGCCATGGTTCTCCCCAGAATATGCTGCTGCTATCGCGCACAGAAATCACTTTTTCCATAGCTACCAACGTAATAGATGCACTGAGACTAAAGCTGCTTTCAGGTCTGCCAGCAACCACTGTAAAAGAGTAATAAAAAATGCAAGAGAGCTATATGCCCAGTCTGTTAAATCCAAGGTAGCTGATCAGCGGCTTGGATCCCACCAGTTTTGGCAAATAACAAATAGGATCCTGAACAGAAGTGTGCGTTCTATTCCAACCATTATCAATGGACCAGAGGTCATCTCGTCAGCGTCAGACAAGGCCAAACTATTTGCAAAGAACTTTGCAGCTAATTCTACCCTATGCGACGAAGGCCATCAACTCCCCATATTTCCTCCTATAACACAGACTTACGAAACTATTTAAGCGCTGCCTTAAGGAGAAGTGCTTTCCGACTCCCTGGAAGACCTCATCAGTTTGCCCTGTATTTAAGAATTCAGGTGATGTCATCTCCCTCTCAGTACAGACCAATAAGTCTCCTGTGTGTTATGAGTAAGTTGCTGGAATCCATATTAAATAGAGAAATAGTCAACCACCTCAGCAGGAATAACCTTCTTAGTGACACACAATATGGTTTCCGCTCTGCAAGATCTACCGCAGATGTGCTGACGGTTATATCCCACAGGATTAGTGAATCTCTTGACAAAGGCTTCCTTTCTAGGGCAATTGCTCTTGACATATCAAAGGCCTTCGACAAGGTGTGGCATAAGGGTCTACTTCACAAGATTTCCAGCTACGGTATAACTGGAAATGTTTTCTCAATCATTAAATCATTTCTCTCCGATCGGCTCATAAGAGTAGTGGTAGACCGACAAAAATCGGAGGCTTGCAATATAAATGCTGGAGTCCCTCAGGGGTTAATCCTGGGCCCAACTCTCTTCCTGATCTACATCAATGACCTCCTTAAACACATACTTAAATCATTTGTTGACATCTATGCTGATGACACGACCATCTACGGCAACACATCAAAGGCTGTAAATGACAAAGTTCTCTCTGATTTTCTCTCCTCTGATCTCGAGCGCGTGGTTCAGTGGGGGAAAATGTGGCTGGTTACCTTTAATGCATCCAAAACCAAACTCCTATCCTTACATCATCAACGCTCTGATCCCCAGCTGGCATCAATTGTGATGGATGGCTCTCGTCTGTGTGAGGCCCCGTGTTTTGACAAGCTTCTGGGTTTGACCTTTACTCCTGATCTGAAATGGAACATGTACATCAAGTCTGTTGCCAAGGTCGCTGGAAATATGGTGGGATCCTTCTACCGCTCCAGAAGATATCTCACTACTGATGCAATTCTCTATCTATATAAAAGCCAAGTACGTCCAAGGATGGAATACTGTTGCCATATCTGGGCAGGAGCTGCTAAAAACAGCCTATCCTGCCTTGACAGAGTACAAAATAGACTTCGTGGCTTAGTGGGGGATGCCCTTTTCTCTACCCTGCAACCTCTCTCCCACAGAAGAGATGTTGCGAGCCTATCCTTGTTTTATCGTTATTTCCATGGCAAGTGCTCGTCTGAACTCCAATCTCTGGTCCCCCCTCGCCAATCTTTCACGAAAAACACCCATCTAGCTGAATCCACTGTAAAAAAGTCCCCCACTCTATATCTGTGCCTAAATCAAAATGCAGATTCCATGAACAAAGCTTCTTTCTTAGAACTGCACGCCTGTGGAACTCTGTTCCGTCTGCCTGCTTCCCTCTGGACTACAACTTGGATGTCTTCAAGTCCAATGTTAACAAATTCCTAATGAACCGCCCCCTTAATTAAACACTTCATCAAATCTCCACACTAACGTAATGTACTTGCAATAACCCTTATCCCTGAGTGGCTTCCGGGCCTTGATAAGTGGTGATCACTGTGTAAAAAAAAAAAAAAATAAATAAAATAAAATATTTGGACTGAGATCGAAGCAAAACCGTGAGTCAAGTACGATAACCATTAGGCCAGCTTGACACGGTTTTACTTAACATAATATGAACATAATGATATAGATAATTAATAAATGTCCATCAAATGTCAATCATGAATATCTTTGTTTTATATATTTGGGCACACTTTGGTGATCGTTTTATAAGTAGAAGGTGTGATCCATAATACTTCACACTCATGGGACCAGAATTGATCCTAATCTATATCTTTGCGATTATTTCAAAGATATTGTCTATCAAAAAATTCCCAGACTATTCATCAACCGAAGAAAGCCATCATAGCCCAAGTACCAAGCAAAAATATGCCCGATATATTAACAATTTTGCACTTTGTATCTAGATGTGATATAAACATAGAAACAAGCACTATTGGGCATTCATTCAGGAAACTTGGTGGACATGTTAATCATACATTGAAGTTGATTTTTACCAAATATGTTTTGATCATGAATTTTATTAACGATTCCACGAGTGACAACTTTGGAGGTAACTCTGTATGTAAATATTAGCAAGAATTTAAAAAGAAATTAAAGTTAAAATGAAAACTAAAACATTACTAAAGGTAATTAAAAGTTTAACTCTGCAGCTACAAATATTATCCGTGATTGTTCACATCTTAAAAATCGATTTTCTTCATTCCTTATTTAACAGTCATTGGTTATATACTCATGCAAACGTAGGTAAAATCCCAAATTTTAAAATGTTTAAAATTCTTTGTTTCCCCTATTAAAATATTATATAACAACGCTTCTTTGTGATGACCTTGTTCAATAATAATTTTTACATATTCTTTTTTAAATTGGACACTTTTTTGTTTAAATCAAAATAATTTTTTACAGTTTGCTCATCCACTTATGTTAGAAATCAGTAGGTGGTAACACTTCAACATAATCGAATAGCAAATTGGACAAGTTTGAAGAAACAGAGTTTGAAAAAGATTTGAAGTCGCAAGTAATATTATGATTAGCAGGATTAATGAGAACAATGGTGAAATGGAAAATTCAGGAAACTTCTTGTTAGTTGATCAAACAATTGTTCTGGTTTAAATGTGTAAGTAATATAATATAATACTAATGTAGAATTCCACCTATAATCATTTGATCAATGAAGAGGTGGGTAATTACAATGTATTTGCAAAATAGATTCCATAAATCAGCATTGAGTATAAACTGAGCAGACTATACGTATCAAGTTTTGTTAGAATAAGGAGGAAATAGTGTGTATCAAGGTTTGCTCCTTGGCTCTCTAGTAGGGACCACAGAAAACAGGGGCTTAATTATCCATATCGTTTATTTGAGAATGATTTACAGATTTTAGAACGTTTTATACTTTCTGTGAGAATTTTGAAAGAAGGGATAAAATGAGAATATGTGTACTTTTTCTATAATTGAAAAATTAGTTATGTAAACTATTTAATATTTAAAGCTTTCCCCAATTTGGGAAAATTCCTTTTCCATATTTTACTTCAATTCTTTTTATCAGGAACAGGAGAAATGTTGTCTGTCAATATTGGATCTATTTGAAACATAGTTAAAATATGAAAACCTATGCGATGAAGATATCTAAAGTATAATAGATAGAGTTATATCTGCAGTTGAAAATGCAGATGTTTTCAATAGTTATAACAAAAGTTGGAAATGAGAAAGGAACAAGCAAGAAGATAGCCTACAAAACGTTAGTGGTCAAAAACATCACTAAAATTAATCCATTGTCCACAAAATATTGTCAATAAAGGCAACAGAAATTTTATCTGAAAGCATTCAAATCTATTCATAAAATTAGAGCAGCTGAAACATATTTTATAAGTATTTAATGCGTATAAATTAAATATGAAAAAGCATTTAATACAAGAAATAGAAGATAAGAATTTTAGCAAAGAAAAATCATGTTCTTTTAAAACATCTTGAATTTTATAATGGATAAAATACTAGGTTTGTCAACCATTACAAGTGAGTTATATTTTTTAAGCTAGAAATATTTTTTTAAAATTATACTTTCAGAGCAAATGGTTACAAATTTTATAAAACAAAATTTAAAAAATAACTAGGCTGCATGATTCAAAGAATTATTACAATAATTAAGTTGTTTCTATGAAAAGTTTTAAAATATTTTAAATAATAAAATAATGAGTATTTAGTGATAAAAAATTCAACATTTAAAATCTGAAAAGAAATCGCAAACCAAATACAAAAAGCTTACATTAAAATAATCGATTGTCTACAAAATATGGCCCAAACATACAACAGTGATTTTCTTGTTTATGTAGTTTAGAATTAACTGTAAAGTTAGAATAACTGAAAATCATTATTCTATAAGTACAGTGATACTAAGAAATGTCACCAACTTATGTAATCGTTAATAAATTTTATAATCTTTCTACAATCCAACAATATCTAGTGCAAAGAAATTTCAGTCTTTACCTTACTTGTCCACTCAGTTTCGGTTATGAATGCTTTGTATTGTCGCAATCCAATGATATGTTCTAAATGTGTACTTTTGCATTGCAAGCACACATGGGCATAACTGATTTGGGCTATGATGGTCTTCTTCAGTTCAGAAACAGTTTTGATATTGTTTTGATAGATAGTATCATTCAGATAAAATTCTAGGGGGTTATGGTTCAATGGAATTATTGTTTATATGGAATTAAAATTTTACTTAAAATTAAGCTTTTCACTTGTTTTTCTATATTTTACTTGCAATTTTATAATCATGTACAAAATCGATCTGTAGCCAAAAATTAAATTAACAATCCAAAATTAAATTAACAATGCTTCTACTATTATGGCATATAACACATTTTTCATAAAATTCTAAATATCTTCCAGACACCATAAACCTTTTGTTTGTAAGCCTTTAGCTTCAAATACTTTATCAGAAATGTTCATTCATGATGTTTCAAGCTCTTCCCATTTTACACTTAATAAAACACTGGGCATCGTAAATTTAGACTCGATAGTTTTCCCTAATATTTAGGCATTAATTATCAACCTTTGTGTTTTATTCTAAATTTTATTTGGTAAAAGTTGCATATTGAATGAGATTGATATAAAAGTAATATAGCACTTATCGTTTTTAATACAAGATGAAAACATTAAAAATCACACCGTTCCAGATTGCATTTTCTTATATAAATTTAACATTATAGAAAACATAACAAAATCTTCATTGAAGTTATTCAAAACATTTAATCTTTGAAAATATTAAATTATAGCAATATTTATTTGATACCAAACCTGTATAAAAATCATCATTACTAACAGAATTCTTAGATGAATGGACATTAAAGCAGAAAATGGTGGTATTGTCTGCCGATTATTGTTTCATACATTATCTTTCGGTAATAACAGTTATACTTGTACTCGATATGTTTTAATTAGTTGTTACTGTCCTGTATTTGCTTTCTTCTGATTTATCTTAGATTGTATCAATACAACTTGGATTTATACTACCAGAAATGTGTGTGCATATTTTATGTTTAAATAGAATTAATCTTACTTTTTACATCTTCCAACTTAATAATATTAGTATATTGCCTTGTGTCTCTGCCTTTTTAAAATCTTATAATTATTATTCTATCAGTAACTTTTCATTTCTAAAGATAAATGTTTTGAAATATTTCAATAAACTCTGTAAACTTTTTTGAGTACTGAAAGCATGAACTGTGAATTTAAATGTTGTGAAATATAAAAATATTTTCAGAGAACAAGTCTTTAAGATTTGCAAAACGACAATATGAAGCAGTCACTTTAAAAGAAGATAAAACTATTCTTCATACGCTTAAAGTTTTAGATATAATTCCATTGATTCACTAATCTGTATTAATTGTAGTTGAGTGTAAAACAAACATTATTTCTTGCCTTTGATTTTCAATTTTAAAACAAATCGTTCTCCCTGTTTATTTTCGTGATGAATAACATTTCTACTCTTATAATGCTACATTTTCTGGTGGAGTGATGTACGTGCCTCAAAGAACAACATTCTCTGCTATATGGGTTGGGTATTGAGTTCCTTACAAGTTTAAGCATGTCTTACAGAGAGATCCAATGTAAAGCAATACATATGATTTCAGGCTAATATTTAGAAATTAGACTAATGCCTCCTCAAAAGCAGATATTACAATGATGAGGATTAGAACGTGTAGAGGACCAAAACCACATAGTAAGCAGCAAACATCCTAATGAAAACCTCTTGGTGAAAATCAGAAATACATAGTGACACTCCAAAAATTTCAGCCATGAAATTCTTAATAAACTTCACAATGTTTTCTGCAATTCAACTATATTTAGTGCAAATACCAAATGTGGTTGAATTGCAGAAAACATTGTAATTTTTAAATCAAGAAAAAATCAAGAAAAGAACTGTCTGACATATCCACCAAGTTTCAATCATAAATCTCCAATAATGTTTGTTTTATTGCCGTTCAATGATATGCAGGTATACTTTGGTGATTTTATCAGGATAATGTGTGATCTTAAATGGGCTTCTCACTTATCGAATTTTAATTCTCAAATTTTTACCTCTGGAGTTATCAAGATAATCCCCATACTATTCATGAACTGAAGAAGGCCATCACAATCAAAAGTATAGTAGCATTAATAGAGAATTATTGATAATTTTGTACATTGTATTCAAATATGCTTATCATAAAATGGGAATAAAACATGGACTGTCAGACGTTTATGGCTAAAACTTAGTAGAACAATCAACAGTTTTTTTTTGTATTAAATATGGTTGTACATTTTTGGAGGGTCACTTTGTATGAGAAATAGTTTACTTTAGCACAAAACTAAGATCTGAGGAATGTGTGCATCATGTAAGAAAACATGTAAACGACCAAGTTATTAAATGAAATGAGGAATAATCATTTAGATATGCTTGAGTCAGTGAATTCTGTACAATTTGATCAGGATGCCAAAAACTGAATCATAATTCACCTATTTTATGGACCTGTGAAGAATGCTAAGTGTAGCATTCTAGCAGACAATCTGAAACACCAAAGAATACCTTGTGTGGGGCAATTCGAGTGAGTTGAGATAAATCATTACATGATGTGAGGCAAAGAGAGCAGAAACAAAACCAAAAACAAAACTAGATAAATAGCATCAAATATTTATTTACTGACTTGAAATATAAGAACCGAGAAAAACATGGAAGTACTTGTTTTATAGGTATTATCAAGAAAATAATATGAACATTTGCATTATTTAACACTATTATCATCAACATTATAATCTGGGTTTTGACTGATTTTAATAATTGCATAAAATCAGAAAAGAACAAAAGAATTCTTCCCATCGACATTAGTAAAAAATTAAGCCAGAATGCTAGAGCGTCAATGTAGACATTTGCCAAAATAAAAAATGAAGCTGAAATTTCAGTAAACTTTTGATATTGTTGGAAAAAATTTTAATGTAACATGATATTTTATACAAAAAAAGATGTTTATATCTATTATTAAATGACGGGTAATTTGTCAAGTTTTTTGTGACAATTTAAATTTTTATAAACTGTTAAACAATATTAAATAAATATTTAAATGAATGTTCTGTCATTAATAGAGAATTAGTTAATGATATTTCTCTATTAAGAACAGAACATTCTTTTAAATACGTTTAGAATTTTATCAGAGGACGTATACAAAATTGTCACAATTTATATTAATAGCCAAAACATAGATTCAATATAATTCAAACTACAGTAAGGATTGCATATCTAGTGCTGGGGGTAAATCGCTTTTGCTTATATTAAAAAAGTGCACAAAGAAATGTTTTTAGAAGCCCAAGGTCACTGGCAAAATATAAAAGCAGGTTTTATGAATGAACACACCTGTTCTTCATATAGAACAGATACTACACTATGGTCCCAAATGTGTTCAAGTGTGCTCACCACATGGATTCTCTCATGATATTCTCAGTATTGTGATGTATCCCAAATGTCCCGCATACATATTGGCAAAATCTTTAAAAGGACAAACATATATCAGTCTTTTGACACATTGATTTCATATCCAAAATTTGTTTCAACAAGAAATATAAAACAACCCATCTTCAGTCTATTATACTATTTTCAAGGAGTAACCAAATAATAAATTATTTTAAATATGTAGTATAAAGCATAGTATGCACCGCCTATGTAAACAATGAAGTTTTTGTCAATGGATATCACAACTTCCCTAGATATATGTGTGCCTGATATATATATATATATATATATATATATATATATATATATATATATATATATATATATATATATATATATATATTACCGGCAAAAAGAAAGTCTACTCCTGTTATTTTTTCAAAAACCACAAATTTAAGCTAAATTGAATGTAACCATTTAAATAACCTATACCACATTTGATTCGGCTTTTATTCCTCTATAATTTTACCTGTTCATATTTGACTTTTAATTGAAGTACCCTAGGGCTCATATCAATTTAAAAAAATATCTTCAAATCAAGAAAAGAAAAGAAACCCAGCAGCAACAATTGAACTTAAAACATCCACTCTTACGCATCTTTAATCGTAATTGTTTTGTTTCTAGGTTATACGAAATACATTGTTGTTGTTCCTAGGTTAAACGAGGACTTAGTGATTGTCAGGAGCTCATTAATCTCCACCTTTCTGGTTTATCGAGAAATTGGCCGCAGATTGAAATGTAATGAGGAAACGGTAGGAATGACTATGCAAAAGCACCAAAACATCGGCAGAGGTTGTGATGCCCCTAAATCTGGTCGTCTTAGAGTTACTTTCTTCAGGGAAGACAATGCTATCAAGATCCGCAGCCTCAGAAACAGATTTAAAACGGCTCTTTAAATCCAATAACAGTGTAATCTTGTTAAAAAGTGCTCTCTTTAGAACAGATTGAAGGAATTTAATTTACAAGGCTTTGTTGCAAGACGCAAGCCAATTATTTCTGGAAAGAACAGAAAGCACTCTCTGGACTTCGTCAGATGCAATGAAGATCATGACACTTCATATTAGTTAAAAGTGATTTTTACTGACGGAAGCAAGTTCAGTAGGCAAGCAGTGATTGTAGGCAGCACATCCATCAGAGGAAGGATAAAGAATTTAATCCTAGGTGCACAATTTCAATGCTGCAAGTTGGTGGAGGTTCAGTTTTGATGTGGGGCATTATTAGTGCTAATGGTCCAAAGCCTATAGGTTGCTTGCAAGATCAAATTAATTCGACCAAGTACATTGATATGTTGATTGAGCATTTTCAACCCTACTCGGAATTTGGATGATAATCCCATCTTTATGCAGTATAAGGCATCCATTCACACAGTTGACGATGTCAAGAGATTCTTTGAAGAGCCTGATATTCCCTATTTGGATTGGCTTGCATAATTTCCAGACCTCAATCCTATTGAAAACGTATGGCATTACATCAAACAACAGCTACGTAATGATAAAATTTCAAATCTGGAAGAACTTTGGACAAAAATTAGAGAAGTGGGATGCCCTTTCACTGGAGCATTGCTGCAGACTAATTAAAAAGAATGCCCCAAAATTTGCAGGCTGTCAAATTACAGAAGTGCAATGCTACTAAATATTAACTAGTTCATTGTGTTACTGTTGTATTTGTGTTGCATTAATGTTCTAAAGTTACATTTAAATAACAATTTTCCATTGTGTGGAGTTTCATTTTGTCTTCTCGAGTTAAAGTTAATTTTTTTAAATTGACGTGAACACTAGGATACTTCAATTAAAAGTCAAATAACGTCAGGTAAAATTATAGAGGAATAAAAGGCGAATCAAATGAGGTATAGGTTGTTTAAACAGTTACATTCAATTAAGCTTAAATTTGTGGTTTTTTTAAAAATAACAAGTGCGAACTTTCTTTTTGGCAGCACTATATATATATATATATATATATATATATATATATATATATATATATATATATATATATAATTTTCACAACAAATTCTTCAAAATCAAAACAAAAAAAAAATCTGAAGAAGTATAACACCATAGTCAGATATACATCCTCTGTCAATGTTCTTATCTGATCTTCTGAAAAATGGTGTGGATCGTGAATTGGACTGTGCAGCCATATGATGACCCATTGATAGTGGAAGCAAGAATATTATCTTTAGTACGACGGACAACCAAAAGATATATATATAATCAAATAAAGAATATTAATAAATTTAATTGTTTATAGTAAATTTGTTAAATAGAGCAAGTAAATTCTAGATACATAGATAAAACAAAAATCTGTCTGGATTTATTTGCTTCATATTGCAGCAAAATTTGGCATAATATGGAAATAAAGCAGTTCTGCTGAGAAAATACCCTAGTTAGGTGTAAAAATAGGAAAGAATTAACCTATTTGCATTTCCCAGTATAGACAGTTAAGACGATAAGTAATGAACCACTCATTACTCATCTCTTATAACTGAGTTGAATCATATCGGCAAAGGAAGGTCTAATGATTCTAGTTAGCTCCTAGTTTGTCATAATTATACTATGGTGAACCAAAGCTTTCATGACATCTGGCAAATATGCAACTATCCTATGTGTCCACACTTTATAGACACTCGTAGTATGTATTGAATCAAAAGCATGCAATACAATTACAAGTAAAATAATTATAATAATATTTTATAGTCTGCATCAATATTTTCTAGATTTCAATTATATATATATATATATATATATATATATATATATACAAGGTGACCCCCAAAAAACAAAAGCTAAATGGAGGACATCTAGAACATGCTGTAGAACGGAGAAAAAAAGGCCAAAGACCCTAGTGTTTTGATGTGATGTTTTGAATATAATAAACTAGTTATGACCAAAGTTTCATTTCATTCGGACAAAGCACTAAGAAACGGGGCCTAATTAGAGTTGGGCCCGTTTTTTGGGGGGTCACCCTGTATATATATATATCGAATATATATATATATAATTCCAGGTCAATATTTTCTAGAGCTGAAGCAACTAATGAGATTTTAATGAGGTTCATACAAGAGTACTCAACACCGAAGTAGGAAGAAATATACTTTTTATTGGTTTCACATAAGCATTTACATGCCGCTACACATTCATTAGTCTGTTTCGGTCAACCAATTACAATAAACTAGATACCTCTTCAGGCGATATTGCTTATACAAAAAGGTTCATGACAGACTTTTCTTTTGTATAAACGATATCGTTTGAAGAAGTCCCTAGTTACTTGTAACTGGCTGACTGAAATAGGCTCATGAATGTGTAGCAACATATAAATGCTTATGTAGAACAAATAAAAAGTATATATATCTATATCTATATATATATATTTAGACAAATATTATTGAATAGCACGGAATTATTCTGTTTTACAATTTTCCTTTTTATCTTCTCCAATCTCCGAATAGTCCTTTTTGTGTTTTTCTCGAAATTGTATATGTTGGATCCATAATCGCGCGCGCTTTCGACAGAAGTACTTCTATCATCCTCAGGCATATTGTAGAAATAAATGTAGGGATTGTTTTTTTAATTTACTTATATATATTTTTTTTCCTAGTCACGTGGTAATTTGTTACAAGTTAAGTGGGCGAATTTTTTTTTTTTTTTTTTTTTTTTTGCATATATTAAACAGATTTATATAGATGTATAAAAATACAGACAACTAGCCTAGTAATGAAAAACAACATTTTGCAAACAAATCACCTGTTGGAAAGGACCAATGTAGTTTACAAATTTAGCTGCCCAATAGGAGAGTGTATCTCCAATATTAGTAGCTATGTTGGTTCAACAACTAACACATTGTCGTGAAGATTGACTCTCCACCTCTCTGACTCTAGCTCCATATCACAACATTTGAAGGGACATGGCTGCCAACATTCGGAATTTCGAAGAATTATGGTAGAAAATACAAGAGTATTGCAGAGTGAGAGAAATGTAAATAGGCTAAGAATACTCGAAGTATTGTACATTAAAACAAAGAAGCCTCAAATAAATAATATTAATTATGAGTGCAGCCGGAACATTTTGAAATGTTTGGGATAAATGTTTAATAATGTATATATGTGTTTAATATATATATATAAAAAAAAAAAATTCGCCCACTTAACCTGTAACAAATTACCACGTGACTAGGAAAAATATATATATATATTAGTAAATTAAAAAAACAATCCCTACATTTATTTCTACAATATGCCTGAGGATGATAGAAGTACTTCTGTCGAAAGCGATTATGGATCCAACATATACAATTTCGAGAAAAACACAAAAAGGACTATTCGGAGATTGGAGAAGATAAAAAGGAAAATTGTAAAACAGAATGATTCTGTGCTATTCAATAATATTTGTCTAAATGAGAAAATGCTGCCTAAATATACACAATATATATATATATATATATATATATATATATATATATATATATATATAGATAGATAGATAGATAGATAGATAGATATACAAACACTTCCATAAAGATAATTGAATTCTTTTAAAGAACAGTATTGTAAAAAATATCAACAAATGAATAGCTTACGTACAATATAATTTCCACCACTGATACTAGCAGTTTCGTTTAGCTTAGTTGATAGAGCACCAGATACCGACTTCTGGGTTTTAAATCTCGCTAGTTTTAATCACAATGATAAGCTGCAGAGATGACACAACATGTGTCTGAGGATAAAAATAGTATTTTACACACAATTTGAATTAGTTTAACCATTTTACTTATTTATATAAAACTCTTTCTCTCATGTTGGCAGAATATTTTATGCATTGTCGCCTTCAGTTCCAGTATTAGAACTGGAATTCTTACTCTAGGTAACGGGACTAATTTATTATTTTTATTCTGGACAACTAGATTACTTCTAGTTGCCTATATAAGAAGTAAATTAGTTTATTTTTCAACCCACAAGATATTCTCATTTGATTTTTTTTTCTAAATATTGACAGTGAAATTGGATTATAAAGTTAGTTAACTACATCTAATTTTGTTTACATAACAATTACAACACATACATTTGATTGAAATACAGGAAATAAATAAAATTGCCACAAATAATTCATGCTAACAGGTTTAATCTTTTAAATTCTTCACAATGGTGAAATTGAATAGAACAAAATTACAAAGCTTTCTCCTAAACTACTAATCAGATCTTGATGAATATTTCTTCCAACTCATGTTTTCACATTTCTGTTTTTTAGGCTTTGTCTATCTGTTTGTGGGACGATCGGTCAATTTGTTACAATTCTGTTTGAAATAGCATTTTCGTTACTAAGCATGCAGATTAAATGGACATTTCATCTTTTTAGATTATTCCATAACGTGATATATTCATCAATTATTCTTTCACACTTAAGTTAGAAATACTATATTTGTTATTCTATCTTGCTTAAATTTGACATAGAACTTTAAGGTATATCCATGCAACCGTATATTTATGTCCGTTTGCCAGACATACCTTTGAAATCATCACCAAACATAGAGGCCTTATGGGAGAATCTTAAAAATACCTAGTTTTATATATGTTAATAAATGTAGCTAATAATTAAAAATCCCAGTTTTAAAACAAATTAGAATATAATATTTGAAAACATTTCATGTCTTAGTGAACAGTATTATATTATACAAAGAAATTTTCCAGTCAAGGAATATGAAAATTAAAGAAATAGTTTTATAAACTACTTTGTAATAAAAATTACAAAATTAATTTTCAATACTTTTTCGGTTATAGTTAGCTAACATACTTCCTTACTTCCGGTGTGTCTGGTCCCCGAAGCGATGACAAGACAAATCAGTTCTTCAGTATTTCTATTGTGAAGCGATTTATTGAAATAAAGTATAAGAAAAAGACATTATAGAAACATATGCAATGAAAATTAACAAAGCTATACAGAAGAAAATAGCACAATTAGTCTTTATTTGCACTTTAATAACAAAATTAAAAAATAAAAGAATGTATAACGTGTTTCCAATAATTCTTAATAAAAAAAGGTAAAACTAATTGCAATAATTCTTAATCCAAATAAGACCAAAAAAACTGTTCCATGATTATTAAATAAAATAATTAAAAAAAAAACGACTGGAAAAAAGTAATAAAAAAGAGTACATGCATAGAGGAGATAAAACCGTGAGGGGAAAAAGCGAAGAAACTGATTTGCCTTGTCACTGCTTCCGGTAGCAGACACATCGGAAGTTTGGAAGTACATTAGCTGACTATTACCACGTTTTCCATGCAGTATATAATAAGTGAATGTCGCTGCAATAAGACAATACTTCAATGTATGGAGACAAAGTTAAACTTACATTTATCTCCACTCTGTAGTGTTTTTCTTTTAACTTATTTCATGCAACTATATAATGACAATTATGTAGATCAGTCAAGATAAAATATTGTACTTTGTACTTTAGCAGATTTAATTTATATACTCCTGTCCCTCCTCAACATTACTAGGGAATATATTGATTTACCTAAAAGATTCTTTAAACTCAGGATCATTATACTATGAGGACTCGTAAATATCTTTAAAAAAAATACTGCATTTGAATTACCATTTGCTAAGAATTTGAAAACTAGTTTAAGTGAATTTACATTTAACAGTTTAAATGCTTTCAAATTTCCTTTAAATTTCGAAATGTTATAAAGTAATTTATTCTTCCTGTTTTCAATTATTAAGACAAGAGTAAAACATTTTACTTGTTTGCCTGGGCAATGTGGGTGTATATTTGAAGAAGGGCTTTGTTTATAACTTACAATCTATGTATAGATTGTAACTTGTTAAAAATTATGTCGGTTCCCCATAAACAAATCTGAAGAAATTAATTTTTCATCACAAATTCAAAGCAAAATAAAACAGTATTGCTTAGCAGCACTATGTGCTATATTAAAATTAAAAGTTTCATTGAATTCAATAAAAATATAATAATAGTTAATTAATAAAATGTAGTTTTGCAAATCTGTATGCAAATTATATAATCTTTGTGCTGAGATAGATTACTAGTATATGAGAAAATATGGTGTTTTGTTGAGTGAAGTTGAGAGTTTTAATCTCACTGCTAATTCAAGAAATATCATAACTTTATGAATTATAAAAATAAACAATTTTTTCACAAAAAATATAAAATGTAGATATTAATACTATTTTTTTCAAAAGACAGACATTACAAGCAGAAGTTAATATAGGTCGACTCTCTTAGTCAAACTTTGACAAATTAAACTATATAAATAGCAAACTGGGTTATTTTAGCCATGGGCATTATATACCAAAAAGGATTATATTTAGACCGATAATGTATATTGAAACATCTGTCACTACTTTCTTATGTACCCACCGACTAATGTAACTTATTATGATATTTTAAATTTGTAAAATTTCCACGGGTAAATCCAGGGGCAAGCTAGATGGTACAAGTATCCTAATTTAAATTTTTAAAAGAATTGTACGAACGGGTACAAAAAGAGACATATAAAAAAATGTTGCAAAAAAAAAAAAAATAAAAATTGAAACTTTATTTAATATAAATATTTCATAGAATAATAATTTTTAAGCCATGAGATTTTAAATGCATTTTATATTTAAGTATTGCTTAAGGACCTACTACTTTCGTTGAACTCTACATAGAAAAGTTTGAATTATTATTGGAGCTTTTTTGCAACTAGTAACAAAAGATCAAATTCAACAATATCCAAAAGGTCTTGCTGTTATTGGAAGAACCAAATGGCGAAATATGTGGTGGTGGTGGATCGAGCCCTCACAAATAAATTATATATATATATAGTTGGAGATTTGGACACTGAATATTGATAAATTTTATCAATCTTGGGGAAAAGTTTAAGGTTATATAATATGAATATACAAGCTTATTCTGGGGTAACTCTGATGTACTTCAACATGCTATGGTTTTCTGACCAAATTAGCCTTATTTTAATAAGCATTTATGGGATTAGAGGACGTTGATGATTAAGCTCCATAAGTTTCTTAGCAGATTACAACTAATCTTTACATTAATCTAACGTCATTCATTTACTGAAATTAGTTCTGAATATATTCTTATAAATGAATATTTTAATAGAATGCTTTATAATTGACTAACTACTGTTGCCAAAGCAGAGATTATGCTTTCAGTCGAATCGTTCACCCTGTTTGTGTGCACTTTAGCGTCCACATTTGTTGACCAATCGTCACAATATTTGATCAAAATACCGGTTATGATCCAACTTAGAATTGATTTAATTTTGGGATATCTAGGTTAGAGATCTAAATCCCAGAAAAATTACCACTTTTAGCAATAACTTCAGTTCTATTCTATTGGACTTATATTGTAGCCAATGAAATACTCCATATATGATCCTGACTTTTTATATTGACCGTGAAAGATTTTGCAGTTTTACCAAATGTTAAAATTTAAATCCCATGAATAATACATATTTCTTGTTCTTGTCATGTAGGAAAATAATTCCTTAGCTTATTATTTTAGGAATGTGCTATGTTTAGTTTATTTCCATTTATTTTGTAATGTTTTTAAATTAATAATTTTAAACTATATTGTCCTGTTATTTTTTAGGAGGAAGGCATTTTATGTGCATGCTAAAGTGGTCATAATTAAATAATGTAATGCATAACAACTAAAATTCAGATAAAATTATAACACATCAATATTTTGAATTATATAAATAAGAACACAATGAAATAAACATAGTGCATGATAATATGACATAATATTTTAAAAAGAATTTAAAATTAAATTTAATTATTATAGTATCGTTTGATCATTAAATTATTAAACAAAATTGTTTTGAATTAAAACCTATTTTTGTTCAAATAAACTGGACATCAATGTTGTCAAAGTAATCTGTAAATCGTATTCAACATTACGATTGTTGTGAAATAAAAATGTTTAATTATTCTTTTGCTTTTGCTTTGTAACTTAAAAAATGCTTATTTTCACTCAAATTAGAACCTTAATTTTTATTAGTAATCATTGTAAATTTCGAGAAGTATCAACTATATAATGGGAGCGAAAGCTCGTCATTTTATTAAAAGAATAAAGTATTTATACTTTTAAATGTTTTTGTATGTTATATCCTATGAATTCAAGCTATGAAGAAATGTTGCAAGTTGAGTTTTTCAATATTGCATACTGGTAGAAAATATTTTTTGAATATAATTTCTGTGAAAGTTGAATTTGATTATTTAAACATCGTTTGGTCATTAAAGTATTAATTGAACAAAAATGTTTTAAATTAAAACCACTTTTACAGATTAAAGTTTAAACGTGAACTTACAAAGACATGCATTATGTAGTCTGATTAAATAGATGATATGAGTAGATTTCAATTTATAGACCATATTTCTTTTTTCTTTCTCTCTCTCTCTCTCTCTCTCTCTCTCTCTATATATATATATATATATATATATATATATATATATATATATGAAGACAAAGTAGGTGCAGCTGTGCATGTAATTGTGAGGCAAGGGTTGCACAATCCCTAATCACACCTCTCCTGAATCGGCACTGTTTGTATCCAGTGGCAAGGACAAGTTCAGAACGACTAGAAACAATGCCGAGATAAGCGGAAAGCACCTGGAAGTCACAAATGGTCACCCACTTAGTACTGACCAGGTTCAACATTGCTTAACTTCGGTGATCCAACGGGAACCAGTGTCTCAACGTGATTATGCCATATATATATATATATATATATATATATATATATATATATATATATATATATATATATATATATATATATATATATATATATATATACAAGGGGCGTGCAATAAGTAATGGCCCTGACACACTTCCAGTTGTCTGATCAAGCTGGAATTGTGCATTTGAAATGATTTATATCTCTACGGGGTATGTGTCAAGTTACAGCTCTGAACTAATTGTGGTTTCTGTTTTACAGGTGTTTGAATTGAGTCAGGTGTGAAATGGAGCCTGTTGAATGTCAAGCAGTGATCCAGTTTTTGTATTTGAAAGAATGCACACCACAGGAGACTTTTGATGAAATTAAAGAAACTTATGGTGATAATACCCCATCATATGACCTAGTAAAACGCTGACATCGTGAATTAAAACATGGCCGGAAGTCTGTGGAAACAGCTCCCAGACCTGGTCGACGCCCTTCTACCATTGATGAGGCATTTGTCCATCAAGTTAAGGCTGCCATTTTAGAAGATCAGCGCATTACTATTCGCCAAATAGCCCAAGATGTCAAGATTAGTACAGGGTCTGTGGAAACTATCATTCATGACCATTTGCATATGCATAAGGTGTCTGCCAGATGGATTCCCAGGTTGCTCACACCATTCCAGAAGCGAGAACGTGTCAAGTGCTCGAGGATGAATTTGGAGATGTGCATAGTAATGACAGATTTTCTGGCAAAGGGTACCACAATTACAGGAGCCTATTATGCTTCACTTTTAAGGAAATTAAGGGAAGCTATCAAAATTAAGAGGCGGGGCAAGATCAGCAAAGATAGCCTCCTCCTGCAGGACAATGCTCTGGTCCACAACTCGCATGTCACTAGATCAGAAGCATGGGCGTGGGGTTATGCAATACTACTCCATCCGTCCTACTCTCCTGACCTTGCACCCTCTGACATTCACCTCTTCCCAACCATGAAGTTGTTTTTGAAAGGAAAGCATTTCCCAGATGATGCAGCCATGATTTCTGAAGTCACGTTGTGGTTGGAGGACCAACCTGGGGTGTTCTACAAAAACGGTCTCCAGAGCTGCATCAAACGATGGGAGAAATGCATAACTCTGGGTGGTTCCTATGTAGAGAAAGACTAATAACTGTGCCAAGTTTCGTTGCTCTACTGATATGGGAAGTGGGTCAGGGACATTACTTATTGCACGCCCCTCGTATATATATATATATATATATATATATATATATATATATATATATATATATATATATATATATAATGAATTGCACCCAAACCTGTTTTGATATATATATATATATATATATATATATATATATATATATATATATATATATACATGCGTGCGTCTGTGTGTGCTATTTGCGTTATTGTCTACACTGTAAAAACAAAATATCTTATTTCACAAGGCTGACAACTTGATCAAAGTTATAAATTAATTATCAGTCAATTCAATATTATATTTGTGAAAACATAAACTCAAACCACTATTGAAAACAAAGAAAATTGGCATTTAACTTTTCGTAGACAGGTATCTTTTGAAAGTAGTTACATAGTAGGTTTAATCATATAGTAATTACTTACTTTCTACAAATAGTAGTTAATATAATAAGCTATTTATTTATTTTCCACCCTTAATGATAAATATTATTATATGGTTTTTGTCATGAATAAAAACATATGGTTAATATTCAGTTTTATGAAATTACATAAAGACATATAAAGTATATTTTTAAACATAATTATAATCTCTTATTTAGCAAAGAAATGTGCATATTCTGTTCACAATATAAACATAACTTAGAATTTCCCTATAATAATGTCACAGGCAAACAAATAAATTAACCCCAATGTGTAAAATTAGTTTTACAGCAATATAATGATACAAAAAACATTGAATTAAAATTATTTAAGCTGAAGTTAATAAAAGACAAGACTAAAAAACAAGCGTTGCCAAAAAATGTTTCATACAAATCTTTGAAACGAAACTTACTGTCTGGTTAAAAAAAAATACTCCATTTAAATTGTCGTCTTTTTAAAATAAAAACATAGACAACAAATAAAATGAATTGAAACCAAACCTGTTTTGATATATTGTTAACAAATATATAAATATATCTGTTTTTGCGTTATTTTTACAAGAAAATAAATGTAGAGAAGTGATCAGGACGATAAATCAAAATCTGGTAAAGTCATGTCATTTCTTTACTTGTCTAAAATATTAATTTACATATTATTGATATAATTTTTCCAAATATTTTTGTTATTTTTATATGATAAAATAATTTCATAATTAATATATTCTTTCACATCGATATATTTTATTTTATATTTAAATATAAATTAATAATTTTACTTTATATGAGGAAAACTTAATTTTCTGGAAAAACGCAATTTGTTGTATTCAATACTTATGTGTATTTTAAATAATACATTCTCTTTAAAAAAAAGAGAATTACTTTCTGCATATTTTGAATGTAGCAATTTGGGATATATGAAAAGAACATTTAAATCAATGAATTTTAATATATCGAAGAAATAAAAAGAGAGATCATATTAGTTAAATAAATTAACCCTTTCTTTTCATGTTATCATCATTCTCTATTTCATAGAATATTTTTATCCATAAAATGATAAAACTGGAATATGTGATAATAAAGTGTAAGAAGCTGATGCCCTTAGTATTGTAAGATCATTTAGTATAGTAAGATCGTATAGAGATCGTTTATAAGGTTAACTCGCAGAGTATTTTTTAAATACTAAGCTTTAGATAAAATTATTTATAAAAAAAATGATGATATCTGTTTTGATTGCTTATTTTTTTAAGTATAAAATAAGAATTCACTTACCTTTCCTGCAGTCGCTCAGTTGTTAGACTCGTTTCCTTAAGAACTGTTTGACATTTGCACTTCGAGCGAGTCTTTATTTTCTGTTTTTGATACACTCCGGTTAGACAGGGCACAATTGGTGCTTTCATACAGTTTACAGATGCTTCTGAACTCTGTGATGGAGATGGGCTGTTTTCAGCCTTTTCTGTACTGTTATTCTCAGCATCCGACCGCTCCCGTTCCGACCGGGCGTCCACATCAGACCGTAACATGTCAAAGTCATCACTGTGAAAGCTTTCAATGCGAGCCAGTGGACTTCGCAAAAATTGTTTGTTAGGGGTGATGGGCGTCTTCAATGAAGACAATGAATTCGTTCGTTTTTGTGACTTTACAGATCCTGAGGAGTGTCTTAACAAACCTGAGTGCGGCAGGCGGCGAGGAGAGTTTTCCTTCAAGACCTTCAAAATTATAGATTCATTATCATCATCCTCATCATGTTCTTGCAATTCCGAGAAGACAGTATCATCCGGGGTGTGATCAGGAGGAGAATTTTTACTGTCCAAGAAGCTTCCAGGCACGGTCAAACGAGTTCGAGAGGTCCGTTTAGGACCGCTGCTTATACCAAGACCAAGACCACTGGATGATGGTATAGTCACTGACTCAGCAAGCAAATGCGATGTGCTATCTACTTTTTCTTCAATATCCTCCGGATCAGTCAGCTTCAAGTCAGTTATCCCTTGTTCAATTCGTTTTTCACTGTCTGTTCGAGGGAGATTGCTATTGTTTTGTTTGCATTTTTCCAGTTTCTCATCATCAGAGAGATTGGCATAATTGTTTGTTTGCATAGATTCCAAAAAGGATTCTGAGGAACCAGAGTTATTAATTGGTCCTAAGAGTTTAGGTTGAGAAGATGATGACAATGATGAGGTTACCTTTTGCTTGGGGATAGCCCCTGATAAGCGTGAATCAACAGGCAACAAGAAGTTATTTGTTAACAGTTTTTGTTTGGGTTTGACAATAACATTGTTCAGAACCTTCACTGGGGGTTTGTCTGCAAGGAAAATTTTCTGGGCACTTTGTTCAAAGAAAGAATCCGAAGGCTGTTCATTTTCCTCTTGCAGAAGAGGAATATTTGAAGATGACCCTTCGGTGTTCTCATGAAAGTTTGTAGTTGAGCAAGGATTTGAGTTATCTGCAAAATGCACCTCAACTGTAGTCAAGGGCCCGTTTGGACTGTGAGGTTCAATTTGTAGTTGTTTGACAGATGGCTTGTAACACTCTTGGATGGTTAATCGAGCAGGCCTTGTTACAGGACTCTGCCGAGGAGTTAAATCTGTTTGGTCTTCATCTGGTACATCAATTGATTCAGTTTGTAAAGAAATACTAGTCCTCTTATCGTGAGGTCCACATGACCTGGATCGACGTTGAGAAGCCCTTGATTTTGCAGTTTCAGTTGGTAGCTGTGCTTTGCCTGCTACGGGTGTATGAGCTGGACTACCCTCTGGAAGCCGACTGGGGTCCGGGCTCTGAGATCGGGCTCTCTCATTACTTGGAGTAGATCGGTCCTAAAAAACACACATACACAAGAAAAAAAAGAGAGAAAGAAAGAGAAAAAGAAAGAATGAAAATAGTATTAGAACAGCATCAAAAATAAATTAAAAAAAAACATATTTAAACTATAAAATAGATTAAAATTAAATAAGAAACTGTATTGTGCAGATATCAAACATGTTGAACATTTTGATTTTTTCATTAAATAAATATTTTGATCTCCGAAATTTGGTTATAACTTTTTTAAAAACAGTAGTTTTCGATAACAGGAAACAAATGTAAAAAATGAATGTAAAATTTTAGCACAAGTTTTAAAAACATTGTAAGATTAGTAAAGATCTGGATATAATGTAATATATATGTATTTGTGTTTATATAAAAGTAATAAATATTTATTTAGATGCTGAATTAGAGTGATGTCGCATAAGAGGATTTTTAAAATTTTCAGATGAAGCATTATCAATCATAATCAATATTTTACTTGTGCATTTTAATTCAATTCTGTTATAACTTTCAAGGTGCCATTCTATACAGAGAGCAATGTAAACTGGAAATTCAAAATTGCTTAAGATTATGAACTTATTGACAAGTATCTATTTGAGTTTCATTTATAGTGAATTATAAAAATCTCTATTTTGTATGAATTTTTAAAATTAAATATTGGTTACAGTTGGACGATAAGGACTTTTGAGTATGGTGTCTGAATAATAATTATAATTAATTTGATTTAAAATTAAATGTATTGTTATGTTAATAAAATGCATTAAAAAATGAAAATTTAAATATATTATGAAAAACAAATATTAAAAAACAGTATTTGAATACTAATTGAAAACATGTATTATGTGATAGATTTCGAAATAGGAACGAAAAGAAATAAAGTCGAAAATATGCTGAAGGCATAACAAAGATCATATTCACATTTGCAAAAATAATTTAAAAAAACAACAGTAGACAAATCATTTCCTCAAATTCTATTAAGAACATTTATCTTTATCCACAAAATGAACTCTACAACCAAAAAAAATGGCACACTTCATTTATTCAATCACAATCTTTTACTCTCCACTTTATTGACATGTGTATCGTTTATTTGTTGTGCTGGTGTGTACAAATTTAGAAAAAATTGAATCTTTTAAAAATAGACAAATAGTAAAATAAAAATTAGCCACCAAAACTTACGAATCAATCAACAATCATGATTGACTTTAAAACAAATAAAAACTATACTGTAGCTAATAATGAATAAATACATGCACTGTTTAACATCAGGGCAATACAAATCATAATGAAATTCATAATAATAGGATTTTTTGTGGAAATCACTCCAGAAAAGGCATGGAGTCCCTTGATGTAAAGAGTAAAAAAATAAAAATAAATAAATAAATAGAGAAATAAAAATATTACTTCAAGATAAAATCAACCAACAATAAGTATAAGATGGATAGATTTCGATCAAGAAAACAGCAATCTTTCCCTTTTTGTCAGTAACATCGTTCATAAAATGTATGGACTACAAGACAAAATGAGGAAAGGTAGACTTACGAGGCTACTAAACGGAAATTTAAAGCTTAATTTTTACTTTCCTTGATTATTATAAATATCAAAATTGTATAAATGTTATATACGCATAAGCTGTTGTATATTTCTTCATGCTTATATACATCATATTTTAACAAAGCAATGTTTCCATAGCATTCAAGTTTCTTAGTTAGAGATAGGAAAATATGCTATCAAAAATATTGATGCTTCATGGGAAAAGATTTAACATTCAAAAAGAAAAAATAACACATTTGGTTATATATTAATAAGCTTATAATTAGTTGTATTGCAGCTGTTTTCAAGCAATGTACTCATATCTTTGTCTAGTGAATCATTATATTTTTTAATTTATCCTTCTTTTCTTTTATTAGTCATCTTATACTTGACACACCGATTTCCATTTGATCACCGAAGTTAAGCTACATTGAACCTGGTCAGTACTAAATGGGTGACCACTTGGGAATACCAGCTGTTGCATGCGCGCTTCCATTATCTAAGCATTGTTTCCACTTGTCTTAGACTTTTCTTTGCCGCTAGAATGAAGTAATGTCGATTTAGGAGATGTGTGGTTGAGGATTGCACAACCCTGCTTAGCAAGTACATGTACCACACTGACAGAAGATATCCATTGCCTCTCACGATTCAACAGAGGCCATGATTATACTAAACTATGTGTTATACTTTTAAAAATAAATCTAAAGAGATTAGCATTTTTAATGTTGCAATATTTATCCTGTTAGAAAAGAAAAGCATTTATTCAAACTGTTGTAGTATTTAGCTTGTATGTAATCTGCTAAAAAAGAAAAGCATTCATTTATATACAGTTGTAGAATTTAGCCTGTATATAATCTGTTAAAAAACACATTGATTTATATTGTTGTAGTTGTTAACACGTATATTTGAAACAGACAATTATTAGAAATTGAAAAATATCAATGACTTTTATCACAGGTGATAAATTATCTTATAGTAATAATATTTTTATGCTTATCTCTGTCTTTGTCTGTCTATCTGTTTCTCTGTCTCTGTCTGTCTGTCTTTCTTTTTTTCTGTAGATATATATAAATATATATATAAATATATATATATATATATATATATATATATATATATATATATATATATATATATATATATATATATCAACTTGAGAAAACAAGGTAGAGGCGGACGTGTGTGTGTGTGTGTGTGTGTGTGTGTAGGGGGGTAGTTGAGCAGGCGAGCATACATAAAATCCAGACAAGCAAAGAAGACGTTACCCTTTCATCCCGTCCCATACCTAGAATCATAATAAGTTTATGATTCCAATAGGAATTACCAGTTTTTGGTCAGAACTTTCCAATTATCTTTCTATATCTGTTCATCATTCTCCATGTGTATGCGTACATACTTCTATAAACGTGTGTGTGCATATTCTGTGTGCGTACAAGTATGTGTAAAACCATGTGTGGTAATGTACGAGTGTACATACATGTATGTTTATATATGTGAGTGTATACGTACGGGTGGTGGGTGTCCACTTTAACATTTTATGAAAGATTTGGTTTTAAATAAAGACTACACAAGTTGCTGATCATTCCAAGTCAAAAATATTGGAATGGTTGTATTCAGATGCATCTTAACCTCATTGGCTATACCCGTTCTTCTCGTGCTGTTAGTCTTGTCCACCCTGCACTCGTGTTTCTATCATTCACACTAAAGAAGACCAAACAATCGATTGAAAATTTTGTGCTTTTGAAAAAAACGTTTTCAACAAATATGAAATAAATATAGGAAAAACAAAAACATTTAGATATTTTTTGTATTGATTTTTTATTCATACATGTGTGTGTGTGTGTGTGTGTGTGTGTGTGTGTGTGTGTGTGTGTGTGTGTGTGTGTGTGTGTGTGGAATCAGCCTATGAGAACATAAAAAGCAATAAAGTCAGAAATTTATTACTCATGGTTTTGTTGATTAGACTCAGACCAGTATTGAAGTAAACACTTATTTGTTAGGGTTATTTTTCTTGCAATGTCTTATTCTGAAGAAATACACACATTAATTTTAAATACATATTCTTCTTCAAGATATGCATATCGATTGTTTAATGGATTTGAAGTTTCTTTATGTGGGAAGCGATTAATATATATATATATATATATATATATATATATATATAATTTTCAGAATGTGACAAATTATATAATTATTTCCACAGCCAAACAACATTGCAGCTCACAAAAGCCAACAAACCGGAAATCCAAGACTCGAGTTTTGAATGGCTCAGGTTTTGATTCCAGAGTTTGGATATATCTAACTGATGAGCTGAAATGAGGGCGTAATTCAAGTCTTGGACTTCCGGTTTGTTGGCTCTCATGGCTCTTGCAAGCTGCGACGTTATTTGGTTATGGAAATAATTATATATATATATATATATATATATATATATATATACTTGTATAAATTTGTTGTTTTTTTTTTGTGTGTGTGTGATGATATTCATATCAACAAGTGAAGCATGCATGGTCCCCCGTTAGTGCATAGTGAACGAGGCATAAAAAATGACTAAATTCAGCATTTGCCCCCCCCCTTATTTATCCCCCAAAGTCCCCAGGGGACGTCAAATCCTGGTGAAAATGAACAAACGGTGCAGTTTTAGGTCTTATAATACGTAAATTTGAGTTCTGCACCAAGCAAAAAAAGAAATGACTGTTCATCATTTGCCCCCACCATTTAGCCCCAAAAGTCCCCAAGGCCTTAAAATATTTAAATTTGAGTTCAGCACCATGCAAAACTGCTAAATAGATATACACTCAAAATTTTGGACAAATATAGTAAAATAGTCCCAAAAATGGAGTGCTTTTATTAGCCCTAAAAGAGCCCCTGGGATGCACGCAAGAGTTATCGCGAAGTATAGACAAACAAAATTATATAGAAATCAGTTAGTTACAACTTTTCAGAAAGTTTTATAAAAATCCAAGGCATCAATTTGTTTTAATAAGCACAAAAGTGTCAATTTTAGCCATTTTAACCCGAAAGGCACCCCTAGGATGGCAACTGGAGTTTTCCCAGAAAATGCGTTCTGTTAATTTTTTACTCATATCATGTTTGATGTTTGTGCTAAATTTAAAAAATTTCAAGACTTAATTATTAAGAAAAGTGCGGACAGACGAACGGACGAACAGACGAGGGTGAATTTACAGGTCCACCCTTATTTTATTAGGGGGCCAAAAACCCATTTTTCTATTTGTTTAAAAAGAAAATACAACTTTGTTATATATGGGTCATGGAATTGCATTCATCTGCAAAAGATCTTGCTAATTTGCATATCTATCTCTATGAAGTCCCAAGCATCTCAGAACTGTATAAATGTCTTCCCTCCCCTCATCATATGTCCACCGTCTCTCCCTTAATATGAACCCTACTATTCAAAATTGGACGTATATGATGTAATCTAGAGGTTCAATTTTCATAAACTCTACGCATTAAATTAGCCTGTATTTCGGCAACAACACATCGAATGTTGTCTTCCAAGTGTTTGTTTTGTCGACGTAGACATGGGATTTTACATATCCCCAAAGGAAATAATCTAATGGGGTTAAATCGCATGAATAGTTGACAGGTCTATTTCATAAAATGATTCGTTCATCAAATGCTTCTCTCAATATATTTATGTCCCATCCTATATGGCATGTGGCTCTATTCTGCTGAAACCACATGATAAATTGCCAAACCAAGCTGAATTCAAAATAATCAATAGTTGCCAAATTAAAGAACATCGAGTTATCAATTAAGAGTTTGAGCCTCTAAAAAAATACTTTATATATATATATTGTCTTTGTCAGGATTTTTTTTTTTTTCATTAAATAACACACTAATTCTAATCCTTCATTTATTTTTTTATTTTTCTGACAATTTTTTATTCATTGTTGAAAGATTTAAGGAATTTCTGAAATTTTTGATTGCTCAAATAATTTACTTCCTTCAGGTATACTTATTAAAGAAATATTTAAATTAATCCCATGGATTGGATTAATTATGACACTTAAATTTAAGGTAAATAGACTAAAACAAGTTTTTATCAGTTTAATCATTTGAGGTAAAATCACATTGTGCCTGATCAAAATAAAATTACAAATTATTGTTTCACTTCAAACATGGAACATCTATTATCTGTCACACATTTTTTGATTTCTGAAATATCGTTACACGTGTTATCGACACTGAATCTCTGATATCAAATTCTTCTGAATATATATCTTTTTGTCAGCATCTCTGGATAGATGTCAGGCATCTTAGGATCGAAGATATTGTTTTCATTAAACCATCCTGGCATAGTTGCTGGGGTCAGAAGCGGTAAAACAGAAAACCTGTCTGGCTAGAAAATAAAATATATTTTACCATACTCTAGAGAAATTACTTTTCCATAATTCTGTCGGGTGTGCATGAAAAGACTTGAAAAATTAAATTAAAAAATTGCTTTTCTAAATAAAATATATAATCAGACTTTCGGATTTAAAAAAAATTTTAAGTTAAATATTAAAATTTGTGTTGCACAATTTGTAATATGAATGATTACTTTCATATTTTGTATGTTATGAAAGAATATTTTGACATGTTTAATAATTAAGTTTGCTAATTGTAGGTTCATCTTAATTTTATGCATAATTTCTTTAGAATCTTTACTTCTTTATATTGTTATGCCATGCAATGTACATATAAGCACCCATGTTAATAAGCGTGCACAGTCATAACCTAATAGTTAATCTCGCAATTGTGCTCTATTATATCAACGTTTTGACGTTTGAACAGAGATCATCATTCACTTTATTCTTGCTGTTTTTTTAATTTCTTATAAAAAAACATTTAGAATTAATGTTTACAGTTTCAAAATTCATTCTCTTAAAAGCAGTAACATATTTCAAAAGCGATGTCTGCTGAAAGAAATTATAAATTGGTATTAATACTCGCAAAAGTTGAATCGATTTAAGTACCAATTATCTGAAATCAGGCAGGTACACACGTGCATATCTATCTATACCATACGTGAACATATCATATATATATATATATATATATATATATTTATATATAACTACTTCATTTACGTGCACATATCATATATATATATATATATATATATATATATATATATATATATATATATATATATATATAACTACTTCATTTACTCACATAAAATTAATATACGAAAATATAAATTTATGCGTAAACTTTAAGTATTTACTTCAAAAGTGCTCAATACGAAGGTAGAGCTAGTTAGTAAGTTATAAAATATATATGGCGATTAAGCTACACTGAATATTCCGCATTTCATCCACTCTAGGACTCTTCAGGCTTACCTGAAGAGTCCTAGAGCGGAATATTCAGTGTAGCTTAATCGTCATATATATTTTATAACTTACTATATATATATAAAGTTGAGTTTTTTTCTTGCTCTGACATGGATACTTAAAGCCTAATTTTTTCATTTAAAAGTTATTAAAATGAACTTTGTAATATATCAGTCATGGATATCCGAACGATTTCATGAAGGTAAACTAATTTGCATATTCCATTGAAAAAAGAGCAATTTCAAAAGTTTAAAAACAAATAACTTTGGTGTAATCAACTGGAACTGACTGAAACATTTAGAACTCCAGCCTTAGTTGTTATTTAGCGCTTTAGCATTCATTGTTAACGAATAAGGCTTGAGCACTGAATGTTTCGGTTTCAATTCCAGCTGATGGTACCAAAGTCATTTTTTAAACTTTTGAAATCATTATTGGGTACAATATATTTAAGTGTATATTATGACCGGGCAACGCCGGATGGCATGTTAGTACAAGGTAGAAGGAACTAGAAATTCTTAAAAGACAAAAAGATAAAGATCTTACTTGTTAGATAATTTTCTGGAGGAAAAAACCGTTGGAATTCAAAGCCTACAAGGGACTATAATTTATATATCATCATATTGAAAAATATGGTGATATATAAATTAAAGTCTCTACGTGGATTCTGAATTTCAATGGGTTTTTTTCTCCAAATAGGTACTAACACATTATTTAAGAACATGTTATTATCATATATATATATATATATATATATATATATATATATATATATATATATATATATATATATATATATATATATGTTATTATCGCGTGTGTGTGTTTCCTCATTTATTTGTAATTCTATTTTCGATTAGGAAACATTTCATTTCTTGGGTTTTTTGCATATCTGAGGTGATATATATATATATATATATATATATATATATATATATATATATATATATATATATATATATATATATATATGAATTCAAAATATGTATTACATATTTTATATGAAAGGTGCAAAATCATTTAAATCAATACCATAGTCACAGATACTGAAAAGCAAGAAAATGTTATACATATATGACATTTTATTTAATTACTTTGAATAAAAAATAAGTACAGATAGCATTGTTTTTGATAGTTACACACTCATGGACACTTTTCATTATTAGAAAAAAAATTGCATGATTTAAAGTACCGTGATCATCTTTGATGTAATTTTCGCAGTGCTTCAGTTGATATAACCTTCTTCATGTACGTTGATATTACATTCTTCATGTACGTTCTGTAAAACTCTGGAATCTGTACGGAATTTCGAACATAACTCTATTTAATCCATGGGTGTAACTTGCTTTCATTCCGTCAGTTATGACATATCCAGTAATTCATAATTGTATTCTTAGTACCGCCTGTATTGGAGATTCATCCTTCAACCTTAAGAAAACTGTTACTTAGAAGTGATTATTGTTTAACAGTTTTATTTATTGTACTACAGACCCTTTTCTACATAAACGTTTTTTATGTATTTTACTTGTTATATATATATATATATATATATATATATATATATATATATATATATATATATATATATTCAAGCTTCTCTTAAACTCTACTCAAGTATTGAGCACCGTTAAAGTAAATACTGGACTAATATATATACGAAATATATTATCTTATTATAATATTATATATGTATATAAATAAAATAATAAAATTATATACATGTGTGTGTGTGTGTGTGCGTGCGTGCGTGCGTGCGTGCGTGTGTGCGTGTGTGTAATTATTGTTGTATCACATCTCTTCAATGTGAATACAAGTCTTTTCTGGCTATCAGTAACTTTGTTTTCATAATCTTATTTCTTTAGAATAAATATTTCGAAGCATTTTTCAACCATAGTTTGTTTTAGAAAATAATCTTTCTAGTTTATATCATAATCAAACACCAAAGTACATATGTATCTTTTATATTTTATATAGAAAATAAAGTTTTATATTTTATATAGAAAATAAAGTGAGATGTTTTTCAATTTCGTATTTCGTTATTTATTTTTACAGCAATCCAAAGCTTAAGATGAAGTTCAAATAAACGATGATAGCCTGATTCTTGTCCTAGTTCGTAACAGTTCCGATTTATTATTTGTTTCTTTTTAGTACTAACTTTAAATATAATAAATATCCGCTTTATTTACTTTTATGGATGCAATTTTTTTCACATAACTTTGAATAATTTTTTGTTCTTATTTTTTTCCAAATAAATATATTTATTTTCGCAAGATTTTAAAAATATATTGTCTTTAAATATAAATAAAAACATTTGTAACCTTTTTATCAAGAAGTTATTTATTTACATTTGTTTTGTTCACAGCAGTTTAACACTCGTTTTGTCGTTGATTTAACATTTATTGAAATCAGACTATCGCTACTTGTAATATAATCTTACTTTGGGTTAATATACAAAGTACACTAATGAATAGTAGGCTGTTGTTTGTCCCATGAACGCCACATACCCCAAGAAATGTAGAACACATCAGACATGGTTTGCTTTCCAGTCTTAATCATTATGTTTGGAGATGTGTTATTGAACTTACCATCGATGATTTTTCAATAAGGCATATTTTTCATTAAGACCTTCATTTCTACACCTACAAACTAATCACAGAATAACATTTGAAATCAGAAGGACTATGCACAGTAATTCATTAATTTTTTAGATAAATGACAATCTCATTTTATTAATGAATAATGAGTCTCATTTTATTTCGTGTTTTATTATTTCGTGTGCATGAGTCCCATACATTGAAGTAGTTCAGGAAAACTATTCACTATTTGCATTAAATAAACAGAATGATGATGGAAGAAGTGTAGACCAACTTCTAGAAACGTGCAAACAAATTTATTAGTGTTGTGAGATGAGATACTACTTATTTCTGATTTGTCATTACTAGATTATTTAAATGTATATTCTCCTTATGCTAGTTTAGCTAATAATACTCATACAAATACTGTGATTGTGTCTACTTTTGACTTTCTTTCTGACAGTCTCTTCTGAACATTTAATAGTAGTGCTTTAGTCTCTGATTGCATTTTTATATAATGATATCAACCTCTTTAACAAAATGAATTCAAATTGAGAATGAATGTCTGATTATAAGCCAAATTCACTTGAAATATAGAGAATCACTTTCACAAAATAATCAGCATGTAGTTAAGATTTGTTTAAATCTACAAAAAATTATAAAAATTAATCATCAGGAAAAGACAACTAGACAAAACACATTTTTTGAATAAATTATTTTATTCTGGAAGAAAGTTTTAAAAATCAGTTTCATAAACATTACATATCAGTCTAACTAACTGACATTCCTACTTTCAAATTCTTTCTAATTTGAAAAAGAAATTATCAGTTATCTAAATTAATTCCACGAAAAAATATTGCATTGACAAAAGCAGTCTAAAAAACACTCTTTGGTATGTTATTTTTTTTAAATCAACACCTAACATCAAATTAAAAAATAAATACAGTTTTTTCTTTTATTAGAAAAATCAAGAGCTTTGGTTAAAGCAGTGAGGAATGTTTAATTTTTAAATTTTACAAGGAACGTCGATTTTTTTCTATCCTATGCTTCTTGTAATACAATTCAAACGTCTACATCAAACATTTGTGGGCTTGTTAATAAGCAGTCACCTAGTTTTTGTCTGACCTTCATCTATATACTATTCAGGTATAGTTGATCACATCACAAATAGTTTTTAATATAAATAAATAATAAACAAAACCATCAAGCAAACCTTCACTCTTTTTATTAAGTGATTAGAGTGAGTTTTTATGGAACCATTTATAATAAGAAAAATATACAGATAGAATCAATTATGTTTAATAATAGAAATTTAATTTAAATTAAATTGAAGTTTTTATATTTTCTGCATTAGTTTGAGAAGTAATTTTTATTACCTTTACTTGTGATCAAAAGTTTAACATCATAAATCCTTATTAAAAATTGATTGATCTATTGAATTTATCTTAAAATATTTTATTTAAATCTAAAAGTAATCCTTTTATATGTTCCAAATTCTATCAATCATTATTTAATTAAGAATATATAAAGTTTATTAAAGAAAGAAAACTATATTTTAAATATGATCTATCATTATGTAATTTCTTAAAGTAGAATGTTGTAAAATTTTATCTATCATACTATGAGTTAAAATGTTAAAGCTTGTTCCTAAAGCTCATAAAACCGGTGCTTATGCCTGATTTTATAGCGACCTGTACCATCCTCATAGCCAGGTGCAATTCTGTCATGGTTATACATACTAGCAAGGCTGGTTCCCATTTATACATCTCGGTGAAGTGTTTACTTGTAGTATCTACTCTTCCTTAATTGTTACTGAGCTCAGAACTTACCAAGCTCAACATCACTTCGATAATCTAACAAGAATTTGTATGTTAACATTATTTTTCTGTGAGCTCATCATTATAAAAATAAGATATTAATACACAACTAATTTATTAAATAAACTTCATTTTAGATTTAAGAGAAAGTTAAAATTTACCACTAAAATTATGCTAAAACTTACTTCAAAATAATGAAGGTTAAAAATATTAGCAAGGATAAGGCTACATTTCCTTTATGATATTTACTTAAAAAAAATCAAATGAGATAATTAAATAGAAAAAAAAACCCCTACAATGTGGAAAGATCTTCGGAAAATAACCCACTGAAAGAATTGATGAGGCATGCTGGCTTTGTTTTCAGTTCGGGATTTGTCTAAGATACTTTCCTCTAGCATTAAATGTTTTGCAGCAACTCGGTTACACATTAATGACAACCTAGTTTCTTTTTAATAATATATTTAAATCTGTGAGTTTGCTGATAAACAATTTAATGTAGTAATAGAAACAGCCAACCATATTTTGATTTTTAAAATCTATTATCTTTAGGTTCCTATACCCTTATTTCCTTCTAAATATTAATATTTCTAAATACTTTTTTGTGTTTCAACATTTTTCGAGATAAAACCAAAATGTAAAAAACAAATATCGAAATTCCTATTAAAAGTTTGGGGTATTCTACACCTTATCTATTTGAATAATCTTTCAAAACATGTATACCCTTCCATTCCAGGTAATGCATACATGTGCTGTTACCACACACTTAGTATACATGTTTTTGATAAGATTATTCAGCTAATTTATCATACAGAGGAAAAATTATATAAGGAGACTTTATGACCTAATACAAATAATAAATCAGTTTTACAAAAGGCAAATTGGTTTTATGATCTCGGTATACTTGAAACACAAAAGAAGGAAGGCTTTTCTTTTGTATATATATATATATATATATATATATATATATATATATATATATATATATATATATATTGCATATATATATATATGCACGTTTTGTTTCACAAAAGTTACAATAGCAAGAGCACAAAGTCATATTATTTGATGTGTTATACATAGAGTAAAATGTCTCATTCAAAATAATATGTACATTATATAACTGTAGGTATTAAGGATCCAGAAGAAACAATTATTAAAAAATAGAATAAAAAAATGTTTTTCAACACATAGGAAGGAAAAGGCCTGATATTAAAAAACAATGTATTTCATCATGTGAAATCAGTTATTGCATTTTTTCCCTTTTTGTTTCTTGAATGACCCTAGTAATAATACCACCAGTCCCTGCAAATTAAAATCAGAGTTAACAAGT